>NC_085137.1:494256560-494608665 GCF_035046485.1 Aedes albopictus | reverse complement strand
GGAATCCTCCAAGCAGTTTCTTCTGAAAAGTTTCTTCATATCTGCGAAACGACCAAACTGGGGCAAATTCTGTTTCTCTACTTCAGCATGGTCTGACTGAATACCCGCATGTTTACCGCTTTGACCATATGGGCTCTGATTTAATAATGTAACGGATTTCTTTCTAGGATCTTATATGAGTCCCTTCTGCTATCTTACAAGTTTTTGGAGAAATCCTTAGATCAAATTCCTAGATTAATGTCCAGAAAGAATTTTTGCAGGAATTCCAGTTTAAATTCCTCGAAGAATCCGTTAATTCCCAGAAGAAATCCATACAAAATAAAACCCCAGAAGAAATTCCTCCTGAAGGAATGCCCAGATTGCAACGATAACGTTCGCACGTTCGGGCACGTTCGGTGTAGTACTAGATTTGTAGTAATGAGCTGAATTTTAGTATGGTGAGAAGGTCAGTTCTCCGTTTCTGCAGTGAAATGGTACAAAAAGCGTGGGTATTATGATTCCTTGCCTAATTTGATGCTGTTTGAGCAAAACTTTGGATAACTATGTTGTTTATGTTGCAAGAAATAAAGAAAACAACAACACTGTTGCCCAAAGTTTTGCTTAAACAGCATAAAATTAGGCAATGAATCATAATACCCACGCTTTTTGCACCATTTCATTGCAGAAACGGAGAATTAACCTTCTCACCATACTAAAATTCAGCTCATTACTACAAATCTAGTACTTCACCGATCTGTCCTATAGGGAAGTGGAACCATCTCGGCAAGGGGTCCTATTTTGGGCGCACTTTTCTACTATAACTCAGCCAATTCTGAATCAATAGGACGCAATCAGTGAAGTACTAGATTGAAAGTAGTGAGCTGGATTTTTGTATGGTGAGATGATCAGTTCTCCATTTCTGCGATGAAATGGTGCAAACAGCGTGGGTTATATGGTTTCTTGCCTAATTTGATGCTGTTTGAGCAAAACTTTGGGTAACTGTGTTGTTGAAGTTGCAAGAAATAAACAATACAACAACACAGTTACCCAAACTTTTGCTCAAATAGCATCAAATTAGTCAAGAAATCATATAACCCACGCTGTTTGTACCATTCCATTACAGAAATGGAGAACTGATCATCTCACCATACAAAAATCCAGCTCACTACTTTCAATCTAGTACTTCACTGATTGCTTCCTATTGACACAATTTTTGGAACGCGATGAGATACGTATAGTATCTAGTCGTGTAAAAAATTTCAAGTCAATTGGTTTGGAATTGACTGAGTTATAGCGAAGAGTGCCCAAAATACCGGCCGCTGCCCAAGTGGTTCGCTATCCTACTTGAGACGATCTTGAAGTGTTGATTAAAGGATTATCTTAAAACTCTATGCGTTCCCCTGAAATGCAAGAATGACCAATTAGCAGAGAAAGCTCTCAGATAAAACCTCTTGAGCTGAAAAACAAGTTAGGTTCCGGTTGGGACATCTCACCTAGGAAAACAATGGGATAGTTGAGCTCAGGACTGAAGTATAGATTAACGTTTGAGAACCACTGCAGCCGGAGGACAAACCGGATTATATCTTAATTATTGTCGTCTGGCAGTAATCAAAATCTGCATTGCCGACCCGCACTAATTATACACGGCAATCAGGTGGTCGACAATAGATCTGCCTGCGAGCGATTCATGGCTAGGCAATGTGTAGTCTAAATTTAATCAGAATCTTATGTTCGTCCTAGTAGCAATATGTTTTGACCTTTTATTATCCACAACATTGTATGATGGTAGAAAAGGACCCTATGCTATGCAGTAAACCATCTGGAAGCAAAACTTCTAATCGTGCGTCAGGTGAGACCCAGTGACCGACACAACTTCCCTCAATTGGGTTGTTTAGTGAATAAAATATTGCTATTTTCTATAGCCTAATCGAAAGAGCTCAATTTTCTGAGTATAACGTGTTTTTTTTATTCCAATACCTTTGTTTTGATGGATAAATTAACAAAACAGTTTTCATTTTTGTGGATAGAATGACAGTTCAATCGATAAAGTGACAGTTCAACCCGAACAAAAAAATTTCCCCATACAAACTTTAAATGCATTTTAAAAATAGTTCCCGAACTCCGAAAATTATGAAATTTTGGATTTCGACTAATTATTGGGCGGAGAATCCGATTATGGAATAATCCGGATACCTCTAAAGAACCCAATTATCTCATCAACTCAAAAGCAAACTTCCAGCTGCGTAAACACAACAACAGAAGCGCCATGAATGAATCATACTTTTTGAACAACACCGCAAAAGGCCACCCCACTAGGTATTCATCGATGGAGCCGAGTTTTTCCTCGCGTTTTCTTCTCCACCATCGGAAATCGATTTTTCTCCACCACGCAGCAAACGTCGACGATGACGATGATGATGGGGCTTCACTGGTTCGCTCGCAGCACCTTGACCTAGCTTTTGGAGTGGAGCACTTCTAGGGATTTGTCTTACCTCAGTTTCCTTTTGTCCATTTTCGATTCCGCGCGGGCTAGTTCCGCTTTTTACGATGCGTTTCCGTTGCCTTCCGGCGATGTTGCAAGCGAGCGCCTCCGACGAGAGCGGACAATCCGCTCGGAAGCAAGTAGTTTTCTTTTTTCGGGACTTTTTCCCTTCCTCCTTCGGGGTGTGTGATGATGATTGATGACTGTGATGATGGTTCAGAGCCAGAGTCTTGTTCTTCGTTGTCCTCTGATCTGGTTTGTTTTTACCCGCAAATTTCAACGTTCCTTCACACTCCGCGACACGGACAGCTGGCGGACAATCGATCCGTCACAGATCCCGGAATGTACCACTCGGAAAAACGGTATTTTCAGGAATTTTTCACACCACAGCTAATCTTCACGCGATTTCGAATTTTCTTTGCGTTTTTTCTTCGCCAACCAACACACTGCACTCGCACCGACGACGACGACGGACGGTTTCCACACTACACGCTCTCACTCTCACTATCAATGAAATTTTTTCTTCCACCAGCACAAATTTAGGGTTTTGCTGCGAGGAAACACGATAAAACGCCGCGCTGCGTTTTGCTTTGACTTTGGAGGAACCGCCGCGGTTGAGCAGATGTTGAAGAAAATTTTCGCTACCTCGTCTCCGGCAGACAGAACGAGTTTGTGAGCAGAGCAGGCAGCTGACGAAAGAACGACGGCTGGCTCGCGGTTTCGACGCGAGAGACTTTCGGTGTGCAGAATGAGAGAGAATGAAGAGACGTCAAAAATAGTTGACAGCGCAAGAAAAGCTCAACGAGGGGTCTAACATTTTCCACTGGAGGTTAGCAAATTTCAATAGGGTTCTTGATCACACAAAGAATATATATTATAATAATTACAATGGGGCAATTTGAGCACCTCATAAAAATCACCTAAAATCTAATATTTTTCTATATTTTTAACAAACCGACCTTACAGCTCTACTACTGGTCTGATATGGAAGCCATTGAAACGTTAGAACGAATTAGTTTAAGCCCACTTAGAACAATAAAATTGAAAAACGTTGGCCAAATTACCCCGAAGAGGGCTGAATTAGAGACTGTATATATAGAGACATGCAAAGACGACTTCTTTTGATTGTTGTTTTTCTTCTTCGCCAGACTTTGTTTTCATAATTTTGCTGGCGTACTCGATAGGTAGCCGATTTGACAGTTCGATAGGTAGATTTGGTTTCACTCTTTGCGGGACTGTGTTATAAACAGACTGTAGGCTGAATAAAAACACCACTTAATACTCCTGTTGTTCAAATACATTAGACAGCTTTAAAATTAGTTTATTTTCTGTATGCATTAAGTTGACACACTACAATTCAGTAACACATTTTGAAAACGACCTATAATCAATGCTACACCATTGATTATACGTCGTTTTCAAAATTTGTTACTGAATTCAATGTCTATAGATATATCGGTGCATATTAAGTTTGTGTTACATTAGGCGAAAAAAATCTTCATTGAAAATAGGGTGCTCAAATTACCCCGACGGTTTAAAATCGACGCAAAAATCAAACTTTTTTCAAAAAATTTCTATTAGCATATAAACACGAATTGACTTTGATATTTTCATGTATCTTGCGTAGTATTATTATCAGAATCATTATGATCATACGATGAACGAGAGATTTATCGTTGTTTTCTGCATGTTAAAACGACTTTTGCTTAGGGTGGCCATACCCTGATTTACCCTAGTCGTCTTCTTCGCATTTCAACCATAAAATCTTTGTAAAACTCAATACACATTCTGTGATAACACAAAGAGAGGATCGATAAAGAGAACTCGAAAATGTCAGTTAGGCCCTAATGAAAAATCAGTGTCGATATTAACTTGATCAATTTATATATTTTCATCAACTCTCTCTTCTTCAAATTGAAGTGACAAGATGCAAAAAAGGTTGCAATTTTTGGTCATTAAACGCTAGGTTGCAATACAATCTCGCATACAAACGTAATTTGTGTTGAAAAATATGATGGTTAGTTAGTGGATGCCCGGACCGTCCGACCTAAATATTGTTGTATTTATTACTGTGGAAATATCCACCAGACGTAATAACTACATCTGCCTTTCTAGGCAACCAAAGCGGACAACTACGATCCAAGAATGGAACAAATATTGTGGAAATCTCCACCTGAAATATTTGTCCCAGGACCCTTTTTGAGGAAGAGGAGAGTTCTTTCAGAGAGAGATACTCTCATAAAAATTGTTCTTATTCAGAACGTTTATTTAACTTACCACAAAGTGTAAGCTGGCATATGTGCGTTCTAACGCCGGATTAAGTTTGTTCTCAAGAAGAAGCTAACACCTGTGCAATGCCCTGACACTAAATGCATGGCGACCTAACTACTCTATCGATGCATAAGCCTGGTCGCACATCAGTACATTTGTGTGCGTGAGCACTCCTAACACTCCCGCCACCTGTCTGACAGTTGGCTCTTTAAATCCTGTAAACAACCCGGGCCACGTGGTCACTGCCAGCATTGCACTGACAGCATTTTCCTACACTGAGAGTAAAACGGTTTTGAAATTAAGAAATGCTAATTTCAACAATTTGTAAGGTTGCTATTTAATGTGCGGTTTGGAACGTTCGTGCCTCGAACAGTTAAAAAAATCGCCCGTTTTCTGCCTTCACAGTCAAAATTTGATGTGTAAAACGTGCGACAGAGTGGCCGGCCTCGTGATGTTTTGCTGGGTCGCTCACATTTTTATCTACGCTCTTTCGTATTAAGGTTATCACGTCCGAATGTATGGGTGGCCCTTTTGAAGATGTATAGGTCTCGGTATAGGTGCGTTTCGGAAAACATAAATAAGAGTGTTTTAAACTGGTAGAAAACAAACCTATTAACAGTGTACCACATACAACCGACTACCCTATTTTATGTTAACCTTGTTGATATACATCTTGATTATCCCGCCCTTCTGGTAACCATGTATTTATGATCATTAACAATAATAAACTCACTTCTAGTTGAACCTCGAATGTAAACACACGTAGTTTGTTTTTCTCCGCCGTCTGAAAGCCGTCCGAACAAGTCTTTGGTTTTCCTCGTGTTGTCTGTTTCGCCGCGCCACTCTTCAAAACCAACGTTTACACGACGATTCTCGACATTAGTGTTTGTGTGTTTAATGTCACTAATCCTTATAGAGATAAGTGACATTTCAACACACGAACACTAGCGCAAATTTTTCCTCACACAAAAGTGCACGCCGATTGAAAGGCTATTCAGATTGCATATGCAAATATTACCCAATCGAATTGGGTAAAACGGGTAAATAATGATAAAACTAACGTCCGGAGCAAGAGTGCGAATATTTTCCTCGCAGTTTCACAACTACATCTACAAAAAAGGCACGCATACATTTGAACGTGATTACCTCTATTCTGCAACAATGACAGCAGAAGGTCGCATAAAAAACGAGGTAGTTTGTGCAAAAGTGATAGCAAGGAGACTCAATTGACGAGGTTCGTCTAAAAAGGCGTCAAAAATAGGGTGTCGAATCGACCTTCGACCAGTGGTCAAAGAAACTCAGATTATAATATGGGCATCTGTATGAATTTATGTTGGCGTGTCAACTCTCACTAAAAATTTGACGTTTGAGCGGTGCTGGCACCGCTTAAACGTCAATTTTTCTGTAAGAATAAGCAGGCCATTAGTCTAAATTCGAAATTCGTGCAGAAGTCCATATTGGCTCTCGTTTAAAAGCTTGTTCGGCTTAAAGGCTACGGTGTATTTTAACAGATAAGAAAAAAAATGCATTTATTTAACAATGTGTGTATATTCTTTAATTTTACCATTTTGCTTCGTTCAATGGAGTTGTTAAATACTTTTTCTAAAACTTGCCGAGTAGTAAATTGATTTAACTATTCGTTTGCGACGGCTTGTTCCATGATGGTCGTTTCTGCTTTATCATCGGGCTCGAGCTCGGCAACGCCAGATGACGGTAAACCGCTGTCATGATACTCATCATGAGTTTTCATATGCCTGTCTAGATTTGCGCTGGAATGATAACATTTGTCTTGTAAATAATATTGACAAGGAATTTAAAAAAAAACTACAATGTACCGTAATGTACACGATTTGCTGCAAAAAGGGCACTGATATTTCTTCGGTAAATGTTTTATCATGTGTCCAACCCGTTGCGGAAAACTCGAAAAGGTTAAGTTACAGATGTTACATTCCAATGACGCAGCGTCACGGTTGTGAATCTTCATATGTCTTACTAGGAATGATCTGAAATAGTACGAACAAATGCTGATCAACAACATAACTGCGGATTTTTACTTGAATTATCTTGTTTAATAAATAAGTGAATTGGATTCTACAATGACTCATTACTTTAATCGAAATTTACCTTATGGTGAATTTCGCATCGCAAATATCACAACCGTGCGTTTTTGGTGCATGCACTGTTTTCTTGTGCGTTGTCACATTATACCTCAACCGGAAGCTTTTCTGGCATATGTCACATTTGAAAGGTCGTTCAACGTTAGTTTTCGGCACCACTGGTTTCAACTGCTTGCGCTTATGAGCTGGGTCATGTACTGGAATATGTCTTCCAAGTGTATGTCTGTAAGTTAGAAGAACATTAAAACTAGCAAACAAAATGGGACCCAAATCGCCTACCTATCATAGAAGGGCCTGCCACATATATGACACTCGAATTTCTTTGGGCCATGTACCTTCCTCTTATGCGATAACCAGGTCCGCATACATGACGATACTTTACCGCAGATATTACACTGGACTGGTAGAGAACCTTTGGTTTTCTTTGTTTTTGAAAGTCCTTGATTACTATCTGCTGGCCTACTGACATTCTCGTGAACTGCTTCGACTGTTATAATTTCCGGTACCTCAAGTTGAAAATCAGATTCTACTGACGACGAGTGTGATTTAGATTCCGATTTTGCTTCTGACAGCCCATTAAAACTCTGCTTTTTATCATCTAATTCTACTTTCTGTGTGATCTCATTAAATGATAATCCATGAGGATCTTTCTCGTGTTCGTCAAAAAGCAATCTGAAAATAAGAAATGGCATTATATATGTTTTAATTCAAAGAATACCATGTTAGAAATGGTTGATTCATAAAAAAATACAGTTATGTTTAACTTGTGCCAAATGACCACTATGACAAACAATTTATTAAACAAAGAGAAAATTATAATAGTTATTTATGTGACGGGTTGCAAAAAGTTGAATTTTTCAGCACGAGTAGTACATTTATCTAACGAGGCTTGCCGAGTTGTATAAATAGGTTCGAAGAGTGCTGAAAAAATCGAGTTTTGCAACGAGTTGCATACAATATTTTATGCAATTCAGTGTCATAATTTCTATTTTATACTACTCATTTCAGTATCATAATGCCCAACTTTTCAGTACCGGTTCATAATGCAACTGAAATGAGTTGCATAATGAAAAATAGTGGCATAATGTTCATAATGTAACTCATTTGAGTTGCATGATGAACATTATGCAACTCAAATGAGTTGCATTATGAAAAAATCATTGCCTAAAATTTTGTATGGAACTCGTTGCAAAACTCGACTATTTCAGCACTCTTCGTATTTATCCAACTCGACAAGCCTCGTTGGGTAAATGTACGACTCGTGCTGAAAAAATCAACTTTTTGCAACTCGTCACATAAATATCTATTATGCAATGTTTTTTTTGTTATATAACTCGTTTAAGTTGCATAATGTTCATGATGAAACTCAAAAGCGTTGCACTATGAACATTATGCCACTATTTTCCACTATGCAACTAATTTGAGTTGCATTTGCATAATGAACCAGTTCGGAAAAATTTACCATTATGGTACCGAAATGAGTTGTATAAAATAGAAATTATGAAACTGAGTTGCAAAAAAAATACGGCGTATTATCATTTAACTTTGATTCAAATTTTGTTGGCAGTATTAAAAAAAAATAATAATAATTTTGCTACCTTGTTTGGTCCGGAAAGCTGGTCAACGGATTTTTTATAACGATGCAATTTTCTCTTTCGTGAGTTTTCAAGTGCATCATAAGATTCCAACTGAAACGATGAGGATAATTAGTAAAGGCTAAAGTAAGTATAATGTAATTCCATACCGGTGGGCACATTCTTTGTTGCAAATGTGACATTGGTGTTTTTTTGGTTTATGTGATCTCATGTGAAGAGACTTCATTTTCATATTCGAAAAAGTTTTGTTGCACAACTCACATTCTAATACCACGCCGTCGAATATGTGCGTAGCTTTATGTTTTTCCAGGCGGGCTCTAAAAGACGAGAAAAGTGCACAACTTCAGAATCTCTGAGAACAGTATAACAATATCCAGAAATTTTAGCGAAAAAAGTATGAATTACATATTTCTGAAGCTTCTGTTGCAAACTGTACAACTATGCTTCTTTGGTTTATGACTTTGCATGTGATTCGATAACTTAAGTAAACTTTTAAATTGCTCATTGCAGTGTTCACATTGTACAGGTTTCGCACTGCCATCTTCGTGCTTGTGTTTCGAAACGATGTGCATGTCCAATCGGTGTCTGTAATGAAGAAAGGGAATTATAGATTTCGGCATGGAATTGTTTTTGTAATCTTACTTCAAATAAAAACTTGCACTGCAATAAGGGCACTGAATGTTCTTTTTTCTGTGGGCAGATACATAGTGAAGCCATAGGCGATGTTGATCCGGACAAACCTTGGAACATTTTGAACACTGCAATTCCGAAACAGAGGAAGTCTCATTCTTTGGCATTGCGGAGATATCCTTCAAGTTCGATCCGTCGGTGTCTTTATTCAATTTCTTTGATTTATTCTTTCGTTCTACTTGCAATGGGTAGCAACCGGCCTTCTTTGCCTCTGCGTGTCTTGCTTTGTGATATACCAAATCACAGCTATTGTTAGAAAAAAAATAGTATTAGCTAAGTCAACACAAAGAATTATGTAACATATGATATACCGTCTGCGAAAAATGGCATCACACAAGTTACAACCGAACGTTTTAGGTCCATGTATCTGTTTTTCGTGGGCTTCCAGTTGGCTTCGATACTTGAATGTTTTCTGGCATGTACTGCAATCGTATTGCTGCTTTAATTTCTTTTTGCCAGTTTCTCCAGCCTCTGGTTTTCGTCTTTTGCGTTCACTAATGGGATCGATCGTTGACTGATGCCTGGAGAAAGAAACATTTTAATTTTAATCTCAGGAAAAATCTAGATACCACACCAGCACATACCCATTTCCTTGAGTCACCCTAGCACTGTGCTCATCATCGTTCGTATCTGGTTCTTCGTTTAGGTCTTCAATTTTCACTGCTCCTATATCAATCATATCCTCATACCCTGTTGATTCCTCAGTTTTAATTTGTTGACTTGAATGATCGAAATCATCTACTAAAGTCCATGTGGTATCTTCAGTTGGTTCAGTTTTCACTACGACGTGTTCTTGCAACGGCAGCTGTTGCTTATTCATCTTAGGTTTATCCTGAATTACGTTGGATAATTTTGCGTGAATCTCCAAATGATCATCTAACTCTTTGCTGAAAAATTAAATGGCCTAGAATAAGAAATCATATATCGCCTAGTGATCTGAAGAAACTCGGAGATTCAGATTCGGTATCTCAAAGACAACTTTAAATACAGTCATTTACAACTATAAAACCCTTTCCATGTTAATATTTTGCGGTATATATATACCTATAGGTATAGGGCTGTTTGGAGATCGCAGAAGGAAGGAATTTTTCGTCCCATACATCAATGGGAAATTCCTTGCCTGAATCGTCCAAGTAATCGATTGCCCCTAACAATCACCAAGCATGCTGCGCACTGTGAACGCGCTACCAACGATTCTCGTGACAATCAATTCACTGTGAGGTGATGGTCAATGAAGAAATTTTCGACTGCGTGTGTAATGCTTGTACAGCCTTTCTCAAAACTTATTTAAAATAATCAGTAACACAGGAATCAACTATCTTACCGTATGGTAAACTGCGCGATGCAAAACTGGCAATTGTGGCTTTCCAGTCCGTGCTTCTCTATTTTGTGTTGCAGCAATTTAGTCTTCCGGTGGAAAACTTTTTCGCACAGATCACACTCCAACGAAGAAGCAGCTTTCTTTGCCTCTCGTTGGCGCTTGTTTTCATGCATTTTTGCATGACGATGCAGTGAGTTTCTGGAAAAGGGAATATTTATTTTTATTAATTAGCGAAATTATAGTTACAAACAATGCCGAAACAATGCATACTCGCGAATGAATGATTTTCCACATTCCGGTTCCGGACACATAAAGTTTTTGGGCCCATGCAATTTCATGTGCATCATAAGTTTTCTACGATCCTGAAAAGTTTTGTGGCATACATCACATTGACCAGGCTGATGCCTTTTGCTATGCTTTTGTAGAGCATTCCTGTAAGAAAAATAATGTATTTAAAATTTCATCAAACCCGTAAAGTTGCATTGAGCTTACTTATTTGAAAATGTACTGCTGCATATAGTACAAAAATGTGACTCAGCCATTTCGTTTCCGGCTGGCTGCTCTCGCACGGGTTCAGTTTCTTGCATTTTGCTTAAAAGTAGCTGAGAACGCTCATGTTTTTTCATCTAAATTCTTCAACATAAAATAAAAGCCTAAATGTAGTAAATGTAGTGAACTTATTTGGATGTACGTCTCCTATATTTTCCAGTGCAAACTCTGCCAGGGTTTAAACATTTCGGGATGAATGGCTTCTCGCTTTTGTAAACTCAGAACTGTAAAAATAAGAACCGATATTCTTACGATACTTAAGTTTGGGTTGGAATACCTCGCGCGTCCTTAAAGAAATCCGGAATCTAGCACGTACCCGGACCCGGACGTCATTCAACAAACGGCACTTTTCGTAATAAACAAAACTACTACCTAATTTGTTTTTGTTATGTTGCTCGCTCAACATCGCATTGAACTCTGTTTATATTTACTTAAGGATAAAGAAACGCTAATAGTGTATTAGTGAAAAAGAGATTCAGTTTTAGTGAAATCGAGTGTATTAGTGCAATGTTTACAAACATTTCGTTGTTAGCTGTGAGAACTGTCATAACATTTTTTTGTCACCTGCGAAGAAGTAAACATAAACAAGATTTCCGATGAGCGGGTAAACGATGTTATGCCCGGTTGAGACGGTGCAAGTGATTTGATTCCTGTCAGATGAAAATACCCAATTGAATGTAAATTGAACGTGTAAACACCACCATTCATCTCACTTGTGCAACTGACTTGATTTGATCGAAAGTTGAACATGTTGAAAATTCAAGTCAAACGAACTCATCTCACTTGCCCCGTCCAGAGAAGTTGTTATAGAGATGCGCGAAGACTGAAACCAAAGGTTCCAATTGAGCCGTCAAACGCGGTCCCAATCGAGCAAATTCAAGGAAATAGAGAAACATGGGAAATAAAGCGCAACATGTAAGCACATGTAAGTATGTTAGTGCAAAGCATGACGTCACTTGTATGCTTGACATCTTATGGGCAGATCAAACTAACACGCACGCGAAAATATAATTTTGTTCACCGCAAAAACTGATTGATGTTTGGCGTGATGTAAATAAACATAACCTAAATCCTCTTCGCGCTTCTCTATAACAACTTCTCTGGCCCCGTCTAAGCCCGCGATTCATTTGAGTTCAATTCAAGTCATCTGTCAAGCGAGATGAATTCAATTCATCTATTATTTCTATTCATTCAATTAGACGGAGCAAGATGATTTCGTTTGACTTGAATGAAAAAGTTCAACATGTTCAACTTTCGTTCAAGTCAAGTGAGTTGCTCAAGTGAAATAATAGAGTTAATAAACTATAGAGGACGAATGTCGCTGGTGTTCCTTTTGTTCTCGCTCGGGAACATGTCGGGTATCTATCTGTCAAACTGCATACTTTTTCGCTTTGACACTTATATCCCTGCCTATCTCCGCCAGCAAGAGATGTTGCGGCGGCGACGCCAGCGACATTCTTCCTCTATAGTTTATTAGCTCTATTAGTGAAATGAATGGTGGTGTTTACACATTCAATTCGCGTACAATTGGCTATTTTAAACTGACTGGAATCAAGTCACTTGCACCGTCTAAACCAGGCATACGCCTCGCACGAGTTGAACATTCAATGTAAACACTTGCGTCAACTGAGATGCATTCATGAGCATCCCTGGTAAAAAAGATCGTATAGATACAACAGAATGTATTGTTGGTACAACACGATGAAATGAATGGTATTTACCATTATTTCAATTGTTTGAAACGATAGTTACAACAGATCCTATGGTTTTCCACTTTAGAATGTATTGTAAATGTCATTTTAACAGATTTTAATCATAGAAAATGGAGGTTGTTATGTATCTTTACCATAAAAAAAATCCAGATTCTCCGGAGCAAATTCAAATCAACTACCATTCAATTTATGTTGTTTTTTTTTTATTGAAATCTCTAATGGCATTGATTTTATTGTGCATGTATTGTACACGCAACTAAAAAACCTTATGAAGTTCATAAGATTTTTGCTATAATTGAACTATATGAAGGCCATGAGGAAAATCTTATGAAAATTCATTTTCATGAGAATTTCTTATGTCATGCAATAAGGATAACTTATGAAAACTAGTATTTTGATGAATTTCAATACAGCATTTTTAACAGGAAAATACGTACACAAAGGTACACAATACAATTTGTTGTTGAACAGTTAATTTTTTCATTATTTAATGGTAGTTTATGGCGATTGTATTGGAAATTTTTATCCCGGGATTGAATGTCTACAGTCATTTGCTCAGTCTAAACACATCATTTCATTGTATTGAACATCTTTGAGGAGTTTGCATGTGAAACGTTCGTTTCAATTGAACAGTCTAAACCAGGCATTAGGGTGGATCCTGGGCGAAACTTGGCACGCTTCAGGAATAGCCAAGCGGCACACTATGGGCCAGAAATCAAAATTTCGCGACAAAAGTCAAAAAAGTTGTTTTTCTAAGATCAATCAATTTTCATATTTGTATGATTGTTTGGGCTATGTTTGATTATATACCGACTGATTTTTTCGATTTGTAACAAAATTGTATCGTTTTTTGTATGGAGAAACTTCTTATGAGCGAAAATTCTCGATTTTAACCAATATTTAAAAAAATGTGATTTGTGGTGAAAAATGTGATGAAAAAACTAGGAGTGTGTAATGTCTGAGACATAACCGCAATGTTGACGTAGGACTAATTTTTAACGCATAATAAAGAATTTGGGGCTCACAGATGAAGTAAACGTGTATCTATTCAGCAAAAATAACGGCCAGAGTAAAATCACTATATGCTAAAGACTCGAAATCTGGCGATTGTTGCTGGTAATGATGATTCCCGTATCATGACGATGATGCTGCCGAGCAATGCCTTTAAAGTTAAAGGATTCGTCATTGAAATAATCGTCATCATTGAAAATTCGAAAGCAGTTTTCTCGTACAAAGTTGAAATTTCCGCAGTGAAAATGTATTCACTGTATTGCGGCTGAAGATTGGAGTAAAGTGAACTTATTTTCACTGCAGAAATTTCAGTTTAGAATGAGAAAACTGCTTTCGAACTTTCAATGATGACGATTATGTCAATGACGAATCCTTCAACCTTAAAGCGCATTTGACAGGTATCCTACTCGATTGGAATGACATTGACAGTAAATTTGGAATTTCAAATACCAAATATACAGCGGTGTATATTTAGTATAAAAATTAAACTTTATCGATAAACTAAACTATAAAAAATTAGAATTAGTTGAATTTTTAGAAATAATTGAATAATGCTCCAAATAACTCTTTCGGAAGCTTTGGGGCCCTTAAAAGAACCATTTTGGTATAATTCATTGCCACCCATGCCGCCACCACCGATTGATCCGAAAAGAATCGAGGCTTCATTGGACAGAGGGCGGTGCCACCCGCTTGCTCATCCGTTGAAGCGGATCTTTTTTGGGATCTCGCTGCTGCTGCCGCCGACAATCCATGAAAGGATCGGGGCCCCGGCAAACGAAAAGTGACGCCAATCGAATTTTCGTTTGCCGAGGCGGATTTTTCTTTGGATGTTGCTTCCGCTACTGCCTCCACTGCCGATGGATCCGAAAAGAATCGAGGCTTCATTGGACAGAGGGCGGTGCCACCCGCTTGCTCATCCGTTGAAGCGGATCTTTTTTGGGATCTCGCTGCTGCTGCCGCCGACAATCCATGAAAGAATCGGGGCCCCGGCAAACGAAAAGTGACGCCAATCGAATTTTCGTTTGCCGAGGCGGATTTTTCTTTGGATGTTGCTTCCGCTACTGCCTCCACTGCCGATGGATCCGAAAAGAATCGAGGCTTCATTGGACAGAGGGCGGTGCCACCCGCTTGCTCATCCGTTGAAGCGGATCTTTTTTGGGATCTCGCTGCTGCTGCCGCCGACAATCCATGAAAGAATCGGGGCCCCGGCAAACGAAAAGTGACGCCAATCGAATTTTCGTTTGCCGAGGCGGATTTTTCTTTGGATGTTGCTTCCGCTGTTGCTTCCACCGCCGATGGATCCGAAAAGAATCGAGGCTTCATTGGACAGAGGGCGGTGCCACCCGCTTGCTCATCCGTTGAAGCGGATCTTTTTTGGGATCTCGCTGCTGCTGCCGCCGACAATCCATGAAAGAATCGGGGCCCCGGCAAACGAAAAGTGACGCCAATCGAATTTTCGTTTGCCGAGGCGGATTTTTCTTTGGATGTTGCTTCCGCTGTTGCTTCCACCGCCGATGGATCCGAAAAGAATCGAGGCTTCATTGGACAGAGGGCGGTGCCACCCGCTTGCTCATCCGTTGAAGCGGATCTTTTTTGGGATCTTGCTGCCGCTCGGTGCTGTCCGTCCGCTGCTGTGTGTGCCGATGAAATGATCGAAATGAGTGTGTGCACCACTTATATAAGTTTCATCGTGTCGCCTCACAGAACTATGCTTGATTGTGATTGGTTGGGTAAGACTGATCTCGAGCTTTTACTAATTTTCAGCTCCAGCCTCAGTCAAGGCACATCATTCAATTGAGCCCCAGCTAGGAAGCATAAATTTGTGGTGTTGTAGGTTTAAAGCTTTTACCATAGTTGATGACGTCAAACCCGACATCAACCTATCATTCACCTAATTTGATTTTAGCCACCAAACCTAACATAGACCCAATAGTTGATCGATGTTGGTCCAACAGTGGCCCAACATTCGATAAAAATTGACCCGACTTTAACCCGACATTCGACATTTTTTCAGTCTGGCGGAATCCAGAAAGAAATCAGAGGGAACAGCTTTTATACCCCTAGATTAGCAGATGCAGCTCCTCCCATTCGGCTGGCTTTCCAGAATATTTCATTTGCATGGCCCGCCCCGCCTGCTTCAGACGCTTCAAACGATTAATCAACCCAGAAATGGAAAAAATTTTCATTAAGCGTTAAAGTAAACAAAATATTGGATGATTTAGATCATTTTAATTCGAAAATTGTTAGAGTTAAACAATGTTTTACGGAAAATAGTTCTGATAGGGTAATGCGTTGCTGAATTCTGGGTGGAACCATTAGTGGCCGGAATTCAATCATTCATGTTTCGGGTGAACCATACTTTTCTCGATTGATGGAGTAAAATTATCTGATTTACAACTCTTGAAGAATCATTTTTTGGTGATCCTGATAAGGACCGTTTGATAAAGTAACGATTTCAGGAAGAAAATGGCATGAAACCGCCTTGCCACGCAATGCGTGTTGGTTTTCTCCGTGCTAATCCTGCAGGATGCCACCGGAAATTGGTAGGCCGCTTTCTGCCGTGGATAAGATTCATGACGCTATCAGCACGATAGCCGAGAGTCGCCGATGGGTAGTGCTCAGGTGTGGAGGTGACATCCACCCTGCTTGACTGATCCAACGAAAATGACGAAAGAAATCAGAGGGAGCAGCTTTTATGCCCTAGATTAGCAGATGAAGCTCCTCCCATTCGGCTGGCTTTTCAGTATATTTTATTTGCATGACCCGCCCCGCATGCACCAGACGCTTGAAACGGTTAATCAACCGAGAAATGAGAAAATTTCCATTTAACGAATAAAGTAATCAAAATATTGTAAGGTTAAGATCATTTTAACTCGAACAACGTTATAATTTATCGATGTTTCACAAAAAATGGTTCGGATAGGGTTGATAAATTCCGGATGGAACCATTAGTGGCCGGCATCATCATTCTTGCGGGGCCACCAAGCATTCAATCTTTCACTTTTCGGTTGCACCACACTTTTACCGATCCATGATGGAATGAAATAATTATCTGATTCACAACTCTTGATGAATAATTTTCTATGGTCCTGAAAAGAACCGATTGAATATTGGACGATTTTAGACAAAAAATGACATGAATTTATCATGCCACGCAATGCGTGTTGGATTCCTCCGTGCTGAATGCTGAACGCCGTCGAAAATTGGCCCGCCGCTTGTTGCCCTGGATGTTCCTGATGCTATCATCAATGCGCCACCGCCAATCAATCGGCGAAAGGACCGAGCCCCGAGGACAGCGACGCAACTCGCAAATTCGTATGTCGCTGATCTTTCTGTGGATTTTGCTGCCTCTGCCACCACCGCCGAGCAATCGATGAAACGTATTCTTTCCTTCGTCTGCCGCGTTAGACGGTTAGAAGGCGAATGTGCAACAGCACCCTTGCCGACAACCACCGACGCCGAGCCAACACGGCCGTCAAAGAATAATGAGCGAAAACGCAAACGAAGAAAGTGGGCAGCTCTCGTTCGATGCGTTCACCTCGAGACGACAAAGGCAAATGAGGGAAGATGCGAAGAAGCAGTAGCTTTTATATTCGACGGGAGCATCCAAAATGTGCTCCAAAATGTGCTCGATCGTGATTGGCTGGAATAAACATGGGTTCACTTTTCCCAATTTTTCAATAGTTTGTTATTGAAAAACAGCAAATATTATTATTGGATTGGACATAATTGGTGTAAAGATTTGCAATCGATTGGTGCCAAAATTTTGAAAATTCAACAAGAAATGGCTGAGCTATTAACGCTCAAAATCTCCACTTCAAACGTAACGCGGCTGATTTCTGAAAATTTAGAATGACACCCGGTATAGAAAAGAGAGACGTAGTCCTACGTCAAAATATAACGCATACATTTCCTAAAAGTAAATTAAGTATATTTTGCATATTTGATGCACAAATTGCGATGCTTTTAGGTTTAAAAATAAATTTTACAATATTTACTCAAATTTTACGGGTAAATTTGCCAATGTGTTCAAAAAGTAGGAGTATTCGACCGTATTCGACATGCAACCGGTCTAGGATGCTACTTTAGACTCTTGTTTTTCGAATGCTACCGGACTTTTTTGCGGGAATTTGCGGGAAGCCAAGTTAAAGTGATTATAGTGCTTCCCTAAAATTTTCAATATTTCAATAATCGTCCACTTTTGCCATTACGACGCTATGACTTTATGGCTTGCGAAACAATATACAAAGCAACAAACAACTTTTATTCTGTAAGGTTTTGTTTCAAATATAAATGTGGTTATAAGCTTTTAAATCAAGACCACAGACTTACTCAATGTGCATATATATATATATATATATATATATATATATATATATATATATATATATATATATATATATATATACAGTCGAACCTCCATGAGTCGATGTTCCTTGACTCGACATCGACTCATGGAGGTAAATTTTTCCATACTGAAAAATAATTTCTGGGTTACTATGATGGTCCCCCAAAATAGCTTCCCAAAGGATTTTTGTTCCACTACTCGATATTTCCTTGAGTCAATGGTCCCTTCAATATCGACTCATGGAGGTTTTACTGTATATATATATATATATATATATATATATATATATATATATATATATATATATATATATATATATATATATATATATATATATATATATATATATATATATATATATATATATATATATATATATATATATATATATATATATATACATATATATATATATATCAAAATTAGAATTTTAAATAAACTCAACGTACATACATATGTACAAGATGGATACATTATTAGTGAAATTAGGAACAAATCCACAGCTCAAGTGAGATTTTAACTCACGACCCTTATATGCTACACAAGTGCTTTACCGACTTAGCTACCGAGCCTATCACACGGCATTTTCAATAGGGAACCGAGCCACTTGGGCAGTAGTCTCTATTTTGGGCTCTTTTTGCTACAACTCAGTCAATTGTGAACCGATTGACACAATTTTTGGAACGCGGTGAGTTAGGTGTAGTATCTAGCCCTGTTTAAAATTCAAGTTAACTGGTTCAAAGATTATTGAGTTGTAACGGAAAAGCCACCAAAATAGAAGCCACACCCAAGTGGCTCGGCAGCCTATTATAAGGAAAATCAAATCTTTTCTCTAATCGCAAATATATCCATCCCACTTGTACATATGATCGAAGAGCGAACACAATTTATTGTTCAAATACCGACTCCAAGTCATTTGGCCGAGTGTCATTTGGCTGATTGCCGCTTGGCCGAACGCCATTTGGCCGAACGTCATTTGGCTGAATGCCGTTTGGCTGAAGAAGAAACGATCGTGCCACTGTTCACCACGTCAGTATAACTCAAAATAATCCCCTTTGATTAAAAAGAGGAAAAATCTCTGATAAAATATTGACAGTTTTAACGTCAACTAATCCCTGAATTATAAAATAAGAAAGAATAGTTAATGATTGGAGGAAGGAAGAAGGAAAAATTAATGATGATCAAATTGGCAGCTAGAATGTGAAAAGAGGTCTCTGAAATATTTTGAACATAATTCGGCCAAGTGGCATTCTGCCAAATGCCGGACATCTGAAACACTTGAGCAGCGATTTTTTTCACCAAAAACTATACATACATGACATCTATACATGAATTGAGATTATTAAAAAATCATAATTGACCACACGAATTGATGTACCGAAACTTTGCACTTTGAGTAAGTGTGTGATATTGGTTTAAACGTCTACAATCACAGTCTTACCTGAAACGAAACCTTCCAGAATAATAGTAGTATGTTGCTATGTGTATTGTTTCGCAATCTATAAAGAGATTGCGTCGTAATGCCAAAAGTCTATCTAAGAGTGGATGGTTATTAAAGCACAGCGTAAAACATTGTAAAATTAACGCATGCGCTTAAATCATTCTATCTCGGTCTCCCGCAAATTCAGGCAAAAAAGTCCGGTAGCATCCGAAAAAGAAGAGTCTCAACTAGCTTCCTAGATCGGTTGCATGTCGAATTCGGTCCAATACTTCTACTTTTTGAACAAATTGGCAAATAAACTGTACAATTTGAGTAAACATTGTAAAATTGTAATTTAAGCTTAAAGAGAATATTCGTTTATAAGAAGTTTCTCTATACAAAAAACGATACAATTTTGTTACAAATAAAAAAAATCAGTTGGTATACAATCAAACATCGCCCAAACAATCATACGTATATAAAAATTGATTGATCTTAAAAAAAACAACTTTTTTGAATTTTGTCGCGAAATTTTGATTTCTGGCCCATAGTGCGGCATTAGACAAACATCAAAGCGACGTTGGTGGTATAGTGGTACACGAGGTTGCCTTTCCTACAGCCGGTCTAGGTTTAATCCTAGTCGACGGCATTGATATTTCTGAAACTAACACACTTTTCAAATTGTTTCACCGGCAGAGTACGGACCGAAGCACGGACGGACTTTCCCGCTGGCACAGAGACGATTTTAGCTGACCGCTTCCATACTACGACAACTCAATTGAGTTCTTTTTAGTGAATAAAATACATAATGAATTTAGTGAATGACGTAGTAACATTTTCCGCGCACGAAAATGTGCGTTTTTGGAAACTCTAAAAGTAATTCTTGGGCGGCTTTGATGAGAAATTCGAAGCAAAAAAAAAAATAGAGCGTTCAAACTGTTTTGACCAAATTTGAAGCATTTTCCCATAGTTTTTATGTGGTGACGCTAGAACAAATCGTGTTATCGCCCTATCTCTTTTGTTTCAAATATGTCATCAAAGTCGTCAAAGAATCACTTTAGGAGCTTACAAAAACGCACATTTTTGTTTTGTTTGCGGAGAACGTTGCACCGTTTTTCCGTACAAAAGATAATAATGGTTTTCTAGAAAAAATATTTTTTCTTGAGTTATAAAAATAACACGCCTTTTTATGTTTTTAAGAATGTTTCTGGCAATAGAATTGAATTTAAATCGAATGTCAGAAATATTTCTTCTTTTGAATCCTGGCAAAAGATAACTTTATCTTTGCTGCAACCCGTAATAACACCTTTACAATACCTAAATCAATCATTTTTAACAAAAACACCTTCACTTTGCACCAAAAGAGATAACGATCGTCTCTGTACACGAAACGGTTGAGAGCTTTGCTGACAAACTTACATGAAATATTGATCCTGGAATTTTAGGTAGGAAAATAGCAAGATCAAAATTAAAACTGGAAGATCTTACGCCGTAACGCACCATTCTGAGGTGATCTACCCACGTTACGGGACTGTAGCACATATCAACCTGCAACCTAGTATTAGCCACCATTTACAGGAGTATAAAACTTGCGCATATCGTTCCTATCCATGGTTTCCTGTGCTTCAGTAACAAGTCTTTCTTCGTGATCGTGATGCCATTTCTTTGTTGCCTTTCTTGCTACCCTGCACTAGTCTCTGTTGAGCTGGGATCAGCCTCAACCAAGGTAAAAAGGTAAATGTTTCTAATTGGGTGTACAATTTTTAGTTTATCGTGACGGAACTAAAATGTGACAAATGACATATACGATAAAATACTAGTTTCAATTAAAAACTACTAGGACGTGATAATCACTACAGAAAGTTTGATTGTCTTCGCAGTTATTGTTGTGGTCAAATTGCTATTTGCTATTTTCATCGAATAATATCACAATCGTGAATTGATGTACTGTACAAAATTTTATTCTACTCCAGTTTCTTTGTTGAGACTCTATATCGACATGGATTTATCAGTTCACTGTTGCAGTCAAAGCTTATTAATCATGAAACAGGGCTACTATTCAATCCACAAAAATTTCTTCGTATCTTAGTAACTCGTACTGCATTGAAATAGGGGTATAACACTTCTTACCGTTCGATAACGACGACGTTGCCTTTTCTCACCAGCTTACTTACTCGGCAGAGTTCTGCTTAGCGGATGTTTCTGAATGCTCATCGGATTCAGCACTAGATGGCGGCGAAGCGGTGTCATAAAATTCATCATGTGACTTCATGTGTCTGTATAGGTTATTACTGCAATTAGGAAGTTTTTTTTTGATTTCTGGTTTCGAAAAAAAAGGGCGAATAGGTACCGTAACGAACACGATTTACTGCAAAAGGGACACTGATATTTCTTTTGGGCATGTGTTTTCATATGTTGGCTCCGCATTCGAATAGTTGGAAAAGTTATATTGCAAATATTACACTCCAAACCCGATGCGCCCTCGTTGTGAAGCAGCATATGCCTTTTTAAGAACGAGCTAGAATAGAACAAACAAAAAATGTGACCTGAAATTATTTCTTAGGTTAAAGAAATTGCAATCGTTTACCTCGTAGTAAATGCACTTCCGCAAATATCACAAGCGTGTGCTTTCGGTCCATGTACTTGTATCTTATGTGATGCTAAGGTGCTTTTCAGATGGAAACTTTTTTGGCATAACTCGCATTTGAATGGTGTTTCAATGTTAGTTTTATCCACCACTGGTTTTGACAGATTGCTCTTATGAGCTGGGTCATGTATTGTAATGTGCCTTCGCAGCCCTGGCCTGCAATTCAACTCTACGTTAAAATTGATAAACATGAAAATGTGAATTTCTTACCGATCAGCAAATGCCTTTCCACATATGTGGCAATTGAAATTTTTCGGACCGTGTACCCTTCTGGTATGTTGCCACCATTTCCGTCTAGATGGAAGCACCTTACCGCAGCTATTGCACTGGAGTGCTAGAACCATTTTCTGAACAGCTGAACTATCATCTGCTGGGTCTTTCACGTTTGTTTGTTTCAAATTTGGGTTTTCCAGCAATCGGAGGTCTTCATCATCTGAAAGAGGTTCAGCTTTCATCTCAGTTGATTTTACAGCTACTATGCCTTTTTCGTCATTGCTTTTTATATCTTTTTCGACACATTTCTGGTCATTATTTGACGATAAATCGTCAGATGAATATTCATGCTTGGAACGACAGTCTTCTGCTTTGGAAGTATCTGGTGATGAATGTATGTGTTCCTGTTTAACTAGTTCACTTATATTCCTTGTTAGTTTTCCGTCTTCGGGCTTCCATTTTGTATCCGAATTTACTTTATTTTCAACTTCATTGGTTGATATTTCAGAATATTCCGTCTGCGCATCTAAGCGTGAGCTGAAAATAGAAAAAAAATGATGAAAACTGCTTGGTATTAATGAAAACTTTTCTTGTCATCAGGTTATAACTTCGGCGTTTGTTCTACATGCTAAATATGTACACCTATATTGAATTATTCTAGAGCAATCATAGGTTATAGTCCGTCATCTGGGAATTTCTGTTCATTATTCTTTAACTCTGCTATCTTAAAGTTTTATTCACCAACTTCGATTTTCAGATCATCAGTTCTTGTCTATTGCATGGTTTCAGAGTCCCAAAACCGACCCTCTGATTTTGGTCCGCCATCTTAAATTTTGACCAACTCCTTTGGATTTTCTGATCATTATTTTTGAAATCTAAGCATCTTACTTATATTTTCTTGTAGGAATCCACATACACTCATACAGATATCGCCTCAATTCGTCGAACTGAGGCGAATTGATGTGTGTGATTCGACCCTCCGAAACTTCTATCGAAAGCTGTTTTTTTTCTGAGTGCACAACCTGTCAGAACATTTTGATGTACAAGAAAGGCTAAAGCGTTTAGGAGCATACTCCTCATAAATACTATCGATGGGCTTACCTGTTATCTTCGAGAGCGGGTACCTCTGAATTTCCCGCAAGCTTACGAAGACTGCTTGAAGCTGGAATCTCTACCAGTGACCAGTGCTCTTGTTCGTGCGTTTTCATATGTGTCAACAAACTCGCTCTGAAACGAAGAGATATCCGAAATGTTTACTCGTTTGGTTTTATCAAATCTAACACTTACCGAAGTACACAATCTTTGTTGCACAGGTGACACCTGTACTGCTTTGGCGCATGGGCTCTCATGTGAAGACGCTTTAATTTATGGTTAGGGAAAGTTTTATTGCACAACTCACATTCCATTACAACGCCGTCGAATACATGAGTTCGTTCATGTGTTCTTAATAGGGTCCTGAAATGAAGGAACTGTTTGTAGTTTTGGGTAGGTAATTCGAAAAAATCTGAATGGCAGTCAGGATTCCCATTGCTACTGAGATAAACAGCACGTCTACTCGTATACTACAAAACCGTCCATTTTTTCTGGATTTGACAGGTTCCTGAAGTTAATTCTAGGCATAATTTCTCATGAATCCACAAAATAGATAGAGCTCCAAATTCAACATATAGAAATAATAAGAGTTGGAAGATTTTGTTACTACTGAGTTTACTACATATCATTTCTGATTCTTTCTTAGTTTTACAGATGTAAATACCCCGATGTAGGATAATTATTTTCTTGTTAGAAAATTTCAGGGTCATTTAGATGTACGAAGAAATAAACTTTACTTACTTATTCCTGAATGATTGACTGCAAGTCGTGCAGCCATGTATCTTCGGTGCATGAGTCTCCTTATGGCGTCGCCACTTCGTCGTTGTATCAAAAGTTTTATTGCATTGCGAACATTTTAGAGGTTGAAAAGTACCATCCTTTTGTTTGTGATTCGCAAGCATATGATTTTTTAATCGTTTCCTGAAATGTAAAGTGGAATTATGAATGGCCGCGGTGCGGAATGGCATTTCCGTTTTCCTCTTACTCATGATTAAACGTTTCGCTGCACAAAGTGCACTTGACCTTTTCTTTATGAGCCGCTTTATAGTGAAGCCACAGACGGTTCTGATTGGGCCAAACTGAAAAACATTTCGCGCATTGTAACGCTGAATCGGAGGAATTCTGCTGTGTTAGTAAAGGTTCTTCCAAATCGTTGGTGTCTTCGTTCAAATTTGATAATTTTTCGTTTTGCAGAGCCTGCACCGAGTAGAAACCTTCTTCCTTTTCTTTATTATGTATTCTTTTATGAGCTGCTAAGTGGAAGCTATAATTAAAGAAAAAATAGTCTTTTTAGAAAGAGCAAAACGATAACTACAATAGATTATTTACGATCTACGAAAGCTGGCATCACACAAGTCGCATTCGAAGATTTTCGGTCCATGTACACCGGCGAAGTGCTTTTTTAGCCTACTGTTCAACCTAAATGATTTAGGGCATAAATTGCACTTGAACGGCCTCGGTTTGCCATCGTCAATTGCCTCGGGTTTCTGTTTTGTAAGCTTACGCTTACGCCTGGCCCTAGGCGTTGCAATATTCCTGCAAGACATATAGATATATAAATATTTTGGATTCGAAAGACAATCAATTTTAAATAGAACTTACCCATTTTCTTCTGAACTTTTCTCAGAATCGCTCGTATTCTTATCATCAGGTTTGAAAACTTCACTTAACGTTGAAGTGTTTGTACCTGAAGCTATGTTTGATTCCTCGTCTTCACAAGGTTCAACTTTTACTTCGCCTATGTCAATAGTATCTTCCAAGTCTGCTGAATATTCAGTTTTTATCTCATAATTATTAGGCAAACCACTTTGAGAGACTGATTCCAGATGCGAACTCCCACTGTAGGTGTTCTCAGAAAAAGATTCTGCTTCTACTCCAAAAGCCAGTGTTGATTCGTTTTCATCACGAGGTTCAGATTTCACATTCACATGTTCTTCTAACGGCTGCTGTTGCACATCCATCATGGCTTTATCCTGATTTTCATGAGCTAGTTTAGCATAATCTGAATTATTTGGGGTCTTCGAAGCTTGGCTACAAAGGGGATATGAAAACGGACAATTTTTGCGTGACGTTATTCATAGAGGTTCCCTAACTTTTTAGAATGGTTTTATACCTTGCGGAAACCTGCGAGTTTATTCGGTGAACACGGTTTTTGTGCAACGTCAGTTTGTATTTATGCGAAAACGTAAGTTTACACACTTCACATTTGAACGTTAATGCTTCCCGTTCGCGCTTGCTTTCATGCATTCTCAAGTGGTCTTGAAATGCACTTCTGAAAAAAGAAAGTTTTTTTTGGCTTCAATCAACACTTCAGTAACAAATTTTGAAAACGACGTATAATCAATGGTGTAGCATTGATTATACGTCTTTTTCAAAACTTGTTACTGACTTAATACTTTCAAATACACCATACTTGCGAACAAACGATTTTCCACAATTTGGTTCTGTACACTCAATCCTTTTAGCTGCATGATAGTTCACGTGCGTTTTAAGTTTTCTACGATCCTGAAAAGTCTTTTGACACACATTACACTGCCCAGGTTGGTGCCTCTCGTTATGCGCCTGTAGTGCATTCCTGTGACGAAGAAGAAACATTAAATTTACATTTCTGATGTTACCAACACGTGCTACTTACCGAGTAGAAAATGACTTTTCGCATATGGAACAGTAAAGTGACACAATCTTCTCTTCCTCAACTGGCATTTCGATGGGAGGTTGAGGTTGAATTTCTGGCAGTTTGTCTAAATGTTCCTGAGAACGGTTATGCTTTTTCAACTGAGTTCTGCAATACCAAGAAAATTTCAAATTGAATATTTCGTTTAAGAACCAAGAAAACAACTTACTCATATAGGAATTTCACTTGGCAGACCAGGCATTCGAACGGTTTTGGCTCGTGTACCAATTTGATGTGATGCCTCAGGTGTTGTTTGGTCCGATATGACTTAGGACATAGATTGCACTTATGTGATTCAACATCTTCATTCTTTCCAGCGAGAGCTGCTAGGTTGTCTGATGATACTTCGTACAATTGAAATGACTCCATGTCTTCCTGGGTATGAGTTTCGATTTTCACTTTTCCTATGTCAAACATATCTTCTGCTCCAATCGACTGATGGTCATCCGGCGGCTTATCTGATAATTCTGCATAGTCTTCCCTGTGAGTTTCAGTTTTTACTTCACCAATTTCCATCACAGTTTGCATATCGAGCTTATCCTGATCAATTGGATTTGATGATTCGATTTTAAAACTCCTAGACAAATCCAGTGTTTCCGGTTCGTCTGATGATATTCGTTCCACTTTCATTTGTTTGTTAACCATTGTGTTTTTTTTTTTAATTTTAATTTAGGTATATCCTTTCTAACAAAATTTAATGTAATCCTTCGTCAAACGAACGGCTGTTGTCCTTCCCAGAAAATTTGTTTACGTTTGCTATCTCAAAGTTAACAAAAAAAATGTTGTGACAGTTCTCAACGAAGGAAAATAGGTAAACATTTCACTACTACGCATGCATTTAGACTCGCATTCACGTTGTTTAGACCAAGGTGAGGGTGATGCAGTTATAACTTATAACTGTATGCAACTATACATGTATAGAGCTACCAATAATGTGGTTTAGTCTCTTCCCAGTGTGACTGTTATGCGATTATCACCCAATGAAAGTCTCTCATTGAGTATAACCCTCATTCTTGTTTACGATCGAATCCACTTTCAAACGTTAGCACTCCCGTTTACGCCAGCAAAATCAAATGGGATACGGTTTCGAACGCCTTGGCAAGCGAAGAGTCCATGAATTTAACTCAAGGAAAGCACTTTGCATCTTTTTTTTTACCATATTCTGGTAAATAAGCAAGAAAAATAGAAAATCCCAGACTTTATGTAAATGACTGCTTGGTTTCAGTGACAATTACCCACCCCTATGATAAACCTACTACTCCTCCTGAAAGAAATGCGCATTAGCAAAAATTAAAACAAAATGAAAGACAAACTACATCAAATTTTTGATCCTGCATTCCTTTCCTTATTACTTTAGGTAGTCAAATAGCAAGATCAAAATTTAATGTGGAAGATCTTACGCCGTAACGCACCATTCCAAGGTGATCTACCCACGTTACGGGACAATATAAATCTGGAACGTCCATCTGGGCTATCACAATTTTTGAGGCGCAGGAGCTAATTTTAAAATCGATGTAAAATTGGCTTTCAGAGTTGAGCTATCCTCTGATCTGCGGTTTTCATGTTTAACTCGGTTCGGTGTTTCTTTCATTCCCTCGTTGCTTATGCGAGTGAAACCTGTTCATAAAATCTCCGCATATCATTCCAATCCACGCTAATTTCGCTTCTGCTCTTGCTATCCTGTACCACTCTCAGTTTAGCTCAGTAGGAAACTGCTGGGATGTAACAAATGTTACAATCGGAAAATATACAGTAAAACTACTAGAGCGATTCCACGAACAAGTGGGAAATTTTTCCAGTTTTTATTTTTTGTATTTTTTGATTTGCATGGAACCTTGCATACAAGTTTTTGGGGAACAAAGACGCCGTTTTGCATACTTGGTTCGCCATTTTTAATCTAGCCTTACTTATGAGAAGGGCCTATGAAAAATGCACATGATATCTTCAAAAAATTGTATCTCGAAAACGGTTTGTCCGATCGGTTTGGTGTCTTCGGCGAAGTTTTAGACAATTGTTGGTGCTATATGGAGAAAATATGCACGGTAAAAAAATATGTTTGGTTTTTGTGATTTGAACTAAAATATAGATTTTCCCTCAAAAGTGACATGTCAATATTTTTTTTATTATCCTTATGTTATAGCTGACTGAAAATGCTACCTAGTGCACAGTGGGTTGTTCTGGAGAAAAATAGGTTACAATGAAAAAAAAAATGTTTTAAAAAATTACGGTTTTCAAAAAAAGCTATTAAGTAAAGTCAAAAAAGTTTGTCGCCCTAATTTTATGAAAGTACATCAAATTTGCAAGAAAAAAGTACTTCGGTAACATTTTTCTAAGATGCACCGTTTAGAAGATATTACTAATTTAATATTGATTTTTTTGATAACTTAATAAGTTTTAGCCCTTTTCGAATGTACTCCGTGTTTCTCCAGTTTCAAAAGTATTTTTTTCGGAAAGATTGGAAAATTTTGAGTTAAAATGACACTGACAGCTTAAAGATTTGAGTGAAATTCTCTGCCTTAAAAGTATTTTGAAAAACAAGTTACAAAATCCCACTATCAGGAACAATGATTTCTTCCAGTGGTTTTTGGTGTATTGTGTTGAAAATGTGCATTCAACTCTTGCATATCGCAAGCTCCTCAATTAGCAAGATTCAAAAGAGCGAATAAGGCTTATTTTTCAGGGGTGGTATTTGTGCGCAATAAAAAATAACATTATACTTTGTACATCAGTTTATTTTTATTCCTGTATTTTTATCAAATTATTGTTTACACAACTTTCTTAACAATATCGAATATTTTGGCATCATTGTCAGGGCAGTTTGAATAAAGCTTTGCCTTTATTGTATTTTCTGATAGAGGAAGAAATGAGTGGAATTTTTGAGTTCCTTGAATTGTTTTTGCATTATTATATTGATAATTTAGCTGCAAAGACATATTTTCGTATTCTTCTGGAGTAGAATAACAAAATGACAACTTTGTAAGTTCTTCTTCTTTTCGTTTGTTTGCCCAATTAAACAACTCTCTTGCAGTCTTTATCGGGTGTTCGCGTTCTTTGGCTAAACTTGCTCTGGTAGCCATGCGTTTTATCGTACCTCCAATAGCATCGCATGGACCTTTTCCGTGCGATGTTGCGAAGAAATGGCATTCAGCGTCAATACCATACTTTGACTTAAACTTACAAAGGCTAGAAAAGTTTTTTCGGTTTTTATACTGTGAAGCAGCACCATCTGACATAAAATAAATTTTTTTCATGTTTTTATTTTGATCAATTTGTAAAAAGTTCATCATTTTATCAATAAACAAATTGACAGCGACTGAATCATCCCGAATAGATTTTTACAATTCGTGGTATCGTGTATATTATAAGCTTTCTATTCAATGAATGATAATCATACAAGTAATAATAGCCCAATGATCAAATGATGTGAACTGTGAAAATATGATTTTTCAATACTTTTCATGAATCATAGAACAAATGATTATGACACATCCAATGATAACTATACAATTTTGAATGATTCGATTTGCCTAAATTCACTGTCTTTGGCTAAAAAGTTTGTGTTAGAAAGATGCAGAGGAGTTGTAGAATCCGCATCCTAATCAGTGTACGCTAAGCGCATGGCAGTGATCATGGAAAACTGCACTCAATGACGCGCTGCAATTCATATTTTGCATATTTTGCAGCCTTTTTGTGATGCAATGATGCTGCCACACATATTAGCGCAGGATGAAGCATGCTTTCCTGAATATTTGCGAGTCATTACCCAAGCATTAGAAAAACGTACCTTACATGAAACAACGAATTTGTGCGTCGACCTTGTCGGCGTTCCCGGCGGTGACCCGCATTGAGTCCTTAGACGAACGTTGCTTCATGTTGTTTCTGCATACACTTTCGGTCAACTTTTACAAAACTGCCTTCTAAACACTCGCGAGCACATTGTCGATGTGGTATAACAAGAAAAGCACTTCTGAAAAACGGAGTCACCAGCCCAGCAGCAGCCAACAGTTCGATTCCCAACCGGTTAAAAAAAAACTCCTAGCACTACCAAAATAAACACAACAGATGACGTCATGAACTGTACAGTAGTTGGATCTGCAGGGGTGTATCATTTTTTAAGTCGGTAAGGTAGAGCTGTGAAATATTTCAGTTTTCGTTTTTATTATTCAGTGTATCATAAAACAAATGATAAAGTGATCATAATGTGTACAATTTGATGAAATTTTTGTTCGTGAAAATAGCCGTTTTTGAATGGTAACGATACTTAACAACCCATTCGGTCTATCATTCCAACTCCGGATATGATTCCTGTTATCATTAATATGATTCACATTATCATTGGTTTATGATCCATTTTATGATTCCACGAATAATAAGAAAATGATTGATTGTATCATAACTGTATGATATCGTTTTATTCGGGATGTCTTAGTTCTTCTGAAATTATAATGAAGCTAAAATGTTTAATTTGCCTATTTTCAGTATAATATATTACGAAAGGATGGATTGTGGCCTGTTGCACGTTCCAATGGTGTGATTGAACTTCATCCTGCAAAACGAAGCTGTAATTTTCAGAAAAGTCACAAATAGCCAAAAATTCACCATCTTGCAAGTTTTGTTTTGTAGTTTTCAAAAAATTGGATGGTTCGGTTTTTACAAAATCATGCGGAATCAAACTTTCTAATTTTGAGCTGAAAAATGTAACAAAGTCATCGGTTTGCTTTACAATAGTTTCTAAATCACATCTGTCAGTGGTAACCCATTGTTCGAATGAAAGCTTTTCAACAAAGTTTTCTTCCAGTTGGTTCAATAAACTGTCTTCTAAAACTGAGGTATCTGGGCAGTTTTTACATCTTCGTAGATGGCAATGAGTTGTCTTATTTTCGCAAAGTAATCTATTCGTTAATGTTTTTAGATCATTCAAGACATTGTATTTTTTTAAGCTATGTAGAATTAAATTGACATTTTCATGCGTAGTGCAAACGCAAACATTATGTGTTCCTGTGATAGTCAATAGTTTACATTGCCTTGGCCGGAGGCTTGCAAATGATGAAAACCCAATTTTTACATTGACGTACACTTCATTAAAGCGATTAAAAGCTTCTCTTAATGTCATCATTAACAATCTTTTCTGAACAGCTAATCTCTTATTTCCTGTCTTTACGCTAGCAAAATCTCTCTGGCCTGGCATTGCACGGCTTATATCATCGTCCTCAAAAAAATTCAAAACCAGTTCTTTTGTTTCATTACTCAAAGCTTTTCCAGAGCTTGAACCTTGAGATGAATCTAAAGGGTGATACGGTCAAAATTTGGTCACACAATTTGTTTCATAACTTGAGACTGCGTACACCAAAACAGCTGAATTTTGGACCAGTAATGCTACATTATATGTAGCTTAAACCATAAAATTTTCATCAAAATCGGTTTAGTATTTGCGGAGATATTGTGAATCCTGAAAACTGCAATTTTAAAATTTTGTACAAAGTGGATTTAAAAATAAGAACACATGTTTACTCTTTTTTTTATAGAGCCAGAAATACTGAACCAATTTCAATGAAAATTTTTCTGTGTGTAAAGTATACATATCAAAATGTTATGTAAAAATTTCATTCAATTTGATTCAGCCGTTACAAAGTTATATTTGTTTAGGTGGTCAAATTTTGTCAAATTTTGTCGAGTCAAGTCAAATTTTGGTCACACAATTTTTTTCACAACTTAAGATTGCGTACACCAAAACAGCTGATTTTTGGATCAGTAATGGTACATTATATGTAGCTTGTACCATAAAATTTTCATCCAAATCGGTCTAGTATTTGCGGAGATATTGTTGAATCCTGAGATCCGCAATTTTAAAATTTTGTGCAAAGAGGATTCATACATTTTTACTGTTTTATTTATAGAGCCAGAGATACTTAACCGATTTCAATGAAAATTTTTCTGTATGTGTAGTATGCATATCAAAATGTTGTGTAAAAATTTCATTCAATTTGGTCCAGCCGTTACAAAGTTATATTTGCTTAAGTGGCACCCGGTCAGTTTTTTCATATTCAAACTGTTACAACTTTGAAAGTATTCATACAAAATGGCTCAAAATTTTACTAAGAACGTATTTTCATAATAGTACTATACTGTAAAATTTTGATAAAAATCGGAGCAGTATTGGTAGTTCTAAAATCAAAATTGTGCTTTATTGACCTTAAATTTCCGAAAATTTACTATGGAGCGCCTTTGTACAAAATTTTAAAAAGGTAGGTCGATGGTTTTGTCTATATATCAACCAATACTCAATCGATTTTGATGAAAATTTTATGGTATAAGCTACATATAATGTAGCATTACTGGTCCAAAATTCAGCTGTTTTGGTGTACGCAGTCTAAAGTTATGAAAAAAATTGTGTGACCAAATTTTGACCGTATCACCCTTTAATACATTATTTTTTTCCTTTCTTGCATCTGATGCCATATTTCTACTAGTTTTAAATTCGTCTACAATTTTTTTGTACTGACCATGATTTTGGTAACAATGATAAAATTGATAGTTTTTCTTGCCTTGTGGCTGAATTTAAAAATTTAATTTTCATATTTTCTATGACTTCATTAAACTCGTTTGCTTTTTCTGTTTTAGCGTCTAATTTAAAAAGATTTCTTCGTACACCTTCGACGATTTCAGCGCACTTTTTTTCAGGATAGTGAACATTTTTAACCTTACCTAAATCTATAGGCGAAACACGAATAGCTGCTATTCCTCGGTTGAATATTTCGACGTCTACAGGCATCGTGAATTGTGCTTAGCGTAGACGCTGATGGTATCGTGACCAAACTTTCATAGCTTTGCGAATCAGGTACAACAGGTATGGTCTGAACAGTTGGCATCCTTGAGCCACCGGCTACGCTTTGTTCTTCGTTTTGGGTGAGGTGAGCTCTTGAATCAATATGTAGGCGGCAAGACGAACAAATACGAAAATCCTTGGTGTTCAGTGTGGATACCTTGGAAAATCCAATTGACTTTAGTTTTTGGATGATACCATCCGTGAGATATCGCAGCTCTTTCGAACACTGAATGTCTTTGAATGGACGAATACATCTGATTTTACTCATTTTGTAATCTGTAACATAGAAAATATTTTTCAATTGTTAGTTTTGAACGAAAATATCACAACACATATAATTAAAATGTGTATTTAAAACTTACCTTTGCACCAAAACGTGTTACACTTCCCTTTACAATTATTATGTTATCAAACAACACTGGATCTAGTTCAAAAACACTGGATTATTAGCTGAAATTACTATGAAATCACTATGCTTCTAGCAACCTTTCTGCATTTACTGTTTGGTTTTCCCTAGTAGATACTGGATGAATTCAGAACCGAGTCAGACATTATTATACAGCTCACGGGTATAAATCATAGAATGCTGGGTAAAGACTGCTGGAAGATAGGTAGAGTTGAACGCTCAGGTATCGTCAGGTACGAGTTTGGAGAGTTGGAGCGAGGTAGATTTGCTGGCGTAGGTATATTGTTATTGAAGAAGATTGTAAATTGTATATACCTGGAATGAATAAAGAGTGCGGCGGTTGTTGATTGAGGTATCAGTCGGCAGCCGTCTAGTTTGATGGAAGGTGACTAATATTATACTAATATTATACCGATTTTAATCAAAATTGGCTGAAATCTTGCGAAAAGCTGGAATTATACTAATGTCATCGTGTCAGACTACGTTGATTTGATCCACTTTTTTGTTTATTGATCTTTGTTCTGCCGCTTGTGTTGTGTGTAAGAGGTAGCGGTCGCGTTCGAATGAAATAAAGCAAGCTGACACCCGACCGCGACAACGAAACGAAGGCAGTGAAAAGTGTCGAATGTTTACAAGCCTGGGCCAGCGTGGCCATGGTGGACTAGTTCCAACAAAGACCAAGTTTACAATCACCAACTGTACGTAGTACAGCTAACTGGTATCTAATTACCTGTATCTAATACTTATTAGCACGTTTTCAGCAGAAGGCAATAAAAACCACTGGAAGAAATCATTGTTCTTGATAGTGGGATTTTGTAACTTGTTTCAAAATACTTCTAAGGCAGAGAATTTCACTCAAATCTTTAAGCTGTCAGTGTCATTTTAACTCAAAATTTTCCAATCTTTCCGAAAAAAATATTTTTGAAACTGGAGAAACACGGAGTACATCCGAAAAGGGCTAAAACTTATTAAGTTATCAAAAAAATCAATATTAAATTAGTAATATCTTCTAAACGGTGCATCTTAGAATAATGTTACCGAAGTACTTTTTTCTTGCAAATTTGATGTACTTTCATAAAATTAGGGCGACAAACTTTTTTGACTTTACTTAATAGCTTTTTTTGAAAACCGTAATTTTTTAAAACATTTTTTTTTCATTGTAACCTATTTTTCTCCAGAACAACCCACTGTGCACTAGGTAGCATTTTCAGTCAGCTATAACATAAGGATAATAAAAAAAATATTGACATGTCACTTTTGAGGGAAAATCTATATTTTAGTTCAAATCACAAAAACCAAACATATTTTTTTACCGTGCATATTTTCTCCATATAGCACCAACAATTGTCTAAAACTTCGCTGAAGACACCAAATCGATCGGACAAACCGTTTTCGAGATACAATTTTTTGAAGATATCATGTGCATTTTTCATAGGCCCTTCTCATAAGTAAGGCTAGATTCAAAATGGCGAACCAAGTATGCAAAACGGCGTTTTTCTCCCCCAAAGACTTGTATGCAAGGTTTCATCAAAATAAAGATATATGAAAATTACTCGTTGCTGAAATGATATGGAACCGCTCACTAGGACGTGATAACCACTATAGAAAATTGGATTGTCTTCGCTGTTATTGTTTTGGACACATTGTCTTTTGTCATTTTCATCGAAAAGTATCACAATCATCAGTTAATGTACTCTACAAATTTTGAGACTCTGTATTGCTGACTGCACCCCAAATTGGACTGACACAATAGTGTGCACACACCTTCAAAGTGTGATTACAATGCAGGGATACGTTGGATCGAATTGAGGTCTTCGGTGCACTTATTCCTTGTAAATGGATGAATAAGTGCCCCGAAGACGTCAAGACGATCCGAGGCAAATGTGCACTTTTATCACACTTTTTAGACGTGCCATAAAAAGTGTGATAGTCCAATTTGGGATGTAGTCTGCAATATCGACATGAATGTATCAGTTCACTGCGCAGCCAAAACACATTGACCATGAAAGAGAGCTACGATTTACGATTAACGAGGCATTTTTCGTAACTCGTACTGCATTGAGATAGCTACTGAACACCAAGGCATGTCTTTAGTACCACTCGTGAACGACGACGTTGCTGTTTCACACCGGCTTACTTACTCGACGGGTTCTCATTAGTGGATGTTTCTGATTGCTCATCGGATTCAACCCCTGCTGTAATACTAGATGACGGCAAAGCGGTGTCATGAAACTCATCATGTTTTTTCATGTGTAGGTACAGGTTATTACTAAAAATACAGTTTAATGAATGATTTCGAAAAAAACAACACCAATAGATAGAATAATTTACCGCCTCAAACACGTTTTACTGCAAAAGGGACACTGATGTTTCTTTACAGCATGTGTTTTCATATGCTGACTCCGCCTATGGATAGTTGGGAAAGTTTTATCGCAAATTTCACACTGCAAGCCCGATTGGTCATTTTTGTGAAGCCGCATATGCTTTTCTAAAAGCGCCCTAGAATAGAACAAAAAAAAAGTTACCTAAAATGGTTTCTTAAGATAAAGAAATTTCAATAGTTTACCTCCTAGTAAACGCACTTTCGCAAATATCACAAGCGTGCTCTTTCGGTCCATGCACAAGTTTCTTGTGTTTTGTTAGGGTGCATTTAACGGGGTAACTTTTTTGACATATGTCGCATTGGAATCGTCTTTCAATGTTAGTTTTATCCACCGCTGGTTTTGACTGCCTGCGCTCATGAATTGAATCATGCGTTGGAATGTGTCGCTGCAGTGCTGGCCTACAATTCAGCTCAACGTTAGAATGGGAGAATAAGAAAATCTAAATTTCTTACCGATCAACAAATGGCCTTCCACATATAGGACAAATGAAATTTTTCGGACCGTGTACCTTCCGGTTATGTTGCCACCATTGTCGTCTGTTCGGAAGCACCTTACCGCAGGTATTGCACTTGACTGCTAGAATCATTTCTTGAATTGCTGAACTATCAATTGTTGGGTCTTTCACGTTCGTTTTTCTCAAATTCGGCGTATCCTCGAGACGGACGCCTTCATCATTTGGAAGAGTTCCATTTTCCATCCCCCCAATGTCAGACGATTTCACATCTCCATTTTCGTTTTGATCAATGCTTTTGTTGCTTTTTCCGACATATGGTTGTATACTAGTTGACGATAAATCAACAGATGATGAATCAAGTTTGGAATGACAATCTTCTGGTTTGGAATTATCTGACGATGATTTTCGTTTCTTCTGTTTAGTTGGTTCACTTGTATGCATTGCTTCAAGTTTTCCAGACTCGGACGGACAATTTGCAATTGAATTTACATTATTTCCAACATCATTGGTTGATATTTCAAGTTCTTCCTTCTGCGCATTAAAGCGTGAACTGAAAATAGAAAGAACGAGATTTTTTTACGAAAACTACTTGGTAATGAAAACTTTTCTTGTCATCGGTTTACGACTTCGGACATTTTCCACATGATATTGCGTGAATTGAGAGCCTAAAACTTCCGCCACCTCTAATTTAGGTCCGCCATGTTCAATTTTGGTCGGCCATTTTGGATTTTCTCAGAGTTGATCATTATACTGATGTGACTACTGTTGAAAATTCGTTTTTTCTAGTGAAACGATGTTCACTTTGGTAATATGTACTGGAAAGCCAAAAACGTTTGATGAGCTTACCTGCCATCCTCGGAAGCGGATGCTTCGGAATTTCCTGCAAGCTTGCGAAGACTGCTCAAAGTTGGATTCTCTACCAGGGTCCAGTGCTCCTTTTCGTGCGATTGCATATGTACCAACAAATTCGCTCTGAAACGAAGAGGTATCAGAAAATTTTACTCGTTTGGTTTGATCAAACCCTAAAGCGTCGGGTTACCGAAATAAACAATCTTTGTTGCACAGGTGACACCTGTACTGCTTTGGGGCATGGGCTCTCATGTGAAGACGCTTCAATTTATGACTTGCAAACGTTTTATTGCACAACTCACATTCCATTACCACGCCGTCGAAGATGTGAGTGCGTTCATGTTGTTGTAAGGTGAATCTGAAATAAGAGTACTGTTTGTAGTGTTTGGTTTGGGATTCGGAAGAATTCTAAATGGAAATGTGAATCCTCATTAGGGTTCCCATCCGTCCTGATTTAGCAGGACATGTCCTGATTTTGGACTAACTGTGTGCAAAATTTCTTAACAAATCCGATGAGTATAACTCATTTTTGAGAAAATACATGAAATGTTCTGATTTTCTATGCTGTGTAGATGGCACCCTGATCCCCTTTAGAGCAGAGAAAAAATAGAAATTGCATTTGAACTCATTCAATACTATACTTTACAATAGATCTATAGATCTATCTATATATATAAAAATGAATTTCTGTCTGTCTGTCTGTCTGTCTGTCTGTCTGTCTGTCTGTCTGTCTGACCGCTATGCATTCGGAAACTACTGAACCGATCGGTGTGAAATTTTGTATGTGGGTGCTGTCGGGGCCGGGGAAGGTTCTTAGCTTGGTGTGAGACCTCTCCGGTCTTTGGAACGGGGGGCTCCCATACAGATGACCTTGCGGGAGACGTCCCTTTGGAGCTGCATGTCAAAAAACACAGTAGGCAGGCAGTACGACGTTTGCCGGGACAGCTAGTTCACTATAAAATGTGATGTAAATTGTCTGAATTCCCAGTTCAGATGACATTAGATATGTCTGAAAGATGGCACTAGATTAAAGTGACCAGACGTCCCGGATTGTGCGGGACAGTCCCGGATTTAAGCTAGTCGTCCCGCATTGTGAAGTGTCCCGGAAATGTCCCAGATTCAGCAATCACTAAAATATTATAAATAAAATCTTATTTTGAGAAATTTTTGAGTAAGGCCAGAAAAGTACCAATGAACAAAATGGCAGAACAAGATATGAATCTTTCAGCGAAATACTGATAAAATGCCTTAGTAACCTCTCAGGGAAAGTTTTCGAGGGACATTGTTGAAGTTTTTCAAAATTCACTTGCAACAATCCCTTCATGATTTTCTTAAGCAAGGGAGTTTGAAATTTCCACAGGATTTCCCCTGTTTTTAAGGGTTTCTTCGAAAACTCCTCCAGCTATTCATATAATAATGCCTGAAAAGATTTTTTTTTTCTTTTTAAGGGATTTGTATGCATATTCAATGTTTCTATAGGATTCCCGCCAACATTTTTTCCAGGGGATTTTAAGATGTGATCAAGGGATTTCTATAAACTCTTTCCTAAATTATCTCCAGCAATTTCTTAATTGTTTGCACATAAGTTTTTCATAAAAAAATATTCAGGCATTTCCAAAAAAAATCTTCTGAAATTTTTAAAGATGAATTTCAGTAACACTAAAAAAGATGTAAATTCATTCACAATGTTCTCTAAAATAATACCAAAAGAGATCTTCAAGGGAATTATGATTGTACACTGTCTACATTGTTTTTTCATTTCAAGGACAAATGACTTGATATCCCAGTTCAACATGCACAAATCTCAAAAAGTAAACGTCTGACGATAGTATAATTTTTATTTTGCCCTTGTGCAATTGAAATACGCTTTACATAAAAAAGCTGGCTTTGTTTTTCACAAGATTTGTGTGCTTGAATTCGTGAGTAGGTACGAAAGTCTGCCATTGTGGCGGTCATGTTATGATCCTAACAAACTTGTCCTTAAAACATCCTTATAAACTACGCAAGGCCTCATATTTGAATATTTTTATGGTAATTTTTTTGGACGCTTTGAATTTAAAACCTTTTATTTCAAATGCATATTCGCTGTCCAGCATTTTTTTTTCAATTTGGGGCTTTGTTTTGCATTATCTATATTAGATAAACATGTCAATCAAGTTCATAAAAATTTCTGCATTTTTCGAAAGTTTAACAATTATTTTCTGAATTTTGATACTAATAAGTTTTTTTTTTTGGAAAATAGGGTTACTGAATCACTGAAAAACTTACAATTTGAGTTTTGTAAAACTGTGTCCCGCATCAGTCCAAAATATATCTGGTCACATTACACTAGATATGTCTGAAAGATGACATTGGATGTGTATAAAAGATGGCACTAGATATGTATGAAAGATGGCATTAGATGACATTAGATGGGTCTGAAAGATGGCACTAGATATGTCTGAAAGATGGCATTAGATATGCCTGAAAAATGGCATTAAATGTGACTGAAAGATGGCACTAGGTATGCCTGAAAGATGGCATTGGATGTGTCCGAAAGATGGCACTAGAAATGCCTGACAGATGGCATTCGATGTGTCTGAAAGATGGCACTAGATATGTCTGAAAGATGACATTAGATATGTCTGAAACATGGCACTAGATATGCCTGAAAGATGGCATTAGATGGCAATAAATATGCCTGAATGATGACATTAGATGTGTCTGAAAGATGGCATTAGATATGCCTGAATGATGGCATTAGATATGTCTGAAAGATGACATTAGATGTGTCTGAAAGATGGCACTAGGTATGCCTGAAAGATGGCATTAGATGTGTCTGAAAGAGGCCACTAGATATGCCTGAAAGATGGCATAAGATGTGTCTTAAAGATGGCACCAGATATGCCTGAAAGATGGCATTAAATGTGTCTGAAAGATGGCACTAGGTATGCCTGAAAGATGGCATTTAGATGTGTCTGAAAGATGGGACTAGAAATGCCTGAAAGATGGCATTCGATGTGTCTGAAAGATTGCACTAGATATGTCTGAAAGATGACATTAGATATGTCTGAAACATGGCACTAGATATGCCTGAAAGATGGCATTAGATGGCAATAAATATGCCTGAATGATGACATTAGATGTGTCTGAAAGATGGCATTAAATATGCCTGAAAGATGGCATTAGATAAATCTGAATTCGAAATCAGCATCTGCTGATTGTGAGCCACAAATTGTATAATCAATTCACTGTCACATGAATTGTTTAGTACCATCAAGTTAAGGAATAGAAGCGTCTATCTGGGTGTAGAGTAGATGTGACGCTCAAGCGTAACAATAGCGTGCTCGAATACAGAGGGTAGTCAGACGTTTATGTACTTGGGGATATGTAGAGAGAAAGAGGAATAAAGAGTTCAGTTGATTGTTACACACCAAGCGACGTGGTTGATTTTTATTCGTCCGAAGACACTACAGTTTCTGGCGAGAGGATTAAAATTACTCGGCTAGTTCGACGGGTTGTGAAGTGCTACAAATTATTTTTATCGGTTGTTTTAATAAGTGTGGAAGGTGAGTCCATTTGGATGAAATAAAAATATGCTCCGAATCTGTTGAGAATATCAGAGTGAAAAAGGGCACAGGTCGTGATTTCTTTGGGCTAAACAAAATGGCGGGGATGAGTGCTGGTTTCATATCTGGAGTCGAAGTGCAAATAGAAACGGAAAATGTGGGGTCGAAAAATATAGAGAATATTTCAAGTTGCGAATCCTGATCAGTGCATGATGAAGATAATTGGAAAAGTGGGAGAAAAATCATGATACCAGGGAAATGGAATAAAAAGTGCAAATATGCTTTGAGTGTCTCTCTAAATAGCGTGTGGATTTGAAAAAAAAGAAAAAAGTAAATGGGGAAACCGGTGCCACATACATGATGGAATTTGTGTGGATGACCGTGGCCATAGCTGCTCACCACGTGTATATGGTAGAATAAAACAACGGTGTGTTGGTGACAGGTAAGTCAATTGGAATATTATGATTAAAGTATGGGGAGAGCGGACCGCTACGCAACTGGGTGCGAATGAGAGAGGCAACATAGTGACACAAACTTAGTAGGCAAAAATCGGGAACGCAACTGTGTGCGAAATAGACTGCCGCTTGGTGGTCAGCTTCAGCAACATAATACATATATCATTATATGGAGTTCGCAACTGTGTGCGAGGGGTTTGGCAACTGGGTGCCACGCGGTTAATGTCTGTTTTAATTGGGATCGCAGGCAAGAGGGAAGGCAACTGTGTGCCAAGCGCATGATTACATAAGAACAAGAAAATCGCAACTGGGTGCGGATACAGCAGCGACGGTGTATATAGAGTAAAGATTGGTAATGAATTTCGCAACTGTGTGCGACGTGGGAGGGAAGTAAGTGACACGATGGTTAGGGACATTGATTGCAACTGTGTGCGTGACTAAAACAACTTTGTTCTACTCGGATTATGCAATGAATACATGTACAATCGGAAAAAAGATGCGGAAAGTAGTCGAATGAACTGAAAGTACAGGGATGCCAGATTGTTGGGGAATAACATGCGCAGAAAGTTCTAGTTGGTTTTTGGAAACGATACGGGAAATGTAAATAAATTGAAACAAATATATATACCAAATTATTCAAATTGAGATTTTACCTTAATAATATAAGAAATAATTAGGGGCACAATATTATTTGCACGATTCCAGGTATGAACTCAGCAAAACAGAAACAAAAAAAAATGTGGGAGTATAAACCAGGTTATTTTATTCTCGACTTTTAGAATGGATTCGTTCCGGAGGATCAAACCGTTCGAAATGGGGGCTGATCGGTCGCAATTGCCAACCGAGTGGCAGAAATGGAAAAGAGAGCTTGAGCGTTATTTCGATGCAACTGGGTTATCTTCTCAGTGGGAAAAGCGATCGATGCTTTTGCATCTGGCAGGGCCCGAGATACAGGAAATTTTTGACCACTTGCCAGGAGTCGATGAAATCCCGCAAGTCTTGATCGATCCTCCGTATTATGACGTGGCAATCCAGAAGTTGGACGAACACTTTGAGCCGATGCGCAGGAAAAATTATGAGAGGCATCTGTTCAGGCAAATACTGCAAAAGTCGGAAGAGAGGTTTGCTGATTTTGTTCTTCGCTTACGTATTCAGGCTAAGCGTTGTGAATTCGACAAGTACGATGCCAGAGAGGTTGAGGAAAGGATTATTGAACAGATTGTGGAGGGATGTAGATCAACAGAGCTACGGCGCAATATTTTGGCCAAAGATTTGAGACTAGAAGACATCATAACACTTGGGACTACATTGGCGGATGTGCAGGAACAGATGAAGCATCTGGATCGCAATGATGCGAAGCCGTCAAGCGGAGGAGGCAATCATTTTGGGGTGAATCCAGTGTTCAAAAAGGGACCGGCATCCAGATGGAACACCACTGGAATCCAACGTGATAGAAATCCTCACAGTTGGGTCCCGGCAGCAAAATCGTTCAACTCAACGGACCGAAAATGCTTTGCTTGCGGATATAGAGGTCATCTGAAGGGAGATTCTACTTGTCGGGCAAAAGGTGCCAAATGTCTGAAGTGCGGGCAGCTGGGACATTTTATGAATCGGTGCTTGAAGCGCATCAACCAGCCGGATATGACAATGGAGAAACCAAAACGAATCCGATTGGTTGCAGAGGAGGAAGAACCGAAGGAAGGGAACATCTTTTTCGCTATGGGGAATAACTTGTTCGAATTCATGGTGGGTGGTGTGAAAATCCCCATGATCATAGATTCCGGGGCGGCTGCGAATCTTATCGACAAAGCTACATGGGAACGAGTTCGGAAGACAGGAATGAAGATTAAAGAATATTGGGCGAAACCGGACAAGAATTTGCTTGCGTACGCTACGAAGGAACCGATGGAAATTATGGGTATGTTCACGGCCGAAGTCCAAGCGGGTTCGATTAAGACGGATGCTAAATTCTACATCGTCGAACACGGACAGCACTGTTTGCTGGGAGACAGCACAGCAAAGGAGCTGAAAGTGCTAAGAGTCGGATTTGATATCGGATCAGTTGGAACGGCCAAAGACGCATTCCCAAAAATAAAAGGAGTTCTAGTTGAGATCCCGATCAACAGAAAGGTTCAACCAGTGCAGCAGGCGTATCGCCGAGCGCCAATTCCCTTGGAAGAACGGATTTTTGAGAAGCTGCAGTATCTTTTGGAAAAGGACATAATTGAGAAAGTAGAAGGCCCATCAGTGTGGGTGTCACCACTGGTTCCCATTCTGAAGGAGTCGGGAGATGTCAGGCTCTGTGTGGACATGCGGCAAGCGAATCGGGGTGTGCTTCGAGAACATCATCCGTTCCCGCTGATCGAAGAACTGCTCGGAAGGGTAAATGGAGCGGTGAAATTTTCAAAGGTTGATGTTAAGGACGCTTATCATCAGCTAGAATTGTCGGAAGATTCGCGGGTGATCACTACGTTTATAACGAAGTACGGCTTGTTTAGGTACAGTTGTTGATCTTTTTTAGTCTGCTTGATTTATATTACGAATGTTGAAATAAATGCTTCTGGTTTCTTTATTATTTTGTATTCATTATCCAGATATAAACGCCTAATGTTCGGTATTAGTTGTGCGCCTGAGATCTTCCAGAAAGTCATGGACACGATTGTGGCTGGTCTGGAAGGAGTCATTGTTTATTTGGACGACGCGATGGTTTTCGGTAGAACACCACACGAGCATGACCAAAGGCTTAAGGCGTTGCTTGCTCGTTTCGAAGAATACGGGGTCTTATTGAACAAGGAAAAGTGTTCATTCAATGTGGACAGCCTGGAGTTTCTTGGTCATCGATTAACCCCGGAAGGCATCAAACCAACGGACAGTCGAGTTACATCAATAACTAAGTTTCGAGAGCCTGAGAATGTAGGAGAGTTGAGAAGTTTTTTGGGTTTGGTGACCTATGTTGGTCGATTTATACCGCATCTGGCCACCAGAACCGATCCACTCCGAGCTTTATTGCGGACTGGAAATAAGTTTGTTTGGTCAGCGAAGGAACAGGCAGCGTTCGATGAGATCAAAGCAGCGGTTTCCGACATCAATAATCTTGGGTTTTTCGATCCTCAGGATCTCAGTATACTTGTCACTGATGCTAGTCCATCCGGACTTGGAGCGGTCTTGCTTCAAGAAGATGCAAAAGGAGAAAGGAGAATTATTGCATATGCGAGCAAGTCTCTATCCGAATTGGAACGAAAATACTTCCAGACCGAACGGGAAGCTCTTGGTCTAGTTTGGGGCGTAGAACATTTTCGTCTCTACCTAGTTGGAACCAAGTTTAAACTGGTGACAGACTGCAAACCCTTGCAATTTTTGTTCAGTCGTCGTTCTAAGCCCTGTGCACGGATAGAGCGTTGGGTACTTCGGCTACAGTCTTTCGATTACGAGGTGGTTTACGAACCTGGAATTACTAACCTAGCGGATGCTCTATCGAGACTTTCACCGTCGGAACCCAAAAGCTTTGATGACGAAGGAGAACAATATATTCAGTTGATCATAAAATCGCCAGCTCCAATAGCAGTGGCTCCAGAGGAGATCGTCTCAGAATCGCAAAAAGATGAACAAATCAAGGAGGTGATTGAAGCGCTGAATAACGGTAATTGGGCGGATTTTTCCAAGGAGTTCAAGCCGTATGCTGCAGAGTTATACCAGTCAGCAGGAGTATTGCTGCGAGGTGATCGGATCGTCATTCCAAAATCGTTACGCCAACGTGTTTTGGAGCTTGGCCATGAAGGCCATCCCGGTATAGTAGTTATGAAGCGACGGTTACGGCAGAAGGTGTGGTGGCCAGGAATGGATTCGGAAGTAGAACAACTGGTGAAACGCTGTAAGGAATGCCTACTTGTATCATCAGCAGGACCTCCAGAACCACTAGTGCGAACGAAGATGCCGGACAAGCCATGGGTGCACATTGCGATAGATTTTATGGGGCCGCTTCCTTCAGGCCACAACCTGCTGGTTATGGTGGACTACTTCAGTCGATTTGTAGAGGTTGCCATCATGAAGGAAATAACAGCGAAACTAACGGTACAGGCACTGCATGAATGCTTCTGTCGTTATGGCATACCGGAGTCCATCAAATCGGACAACGGTCCACAGTTTACGAGTGATGTACTGCAGGAGTTTTGCAAAGAATATGGAATTGAACTACGGAAGACAACACCCTATTGGCCGCAAGCGAACGGGGAAGTAGAGAGAGCCAATCGTGCTCTAAAGAAACGGTTACAGATAAGCCAGGAGACAGCAGGAGCCGATTGGAAATGGGATCTAAGAATGTACATTCTTATGTATAATTCTACACCCCACTCAACAACTGGAGTAGCACCATCCTTACTGATGTTTGGAAGAGTTTTGCGTGACAAATTACCGGCAGTTCCACTCACGGGTTTGAAGTTAGTTGAGGACGTCCAAGATCGGGACCGAGAAAAAAAGGAAAAGGAAGCGGAATACGCGGATATACGACGACGAGCGAAACCGAACGCGCTCAAAGAGGGGGACGTAGTATTGGCGAAGAGAATAACGAAAGACAACAAACTCGCAACTAACTTCAGTCCGGAAGAGTTAATCGTATTGCAACGCAAGGGAGCGGACGTTACACTACATTCTAACGAAACCGGAAGAACGTTCCATCGAAACGTCTCGCAATTGAAACGAATGGAAGTTGGATCAAGGGACAACCCGACAGGTTCAGAAACCCTTGAACACATCCCGAAGCTACATCCAGAAACTTCAACTTCAGCAGAATTGCCAGATTCGTCAGCAGGTGTGACGTCGACGGGAAGACCTCGCCGTGAAAGCAAGCAACCGCAATACTTGAGTGACTATAGATTGGGGACAGTTACAGACTATCCAGAAAGGGGGGAGATGTAGAGTAGATGTGACGCTCAAGCGTAACAATAGCGTGCTCGAATACAGAGGGTAGTCAGACGTTTATGTACTTGGGGATATGTAGAGAGAAAGAGGAATAAAGAGTTCAGTTGATTGTTACACACCAAGCGACGTGGTTGATTTTTATTCGTCCGAAGACACTACACTGGGGAATAGGGATTTCTTGTGGATTTATTTTTTCAATTAAAATATCAATTAGTTCATCGTACGCATGTTTCTGATGTGTACATGAATGTTAAATACTTTCAACATTGTAATCTCCAGTTGTTCTTAGGCGTGGTTAGCCCAGTCTAAGAGAAATCATGAAATTGACATATTTCCGAAATAACTATTTTCTTGCTTGAACATTTCAAAGTCATTTAGCCTTCCCAATAAAGCTTACCGATTCCTAAACGATTGACTGCAAGTCGTACAGTTGTGTATCTTCGGTGCGTGAACGTCCTTATGGCGTTTAAGCCTCAACGTTGTATCAAAAGTTTTATCGCATTCCGAACATTTTAGAGGTTGAAAACTACCATCCTTTTGTTTGTGGTACGCAAGCATATGATTTTCCAACCGTTTCCTGAAACATAAAGTATGATTAAAGAATGGCTGCGTTCGTTTCCGTTTTCCTCTTACTCATAATTGAACGTTTCGGTGCACAAAGTGCACTGGATCTTTTCTCTGTGAGCTGCGTTATGGTGAAGCCACAGGCGTTTCTGAGTGAACCAAAATGAAAAACATTTGGCGCATTGTAAAGCTGAACCGGAGGAATTCTGTTGTGTTTGTAAAGGTACTGCCGAATCGTTGTTGGTGTCTATTCCAACGGGTTCTTTGTTCAAATTAGCTATTTTAGCATTTAGCTGTGCCTGCACCGAATAGAAACCTTCTTCCTTTTCTTTTTCATGTGCTCTTTTATGAATTATTAATTCGTAGCTATAATTGAAGAAAAAAAATAGTTCAAGACGAACGTAACGATAACAGAAATAGTTTATTTACGGTCTGCGAAAACTGGCATCGCACATATCACATTCGAAGATCTTCGGTGCATGTTTATTTACAAAGTGCTTTTTCAGCCTACTGTTTAACCTAAATGATAGTTGGCAAAAATTGCACTTGTACGGTCTCGGTTTGCCATCGTCAATTTTTTCAGGCTTTGGTTTGCCAGGCTTACGCTTACGCCTGGCCGGAGGCTTTACAATATTCCTGCAAGACATGTATAGATGTTTCAATTCGAAAAAAAAGCTAGTTAAAATATCACTTACCCAGTTTCTACTGAATTTCTCTCAGAACCATTCGCATTCTCATTATCTGTTTTGGACACTTCGCTTAACGTTGAAGTATTTGCACCTGGTAATACGGCTTCCTCTAAGTAATCGTCTTCACTAGGTTCAATTTTCACTTCTCCAATGTCAATAGTATCTTCCAAGTCTGCTGATTGTTCACTTTCTATCTGATGATTGTTAAGCAAATCATTTTGAGAGACTAATTGCAGATGCAAAACCGGACTTCCACTGTAGGTATTTTCTGAAAAAGATTCTGCTTCTTCCGCAAAAGTCAGTGTAAAATCGTCTTCATTCAGGGGTTCGGTTTTCACTTTCACGTGTTCTTGCAACGGCTGCTGTTGCACATCCATCAGGGCTTTGTCCTGATTTTCATGGGATAGTTTGGGGTCATCTAAATAGTTTGAATCTTGTCTGAAAAAGGGATATACGAACATAACTGCTGAGTGTGGCCAATATATCAGCTGCTACCCAAGTAATTCGACACCCTATTTGCTCATAATTTCAGAAAAAAAAAAACAGTTCCTTATTGGCCAACCATGGAACGATGCACAAAAAATGAACCATTTAATTATACCTAACATCACCTAGAACAGCTACTTAAGACACACGACAAACTATCAATTCATTTCTTTGAAAGATCACGGACGAAATGATCGAGTTTTTGTAACCACAGAAAAGGGAAAGTGAATAATCTCGGACGTATTTAACCGGAAGTACGTCATTGCCCGAAACCCTTCGTGTTCTGTCGTAAAGACAGTGGAGACAGAAAAGACAAAACAGAAAAAAACAGATAATACAGAGAAGACAGAGAAGGCATAGAAGACAGAGAAAACAGAGAAGACAGAGAAGGCAGAGAAGACAGAGGAGACAGAGAAGACAGTCACGACAGAAAAGACAGAGAAAACAGAGAAAACAGAGAATCGCTATGTAGGTAACTTGGATGATAGTCCTGTTGCCTACCCTAGCCCAATGGACGTAGGGAAGAATTCGCTAATGTCTTGACTGGTCATATACCTTAACTAAGGTACAAGCCAATAAATTACAGAGAAAATCGGAGAAGAAAAAAAATATCACAGCAGTTACGCTCTAATGGTCCCGAACGCGAGAACTGTAAAAATCGTAACGGTATTTTTATAGAATAGTTTCTTACCTAGTAGAAACCTGCGATTTGATTCCGTGAACACGTTTTTTGTGCGCCGTTAATTTGTATTTCTGCGCGAACGTATAAGCACACATTTCACAATTGAACGTTAATGCTTCCCGTTTGCGTTTGGTTTCATGCATTCGTAAGTGGACTCGAAATGAACGTCTGAAAGAAATAACTTTTTTATTAATAACATCTACAATTAATACTTAAAAATATAACATACTTGCATACAAATGATTTCCCACAATACGCTTCGGAACACTTAAACCTCTTAGCTCCATGGTGTTTCATGTGCAAACTAAGCTTTCTGCGATCCTGAAAAGTCTTTTGACACACATCACACTGCCCAGGTTGGTGCCGTTCACTATGCATCTGAAGTGCGTAACTGTGATGAAGAAAAAACATTAAATTTCGAATCCACGTGTTAATTACCAATATGTGGCACTTACTTAGTAGCGAATGATTGTTCGCATATGGAACAGTAATGGACCTTTTTTTCCTTAACTTCTGCCGTTTTGGTGGGAGCTTGAGTTTGGGTTTTTGGCAGTTTGTCTAAATGTTCCTGAGAACGCTTATGCTTTTTCAACTGAGTTCTACAATACAAAAAAATGACAATTTTATATGTTGTAAAAGTATCAAGAAAACAACTTACTCATATAAGAACTTCACTTGGCAGACTAGGCATTCGAACGGCTTTGGCTCGTGTATCAATTTGATGTGATGTCTCAGATTTTGTTTGGTCCGATATGCCTTAGGACATGAATTGCACTTATGTGATTCAACATATTCATCATCGAGAGCCACGGGTTTGTCCAATGATACTTCGGACAATTGAAATGACTCCATGTCTTCTCCGGCATGACTTTCAATTTTCACTTCTCCTATGTCGATCATATCTTCTACTCCAATCAATTGCTGATCATCCGGCGGCATATCTGATAATTCTACATAATCGTCCTTGTGAGTTTCAGTCTTTACTTTACCAATGTCGATCACAGTTTGCATATCGAGCTCATCCTGGTTAATTAGAGTTGATAATCCAATTTTCAAATCTCGAGTTTCCGACTCATCTCCTGATATTTGTTCCATTTTAATGAGTTCGATCTCCATTGTGAAAAAAAATAATGAAAATTAACTTCTTCCTAATAAAATTTAATATATTCCTTCGTGTAACCAACGACTGTTCTTTAGAAAATTTGTTTACATTTGCTTTCGCAAAGTTAACAAAAAATGTTGACAGTTCTCAACGGAGGAAAATAGGTAAACATTTCACTACTACGGATGCATATGCGAACTCGTATACAGATTGGTCTATATACATATACAAAGGCAAGGGTGATGCAGATATAGCTGTATTCAGCTATACATACAGCTACCAAAGTTACTTGCTTATACCACGGACAGACATGTGATACGAGTGTGATTCCTGTACAACGGTACGCACTGTCAAGAAAATTCTAACAAGACTGACTTGAAATGAGGGAATTTTCAGTATGGCACTCATTTCAAGTGCAATTGTACAGTGATTCTTGTATCACATGTGTGTCATAAGTATTACCTTACCGATCAGACTAAAGCTAGTATGACACTCTTTGACCAATGCCAAATATTTGACCACTTTTGACAGTTAAATTTTGACCAATGTGTACCTGGCAAACAAAAATATTTGTCACTCTCGAAAAACGAATAGGGACAAACAGAGCCAAACAACCTGCCAAAATTTATCTGTCAAAAGTGGTCAAATATTTGGCGTCTGGGCAAAGAGTGTAATAGCACCCTTGTGGGAATTATCGTTGAAACAGAGTAAAATAAAATACGTCCAGTCAACTATCACATTCAGATTCGTCTATTTTCTTGACCATCATCAACATTAAAAACATAAACACAGACAATGTTCGAATTCATTTTTCGAAGACAGATTCTGTCACATACCCGCAACTGAAACACATCGCATACACTCTAACACTCCTCCTCGATGATTACAGTTCGAAATGACTTTTACAAACGAAAAACTCCATTGATAACATTTGCAACTAAAACAATCCTATCGTTCTTCTGAATGCAGCATTTTTCTGCATTGAATTCGACTCGTGCTCCAGATTCAACCATTCGCTTCACAGAAATCAGATTGTGACGAAGATCCGGAACAAACAAAACATCCACCAGCTTGACATTAACCACATTTCCATCCTTGTCGAATCCAGTAAAATGTCCTTCTCCAACACCAACAACATTCGTCTCCTTTCCATCGGCCAAACAAAGTTTACACGCTTTGTGTTGGAGTTGATCAAAAAACGACCGGTCTGATGTCATATGGTGTGACGCCCCTGAATCGATAATCCAGCCACCGCCACCGCACACCTCTTCCATGGCAGAAAAACAAATAGATCGATTCTCTTCCTTTTGTGCTGCAATCTTCGCATTGTCCCTGTCGGCAGCGCTTTCGTGATGGACACCTTGTTCTTTAGCCAATCTCGACAAGTAAATGTAGCAGTTGTTCCTTATATGGCCTGGTTTGCCACATTCAAAACAAACACGGCGTTCTTCTCGATGGGCTGATTCCACACTAAACGATTTTCTTCCTTTCGACACTGCAGCTTTCATCACCTTCTCCTCCTGCGTTGAAACTTTCTGCTGGCGTTTGTAGTACTCGTTCAGAAGTTTCATTTTCACCGTTTTCTCCGTAAATTTTCCATCACATCCTTCCAGCATTGTTACGAAACTGTCATAGGATTCAGGTAAACTCGCCATGATAAAACTGCACTTCATTTCCTCTGATATATCACAGCCCACCTCTGCTAGCTTGTCGAATAACGAATCCATTGCGATCACATGCTCTTCTACGTTTCCATTTTCATCCATTTCCATGCGACACAAACGTTTCACCAGGCCAACTTTTCCAGCGGAAGACTGCCGAACATGATAATCGCGTAACGTAATCCACGTTTCTTGAGCTGATCTTGCATTTTTGATCAGCTGCAACTGGCTATTTTCCACTAAATAACCAATCGTAGCCGCTGCTCTCTCGTCCTTATCCACCCAAACAGTCGACCGCTTTTCAATCGGAGGAAGATCATCCACGATTACTCGCCAAAGTCCTTCGCGAATCAAAATTTGTTTTGTTCGTTCCTTCCATAAATCGTAATTGAGGAAATTCAGTCGTACGGTTCCCGGCTTCAAATCCAGATCCATGTTTCCGATCACAAGTATCACGTATCACTTTTGTTTCTCAACCACTCAACTGTCCGTAAATTCCTTTTCGTAGTATTATTTTTACTCTGCTGGGCCCATAACCTGTGGGAATTATCGTTGAAACAGAGTAAAATAAAATACGTCCAGTCAACTATCACATTCAGATTCGTCTATTTTCTTGACCATCATCAACATTAAAAACATAAACACAGACAATGTTCGAATTCATTTTTCGAAGACAGATTCTGTCACATACCCGCAACTGAAACACATCGCATACACTCTAACAACCCTAAGGCCTGATTGTCCTTTGCTGTACGTAGGAGTCGCCTCCATTCGACTCGATCCATGGCTGTGCGTCTTCAGTTCTGCACTCTTCGAAGGGTTCGCAAATAGTCCTCCACTTGATCGACCCACCTCGCTAGCTGCGCTTGTACCGCGGTCGGATGGTTCTCGAGAACCATTTTAATCGGGTTGCTATCCGACATCCTGATGACGTGACCCGCCCACCATAGCCTCCCGATTTTCACGGTGTGGACGATAGTTGGTTCTCTCAGCAGCTGTTACAGCTCGTGGTTCATTCGCCTTCAGCAAGTCCCGTCTTCCATCTACACTCCGCCGTAGATGGTACGCAACACCTTCCGTTCGAAAACTCCAAGGGCGCGTTGATCCTCTGCACGTAGAGTCCATGTTTCATGCCCATAGAGGACTACCGGTCTAATCAGTGTTTTGTAGATAGTAAAGTAAGTTCGATTTCCTGCCACAATGCGTCTCTGAATTTCTCAGCTGCTCTAACAATACGATGCCCTGTTGGCAGTGGAACCTCATTTCGGGTCCTTTCCTACAGCATTGATAATATTTAAGGAGCTATAGTAACTGAATTACAGTCTACAAGTAAATCGTGCAAGCTTCACAAGTCTGTTACAAGCTTCTAATAGCTTTCTTGAAAGATTGCATAGTTGGGTTTTGCTTGATTCGTAAGGGAAGCTCATTTCATGTTAGAGCTCTGGAAATTCAAACACTTTTTCTATGGGATGTCATATGTGTAGGGAAGGATCTGGTGCGTTCCTGGGGTACGCTAGAGGAGCTCCAACGGGTAGTTCGGCAAATTGTTGGTGTAACCTTGGCAATGCGACTACATAGTTGACATGCGTCATTTATAAAGTAGAATCTTGAATTCTCCCTGTAGATTTGGTGTCAACTTCCTGTAAATGATGCATTTGAGAGCAATGGAGAAGTGCTAGTTCTTCCCATCTAAGTTGTTGTGGACATCGTGCGTGATTTTGGCCAACGCCGTAGTTGTGCTGAACAGCTTCCTGTATCCTGTGACTGGTATTTCGCTAGCAGATGAGAACCGTTGCTGAAGATGATTTTGACAATTTGATTCAGTAAAACCTTCTCCATCATCAATCAGAGATACCAGGAAGCACTGTTATCGGTAGGAAATCTTTGGATTGTACTGGATTAACAATTCGTCGGTGGTAACAATACCTTTCTTCCAAATGGCCAGGTTGTCTCACTATCTATGATCTACAGAATAAATGAACGGACAGATTCACTTTGTGGTTTCACAAACGAGATCGGTATGCCGTCCGCCCCAATGGCATTTGACGGAACTTGATTTCTCCAGCGTTGGTATGACGGAAGCAAGGACGGAAGCTAAACTAATTACTGGTGTTCCCTATTCTAACAACTCGACAGATTTCACCACGTATTTCCTCGCTGGAGGGCGCGGAATGCGGCGATGTCCTTCACAAAAGAAATGGCCCAGCAGTTCAACGTCACTCTGTTCAGAAGACACGTTTTCCTTGTCAAGTTGTTCCAAAGCTTTGTAGCCGGATGATCCGATGAGGAGAAAAGTTCGCCGTGGCGCTTTTTTTGCGGCTGCTCTAGCACGTTTTTGAATGTAGTCTCGCCAATCTTCGCGTTGTCTGTTGGGATTACGTGAAAAGAGACTGCAGGCAAGACTTCTCGTGGCTATGGCTTCTTCAATTTCAGCAGTTATCCACGGAACCCGCTTGTCATTCAGTAGTATATGTTTCTTCCTGGCGACGTACTGAAGCAGGACTGCTGTTTCCGCTTCTGCTTGTATCGTTCCAAGTTTTGCCACGTTATTCAAGTATTACGGCTGTTCGTGGGAAATTCATTTGGACGTGATAAATACCTACTTGGAAAAAAATCACCTTTACAATTATCATTGATAACATTTTTTAATCTATTTATTTCTTCTCTTCAGTTATCAAATCGTTAATCGAAGAAGTTGTTTAACACTTATCGAATAGTGGTATACAAATAAATTAATGTATTCTATACTTATTAATTTCTATCCGATATTTTTTGTCGTGTTGTGCAAAGATCTCTCAGAGTTTAGTTATCCTGTGGTTTTTCATGGGTTCCTGGCATCCTTGCTGAAATAGAGATACTTGTAAAGCACAATTTTAGAATCCACCGCACACTTAGATAAAACACCATCCTGAAATCGACTGAGAAAAGATACGCTCGCGCTGAAGTGTGTCAATCAACCATGCTTTCTAGCGATTGATAGTTGAAATTTCATTCTTTGCCTATCCTTTCAATTAGGATGTTCTAGGCGAGAGTCTATGTACTCTCTCGGCGATTGTCATTCGACTGATTTGTCTTTCCAAACCCCGATTATGACAATTTGGACAACATGGACAGATTAATTTGTCAATTGACGGTTATCAATACTTTAATACGTGTTTATTACCTGTTTTTCAATCCCGTGGGTTGTTCCACGAATTTGTTTCATACTGGCACATTTAACGATAGTTGAGTTAGTGTTAGGCTTCCTCTGCCTTTATACTGAGCTTCCTCGAACGCTTGCGCTTTTTAATTTCGTTGTGCGATGGAATATGCATCTGCAATGTATGCCTATAAAAAGATTTACGTTAACATTCACTAAGTGATATTCAGAAACAATGTGAATCTGTCTCAAATCAATGCCATATCAATAGACGTAAATTTTGAACAAATCCCAAACGAAAATTAAAAAAAAAATGCTTACTTATCAAAACATGGCTTTCCGCATATGGGGCACTCAAACTTCCGTGGGCCATGAACCTTCCTATTGTGATGCCACCATTTTATCCTAGACGACATCACCTTGCCGCAAAGGTTGCATTTGAATGAGAAAACTCCACTGTTCTCCGGTGTCCCAATCATACTCATATCGAGCGTATCCGTTTCACTCGAAGCTGGTTTGTCCTCCAATTCGTCATCGGAACCGGGTTCCACTTTCACCTCTCCGACATCAATCGTGGTTTGTGGGAGATCGTCATCTTCCTTTTTATACGTTTGTTCACCGTTCGAGCGCAAATCTGTAGATGAATAAACTGTTTCTTGTTTTAAGTTCAGTTCAGGTTTTGAATCGACTTCGTCATGCGATGTTGTCTCAGTTTTCACGTTTTTGGGCGCCACGGCGGTATGTGGACTGAAAATACAGAAAAGTGTGGTTTAATGACAAAATACCTATGATTTTTTCTAAGCTTGCTCAATATATATTTTTTCTGCGACTATTGTATGGTTGTTTTGATTATATATAGTTGCAAAATATTAACCATATCATATAATATAACCTACCTGCTACAATCTGGACCGGAAGGTCCAGAATTTCCTCCACCCTCTGGAAGACCGGACGATGACGAGTTTACAATTAGAGTAAAGTTTTCTCCTTCGTGAGTTCTCAAATGCGCCAAAAGGTTTGTTCTGAAACGATTAAAAGCCCAATAGAGCAACTACTTGCTTGAGAGAAGACAGCAACTTTCTACTTACCGTAATCTACACTCTTTGCCGCAAATGTGACACTTGTGTTCCTTTGGAGCATGGATTCTCATGTGAGTACTCCTCAATTTACGACTCGGAAACGTTTTATTGCACACCTCACATTCCCATATAACGCCATCGAACCTGTGCGATTGCATGTGTGTTTGTAGTTGACTCCTAGAAAGAAAAGTTCGAATTTGGTTTGAACTCTCGGGGATATTTTTAAATTACAAGTGATTTGCTAGTAGTCATTTGTCGGTTTTATCATAATCGCATAATAAAAAGTAGAAATATCAACATTATGTAGACAAATTATTTCATTAACCTTTTCCGGATACCTAATTGTTGGAAGCTTCGATATCTTAATCTAGTCTCCTAAAAATTGTAACTTATGTAAAAACCAAAAAATAGGTAAATTTCACTTACCTAAGTGTGAATGCCTGGTCGCAAACTTCACATTTATGATTCTTCGGTCTGTGCTTCTGCTTATGCGCCGTTAACTGTCTTCGTAATTGAAATTGCTTACCACATTGTGCACATTGTAAAGGCTTAAAACTCCCATCATTTTGTTTATGCATCAATAGCATGTGCTTTACCAATCGTACCCTGAAATTGAAATGCGGATTATGGGCATCCGTATGCCTTTATTTGAGTGTTTTATCTTACTCATAGTAGAACGTTTCTTTACACAAACAGCACTGAAACTTTTCCTTGTGGACTGCTTGATAGTGAAGCCACAGACGATTCTGATTGGGCCAGAATTTAAAACATTTTGCACACTGTAATCCCGAACTTGAGGAATTTTGTTCCGATCCACAGTCGGTGTCTTTTTCATCGGTGGCATCATTCGGGTCTGCTGCTTTTGCTTTCAGCTGGGCCTGTACTGAGTAGAAACCAGCTTCTTTTTCTCTTTCGTGTCTCTCCTTATGTGCTTCCAAGTCACGACTAAAATTATAAAGAAAGATTCAGGTTTTGTTAGGGAAATGTACAACCATAGGTTTGTAATAATCGTTACAGTCTGCGAAAGCTGGTGTCACACAGGTCGCAATCGTGAATTTTTGGTGTGTGACAGTTTCTGAAGTGTAGCTTCAAGTTACGATTCAGACTGAACGCCTTTGGACAAAGGTTGCACTTGAACGGTTTGCCATCGTCAATTTCTTCGGTTTCAACTTTCACTTCTCCAATTTCAATCATGTCTTCCGAATCTATTGTTGGCACACTTTTAATCTGTTGATTCTCCCGAGAAGCTGAATCCAGATGTAAATTCAAACTTGCATCTGGAGTAGATACAGTTTCTGTCTTGGAACTCATGGTCATGTCGGCTTCATCATGTGGTTCGCTTTTCACTTTTAAGCCTTCGTGTATCGATTGCTGTGTTCCATCCATCATAGTTTGTGTTGAATCCGAAACTTCTTGAGACAACTGCGGTTGAGTTTCCATGTCGCTCAAGTCTTGTCTAAAATAAAATCATAAATATTGTTTACTCAATCCAGTGTCATAGTTTCTATTAAATCTATTAATGACCAGAGATTTAATTTCCGATCGGTCAATGAACTTACTCAAAACTGTAAATCGTATTTCTGATTTTTTTTCCGGCAGATTGTTGGAAACTTTCCTGATTCTAAACTTATATGTTCAAGAGTACTAATCTCTGAAACATTCCCAAACAAGTTGTTGGAGGGTTACTTGGAGTTATTCGTACAATCTTTTCCAAAAGATTCAAGGCAAATTCTTGTTGACAAAGCTCCAACATTAAAACTAAACTTAGAAATCTATTTTCTGCGTATTTACTTATGTTAAGTCATGCTAACAATGCTATGGTCATGCTGCCCAGTTTAGTATTGAAGGAATTTAATATTATTGTTAGATTCTGGACATTTAACAGTGGTTCTCTTACCGTTCTTCTCCTTCAGCAGCTGCCTCAAAACTCTCCACTTTCACTTTATTATTGGCCAAATATATTTTTCTTTTTTTCCACCACTCTTTCAACACAATGCTGCTACGTTTTTTGAATACCATTCCCGCTAACCAAGAACGTGGCCTACATACTCACACTGCACTAAAAGTAGGTAGCGTAACCGTTCACTGAGAATACACTTCACTGTAAATCTAAAGTAGACTTGTTTTAAACTTGACCATTTTTGCTTCCGTAGCCTAATGGAAGCAGAAGTTGTCTAGTTTTTCCCATTTATGTTTCATGTTGTGTCTGATAAACATCTAAAAATTTGATTCATCTCCGTAACGTTGGAATTCACTAAATAGTTCTCTTGTATAAATGTGAATGAATAAATATAAATAAAGAAACGATGTTTATTAACTGACCAAGTGGAGCGGACCTGGTGTGATGGTTAAAGCACGTGACTATCACGCCGAAGTCCTGGGATCGAATCCCACTCCCGACAAACTCGCAAAATGTTAGTTCTTCCTTCGGAAGGCAAGTATAGCGTGGGTCCCGAGATGAACTAGCCCAGGGCTAAAAATCTCGTTAATACAGATAAAAAAAAATAACTGCCCGATGTTTCGAGACGGAGTTGAAGACTTCTTCAGAGAGAAATTAGGTTTGTTTTAACTTTCAACGGGCAATGGGGCACGTTCGGTGTAGTACTAGATTTGTAGTAATGAGCTGAATTTTAGTATGGTGAGAAGGTCAATTCTCCGTTTCTGCAATGAAATGGTGCAAAAAGCGTGGGTATTATGATTCCTTACCTAATATGATGCTGTTTGAGCAAAACTTTGGATAACTATGTTATTTATGTTGCAAGAAATGGAGAAAACAACAACATTGTTGCCTAAAGTTGTGCTCAAACATCATCAAATTAGGCAAGGAATCATAATACCCACGCTTTTTGCACCATTTCATTGCAGAAAAAGAGAATTGACCTTCTCACCATACTAAAATTCAGCTCATTACTACAAATCTAGTACTTCACCGATCTGTCCTATTGGCAAAATTGATAATATTTGCGTGACGTAATTTATGGAAGTCCCCTAAGTTAATCGGCTTATATTGCTACACATTTTGGATCACAAAGAAAAATGGTTAAATACCTAGCTTTAATTTAAATGAAAAATCTTTCAATAAAAACATTACTTTCTTAAAACTTTAATAAATAAATAACTGAAATTGTAATTTTTATTGAAAACGATAACCAGTTAGTTTACACTTTTTATCGGGTCAAGAAATAACTCCTCTGTAAACATTTTACTGAAATCAACGCGATTATGAAATCTATCTGATGTTTTTAGATCGGAGCTACACTTCTTCTAGTACTTCAAATGAATATGGTCCAACAGTTCACACAATTTTACCCTTGTTTTTAAACTTTCGGAACACTGTGCAGCGTTTCTTTCGGACGCACTTTCCGGGCTCATTCGATCATCGATCCCAGTTACATTTGCGGCTATAATCACACTTTGTTAGTTGCGTTTCTTACACTAATTTACTACTCGAAATCAATTGCATGTTAACGTCAGTTGTAACAATTTGACAGTAATTTAAAATTTAATATTAATTACAAAACTCACTAACAACACGACTGAAACAATCGTACCGACACTTTTTTGTTTGATGGCGTTTGTTGATAAACACTGCTCATTTTCACGCTAAAAAATCATAGCACACAATATAGGATACTGCAAGATGACGTCACGAAGCCGTGCACTGACAGTTCAGCGAGCTTGTTTACATGGACATAGTCTCTGACGGAGATTCGACAAAAGTGTTTTTCGATGTAATTTCAGTAAAACGGTAATTAGACGATTGGTTTTATATTAGTAGAGTTGAATATAATTGATATTCCCGTACCGTAATGGTTTCGGGATGGAAAAAGTAAATTTAATTTTCGCCGCTCGTTAAAAATTCTAACACCTTGTAAACAAGCTCGCTGAACTGTCAGACAAAGTGAGGTTAGATAAGGTGCTTGCAGTACCCTATAGGCTTACAGATTTGAAAATTTGAAGATTTAATCAGCTAAAGGTGCGAACAGATTATTAAATTTTTATGGATTTTTAAATTTTTTTGGATTTTATTAGTATTAATAAGTCTGTGTAAGCCTCATTTTGAGCATTGGCATGTAGGTATTTTGCTGTATTTTGCAACGATTTCGGCATGGAAATCTCATTCGGTTCATTCGATGTACAAAAAAAATTACTTTGAATGTGAGCGCGTTGCATGTTAATTATTTTTTCACGTGCCACGGTGTTTTGTCAGCACACGGGGTTAAGGAGAGAGAGAATGCGTGAGAGCTTTTGTCTCACGTTGAAAAGCTCTCTCTGCTTTGAACATGGAAGGAAACATTAGCAGAGGTTCTCAAGCTTTTTGCTTTCGCAACACACCAAAACTTAGGGCACGGGGGTGAATCTTCATCACGAAAAGCACTGCTCGATTGATAGCTGCATCGAGGGGCGATTCACTGTACTGCGTTACTGATTCGAAAATACACGAATGAAAAAAATGCACAAAAATACATCAATACACGATAAATTCAAAAATGAAGTAAAAATACGCCACATTCGGAAAAATGCACCAATTCAAAATAAAAATGCAAAAATGCACCAGTGCACGAAAAATACAATAAAAGTTCAAATTCGATTAACCCTTATGTGGCCGACAGGGTACCCGGGTACCCAGCGCCCATTTAAAAAGCACGGTGTAGAAAAAAGCAAAAAAATTGTCGGACACATAACGGTTAAAATGCACAAATACGATAGAATTCATTGTTCAATACACGAATTCGAGAATAATTCATTGATATTGTGAAATAACGTAGAAAATTCAGCAGATGTTGATATTTACAAACACCGGGACCGGACGCTTGTCGATTCCTGAAGCTGGGAAGGATCCAAACTTCCGGAGCTCTGCTGAGTACAATCCACCAACAAACTCCACCGGGAAGTTTTTATTTCGATAGGGGACTGTAATATTTGATAATTTTAAGACCTAATTTTAGGCAGATTAAAAGTAGCAAAATAAAAACAAATGTGTGATGCTCATGCGAAGGTTGCCGAATGAGATGCTGGAGGAAGAGTTTACTAGTTTCCAAGTATAAGAGGATTTTTGCTCCAAATAAATTCCAACGTATATTGCAAAAATCCATCGGACGTTGAATCCAGGTTATTTTCTGAAAAATTTCTTCCGATTATTGTCTGAAATGCTTTTGGAGATTCCACCAAGATTTTCTTTCGAACTTTATGAACTTTCTTTGGAGAGAATATCTTCGGGGATTTTTAAGCGAAATTTATACAAGACTGCTCCAAGAATCCTTTTTGGATTTCATTACCTTAGTTTCATTTTATTTACATTTCTTGATATAGTCACACCGGAATTTTCACTTGTCAATTTAAAGTAATTCCTCCACTATGACTGCTGATGGAATTCTTATTGGTTCCGATTCACCTATTCCTCAAGATATGTACAGCGGAATTGCTTCGATAATTCGCAAGGCACTCAATCAGAACACGACATCTTGGTCCACAGTAATTCTTTTAGTAATTTCCTCTAATTAGCTCCACGAATTCCATTTCTCTATGAACCCCCTCATGCGGCTTTTGTTTTGAATTCTTTCTCCGATTCCTCTGAGAGTTGCTTCCTAAATTCCTTCCCAGAATTCTTCGGAGAGTTGTTTCCGAGGTTGCTTCAGAGATGGCTCCTGGGATTTATCCTTGAATTCCTTCGGTGATTCATTCTAAGAAAACTCGGAAAAAATGAAGACAAATTTGTGCATTCTATGTATTTCCATAAGGCATTTTAGGAGAGTCCCAGACATGTTCCCAGAAGGGAACTCTTGGAAGAAATTCAAGAGAAAAAATCTGGAAGAGTTCCAGAACTAGTTCCAGAATGAGCTTCTAGAGGTATCTGAGAAAGAATTCTTGGATGGAACCAAGGATGGAATAAAGAACACATGGAGAAATTTCTGTAGGCATCACACAATCATCTGTTGGACGAATCCGGACGGAGCTACCGAACACATTCCATAGAAGCTGCCGGGGAGAGAAATTCCTGGGAGAGTTCCAGGAAGTATTTGAGAACAAATGTAGTACTTCTGTAGTAAGTTCGGAGGTAAATCTTCGAGAAATCTCAGAAGGAAGTACCGGAGGAATCTCAAAATCAACTTTTCCGGTTTTGCTTCCTCGAATCTCGGGTCAGGAACGATTGTCAGTTTTGTAAATAATGTAGTTATTCGATGTTTTGATATTGAAAATGCGTTCGATTTACAATTTGTAGTTTGTTTACAAACATGAAGTCAAGCCCTAAGTGCAAAATTTGAAAATCGATTAAAAATACACATTAGTTCGAAAAATACTCCTTTATTGCATCAATTATACATGTCAATTATACATGTCAATTCCATTTAATTCAAAAAAGTGCAAAAAATTGCAAAAATACAAAAAATACCCATTAATGCACCAAAAATACATCAATTCGATTGTCAATACACAGGGCTGCATCGAAAATACATGAGTGAATCGCCCCTCGAGCTGCATACTAGCACAGACAAACAGACATACTACTCAAATCGCGATCATCGCACGATTTAACGGTCATTTTGAAAATAAAGTGTGGTTCGGACTGTGCTCGCATGTGTCATGGTGGCGCTGCTGTGCCTACCTCTCAATTTTGAAGAGAAATGAACGCGACGCCGATCAATGCCCTAATAGAAAAATATGATACAACGTGCTTAACAACCCTTTCGGGCTACCATTTTGATCATACACGGAAAGGTACAATCATTCACCTAATCGTCAGTGTATAATACATTTTTATTAGGGTGTTTACATAAAATGACACAATCATGAACTTTCATTCATGTTTTTTGAATGGATGACGCCACGGGGGAGTCGTCACCTGTTAAATTGTTACATTGAGCCGAGGGAAACAACACCTGCAAATGAATGCTTCGGATTGAGCATTATAGAGGGTGTTAGTGAGATGCAAAACGATGTTTTTGAAGCCAATTTCTTCTGAGTAATATGTCTGTTTGTCTGTGATACTAGCGAACCTGGTGGTGGAAGTCAAGCTTTTGCATACAGCGAGCATGGATTACTGCACGAATTTACTCTGGCCTGCTTACTCTCACACGAAATTTGAGACGTTTGAGAGGTGTCGGCACCGCTCAAACGTCAAATTTTCTGTGAGAGGAAGCAGGCCAGCATAAATTCGTGCAGTGGACCATAGGGAGACCGTGTAGCATGCTTTGATGTTTTTTTCCCATGGAAATTCATTCCAATCTAGTTCGAACTCCATGTGGCAATTTCACGACTTCCACCTCGAAACTTCGAATTTGTTCGAAGATATGTATACAGATTCTGTTCTGTGCTTAGGGTATTGTAGAGTTAATGGAAGGGAGTGTGGCGTCAATGTCAAAATTGGAACAGCGATCATCAGTCTAATCCATACAAATTCCTGTTCCAAACGAACAGAAGACCTGTCAAGATTTGAACATGACGCCACTATATCTTCCAGTCACTCTAGGGTATACACCCCCTCACGGCGAAATTCTCTCTCGTTCGCTCTTTCAGAAAACATGAAAACAACAGGACCAGTACCTGTCAAATTTGGTCCTGTTGTGTTCTAATTTGCCAAACGAGAGATAGAGAGCGATTTCTTGATGACGTCACCGTGCATTGGAGTATTGGTTCTCTTATTAAGCATGTGGCTCCAGGGCGCAAAATTTTCGAGCAGACGAGTTGAAGTTCACCGTGCGGCAATTTTCATTCACTTGCCTGCATATTCATATTCAGCTGCTCGATACTCGTTTGTCAACTGAATGAAAGTCAATGAATATTTGTAAACATCTTACAAAGTATTAAATTGCTGATAAAATATTAACGTTTCGATTACATTTAACGGTGCTTTGCACAGATCTTATCGCATTCGATTACTGTGGAGTGTTTTTGGAACGAATCGTAGCCATAAACGTAAGTAATTATGAAGATGTTTCTCGATCGGCTTCATATTCAATGACTACGAATTGACTGACTGTGTGAAGAGGGAGAGCGAAAAGGAATTTGTTTGTTTTGAATATTCAGTGCAGAATCATTCAAATTCGTGCTGTTTTCAGTCAATGACTATGAAAATTTTGCACCCTGTGTGGCTCCCATTTTCAAAGAGATTTTTTGAAATCACCTTTTGACTGCTTGACAGCTGCACCCAGTACAAAATCCGATGAGGGGCGATTTAACAAATCGCTCCCATACAAACTTCAAATTGATTTTTAAACAGGTTCCCGGGCACCAAAAATCATGAATAATTGGATTTCGGTCCAGTTTGGCGTGCAGATTGAGAATATGCGATTATCTCAAAACCGTTAAAGAAGCCAATTCTTCCGAGAACTCTACAGATTTTTTTCAAAATGTTTTCAAAAACTATAGAGTATAGAACCTTGGTAGATAGAAAAAAAAAACAAACAAATTTAGTAGAAACTTTTTGCAATTCATAGAGTTTTTAAGCTCCTCTAGAATTCAGTCGCACACAAAATGTTAATAAGTTTTGGAGGCAAAATTTAGAATTTCATATTAGCAGCCCGGATAAAAACTAACCATAGAATGTATAGTGAAAACCATTCCTGCACCATACAGTGTACCAGCTACAATAAAGTGTATTGTAATGATATGGTTCGCTATACTATACATTTACATTGGATTTTTATGTAACAATATATTATACTGTTTTTCTTACGTTTGAACCACTCACTTTTCCGAAACATTATTTTCCGTGAATTTTTAATTATTTCTGGTGTTCGATTTGAATAGGTCGTATGTTTGCTGTGATTCCTATATGCAGATTCGACCTAATGAAATCAAACACCAGATTTATTCAGTTTAAGATTTTTTTCCGTGCTTTGTTTTGTTGATGTTTGTGACTTTTTTGATGCAAAGGAAAGGAAAGAGAAAAAAAAGTGAATAAGTTGAAACATCAATTTAAAGTCAATAACATGTTTAAATCAGTGGTAAACCAGATGTCCTAAGAACTGCAGGTCCAAGCGGGGGTCCAAGAGATATGGCAGGCTAGGTGTGTAGAGTGCGACGAGCGAAATACGAATGTAGGCCAACCCGGAAAGATGCAGGTCAGATTACCGTAAATCAGTGGATGAACTCAACACTATTCTTGCTGTATTTGCATTTAGGGGAGTTTTCTCCTCTTCTCTCATGTGAACTTGCCTTCGACCACAATCGAATCAAATGCGATTGGCAAACTTTATCTTTGACGTAGAGCCATCTTTAACATATGGACTGGACTGAACACTGAAATGACTTTTAATATAGGTTCGTCTGCGGGTTCGCTTTTCAACCTAACTTATATTTGAATCGAACTTGACAGTTATCTCATGAGTTGTTATGTATTTCAAACTTTAGTCAAACTGGTGCCTCAATATTGCAATAACAGTTAAGCACGCTGTAATGATACTTATGTACCTCGTCACCCACTTCATGCAGCTACATTAGTGGTCTAATAACACTTAGCGCGCTCGGCATAGTTCCATCATGCCGCTCAAAGTGTTGCCACAAATAATGCTAAGTTTGCAAAACCCGGTTATCTGGCTGGTGGGGCATGGGAGCCTAAGCTTCAACTGTTAATGCAATCAGAGACTACTCAGACTTAGACGTGGGCGATCCTATATATGAAGGGTTATCCAAAACGCTCTGGAGAATTCCCAAAGCGCATTCTAATAAATTTAATAAGCCTAAGATGCCATTAACAGGAGTGTAGTGTCTACCTAATGGTTGTGTGCATAGGATATCTACCTACATGAAATACTATTCATTACAGTGTACCTAAATGTCTAGGTATGATTCATTATGTCTACCTAAGGTAGTATAAATACGGGTGGTCATTGGACCGCACAGCAGAGACGGCACAAGCCTTGGACTTGTCAACATCTTGAATATTCTTCTTTTGAAGGATATAAAAAGGAGGAAAATGGCAAGATAACCCGCATAACCATGAACCATACTCGTACTGTGTACCATACTGTTCACAACTATTTTCTACAGTATCTCAACAGTATAGTATAGCACCCAAAGTAACAATAAATCAACAGTACCATAAACAGTTTCAACAGTGTGACAGATGGTTATCGTGCAAATAACAGTATGTGGAATAGGCGGTTAAGTTATGTTACAATAAAAAATCGCCAATTTTCTCGAACAAAATTTTTCGTTTACAGTTTGCCAGAAGGTCAGTATACTGTCCATTTTTTGCTCAGTTCACTGTTGAGCAAACAGTTCTTGTTCAGTTAACCTATAAAATCGACATAAAAATAAACAGTATGTGTGATAATTACTTTATATTGCAATATAGTTCCGAAGTCTTATGATATAAAGTTCTCATACAGTTGTAATAGCAACCGCGGTTCTGTTGCGTTTGTAATATTTTTTGGGCAAGGAAACACTTATATTGCGCTTTTAATTACATTTTATTCACTGAGTTATTCACTGCTGATGATGCTAATAGAAGGGCGTCAACGGTCGTCCACCCGGGGGGTTCGGTTCGGTAATGGTCGATGATCGGAATGGTCGACAGGGCAAAACCGAGCCAGAAGTCGGTACCGGCGTCGTCGTGAGTTTCTGCGCCGGTGTCACTCGTTAAGTCTTCCTCATTTGAATCGAATAGATATATGCATATGTAGGCAAGTTGAATATCTGGAAATTTTAATGGATTATGAGTAAAATAAAGAGGACAGAGGAAGTAAATATTACCTGAATTTGTATTATCCTTTCCAACGCCACCGTCGAATGACTACGAATAATAGCGACTGACATGACCCAGTCGCATTTCCAGCAATCTGATTTCAGGCAGCACTTTTCGCTTTTCGGTTGGTAGGAAGCATGGTCGGATGTGCCGTATAGAACTCGAGTGGCTTCAGCTAGCCTGGCCAATGGGTGTTCATACGCAGATCGTATTTGCGTTATCCATTAACACTGTCCCATTTTCGGGTGGTGTTATGACTCATCCACAAGTCCACCCGTTTCACCATCCCCAGTGGCCACGGTCAAAGGAAGGATGTTGCTGCGCCTCTCGGAGTGCTTGTGCCAGCCGAATCTGCATTACAGGAGGAGCTGCCGTCGTTGCCGTACAACTGCGACTGCTGCTGGGTTCCGTTGCGTGGGTGATCAGCGAGATGCGGCAAATAACAATCCGGTTCTGGTACTACACGCGGTTCTGGATCTAAGTACAAGGCTACAGGGCCAACACTTTTTCGTCACCTTCGTAGATTCCGGACTTCTAATACCCGAAAAATAAACAGAACAACTAAAAAACAAACGAGGCTGCCAAAATTTTCGCTTCATGCTTTGTACACAAATACCTATGTGTACAACCATTTGCCAAATTGTTCAAAAATTGTTGTATATAGTAATAAATGCGTGTGTAAGTGAAAAGCGTAAGCAAGCCAACCAACCGTTTGTCAGAAGGTGCCGCTGTTTTTCAACAATACAGGACATGTTTTTATTTCTGTATAATTTAACATTGATTGTACTCTATAATATATTGTAACAGTTTGATATGAATTGCTCAAACCATTCTTTATAATACAAAGCAACAGGCTTTGTATTGTTCAACATGAAAAGAACAGTCTGTGATATGTCAACATTAACAGTTAGAAGAATTTTACTGTTTGGAATCCAAGACAAAATGTATTTTTCTATGCGGGAATATAACAATATATGGTTTATGTAATGTAAAACAATACAACATAATAAAAGAAAACCATTCCAAAACCATTTAATTAGATGTATAACCAGTAGTGAAATTACAATTAAAAACAATTTATTTACGGTACATTTTATTGTTTGAAACCATTCATGTACCATACAATGTACGGTATATTTAAACCCACGTATCAGTATTTTGAACAATTCATTAACAATAAAATGTATGGTTTTGCAAAAAAATATATATGGAGAAAAATATTTTTTTATATTGTTACGATACTTAACAACCTGTATAATATATTGTAAAATTCTTATTTACAATTCACGGTATGGTGTTTTACATTACATCTAATTGTTTTTGTATTTTTTATTTTTACAGTGTTGTCTATTGTAAAAATATGGTTCTAAATAGTACTGTTACAATACAACGTTCGGTTTTTCTACTGTATTTTTTATTCGGGAGTCGCAGCACCAAATCGAAGTCGCGACTCGCGCGACATGCGAAGTTACAGATGCCAAGTAAATTTGAACCGATTCTTGGCATTACGCTTCATTCAGCAAATTAGAGCTACAATATGCACTCATCCGAATCGAGTTGCGACACATAAAAGTGGGCAAAAACTCAACTTTCGCATTCCAAGGCAGTTGAAATATACAAGCTATTGGAAAAATTTATGATTGGACACGATTGGTGAAGGACTAGATTTGCAGTGTAATGAGCTGATTTTTGTATGGTGAGACGGTAAATTATCCGTTCCTGCAATTAAAAGGAGCAAAAAGCGTGGGTATTATGATTTCTTGCCTAATTTGATGCTGTTTGAGCAAAACTTACAGTAACTGTGTTGATGAAGAAGCGGCAAGAAATGGAGAAAGCAACAATCGAGGAGCTAGTATTGATAAACAATGTTCTTACATATTGTAGAAATTAAATACTTTTTGATTGAAGAATACTTTGGACGTGATAAACACTAAAGAAATTCTGATTGCCTTTCCAACGATCATTGGTAATAAATGTTCAGTGTAATAAACACAAATGTAGCATATGTACTCTACACTAATTAATTCCTATTCAGTTTTTTGGGGCGTCGAGTCGACGTCATCTTCCATTTTTCTCTCGGAGCTAATGAACACAAATGAAGGCTGCGATTTTCCGTAAATTTCCCGATATCCGGAGGCGTACTCTTACGAATTTGTCATCACTGGAATACCCAGTAGAGTACACTTTTCGCATTGGATTTCCTAAGCATCGTTAGTCTATCTCCTTTGTTAAACTGGATGCGGTTCGTCCAATTCGTCATCCGAACGAGATTCAACTTTCACCGCACCAATATCAATCACTGGTTGTGTGATTTCACCACACGACCGTAAATCGAGAGGTGGCGACTCACTTTCTTGTTTTAAATTCAGTTTACACGTCTGATTTCCTGTTTCAGTTTTCGAATCGACTTCTCCATGTGGTTTTACCTTAGCCTCCGTGTTCTTGTGTGCCACGACGTTTGGACTGAAAACGCAAAACACGTAGATTAATGGCGAGCTAACTCTCCCAAGAGAACTTTTTTTGAGACTATTTTGAGATTTGAGCTCCAAAGTTTTAATAATAGCTACATAAGTACTATCTGTCCTACCTGCTGCGGTCTCGAATGGAAGGTTCTGAGCTACCTCCAGCCTCTGAAAAAGTAACGTTCTCTTTCTCGTGAGTTTTTAAATGCGCCACAAGATTGATTCTGAAACGATCGGGTACTTAGTACGATTACTTATGCTTGAGCTAAGAAGGCAACTTTCTACCGTAATTTACAATCTTTGCCGCAAATACGACACTTGTGTTCCTTTGGTGCATGGATTCTCAAGTGACTAGTCTTCAATCTACGGGTTGGAAAAACTTTTTTGCACACTTCACATTCCCATATGATGCCATCGGTTTTGTGCGATAGCTCGTGCGTTTTCATTTCAATTCTAAAATAAAAAAGTGCGTATTTTGTTTGAACTTGGAGACATTATGAAATTCCAAAGAGTTTGTTAGCAAACATGAATCACACCTTTTTTTGAAGTTAACTCAGTGAAAATAAATTAAATTTACTTACTTATATTTGAACGATTGGTTACAAACTGCACATTTATGGTTTTTTGCTTTGTGCAGATGCATATGGCGAGAAAATTGTATTGGTTTGTCGAAATGTTTGTTGCATTCTGCACATTGTAGAGGTTTGAAACTGCCATCTTTTTGTTTATGCATCAACAGCATATGCTTTGTCAATCGTACCCTGAAATCAAAATTACGGAATTATGGGAATCAGTATGTTATTATATGAGTGTATTATCTTACTCATAATAGAACGTTTCAGTGCACAAGCAGCACTTAAATTTTTCTCTGTGGGCTGCTTGATAGTGAAGCCATAGACGATTCTGATTGGGCCAAAAGGTTAAACATTTTGCGCACTGTAATTCTGAAGCAGAGGAATTCGGTTCCGATGCACATTCGATATCTTTTTCATCGGTGGCATCATTTGAATTCGCTGCATTTGCTTTCTGTTTTGCTTGTACTGAATAGAAACCAGCGTTTTTCTCTCTTTCATGCCTTTCTTCATGTGATGCGAGTTCACAGCTAAAATGATAAAAAATAAACGTTTTTCTAGGGAAAATACAATAGTTTTAAAATATTCGTTACCGTCGCCGAAAACTCATATCACACAAGTCACAACCGTAAATTTTTGGCGTGTGGCAGTTCTTAATGTGCATTTTCAAGCTATAGTTCGAGCTATACGCCTTTGGGCAAATATTGCATTTGAACGGTTTGTCGTCGTTAATTTCTTCAGCTTCAACTTTCACTTCTCCTATTTCAATCATGTCCTCTAAATCCATCGATTGTTCACTTTGATTCTGTTCATTCTCTAGAGAAACTGATTTCAGATTTAAATCAAAATTTGCATCTGATGTAGATAGCGCTTCTGCCCTCGAACTCATGGCCATGTAGGTTTCACCATGTGGTTCTGTTTTCACTTTCACGCATTCTTGTAGCGACTGCTGTGTCTCATCCATCTTGATTTGATCCCAAACTTCTTGAAATAAATGTGGCTGAATTTTCATGTGTAAATCTTGCACGCCTTGCCTAAAATAAATAACAAATACTACTCATTTAATTCTGTGGCATATTTTCTATTATTCTATTCAAAAACATGAAACCCCATTTTCACATTTTACATGGACTCACTTCATTGGAATAGCTGCGTTTTCCGTCGAAACCCCTAACTGAACTGCTACATCAGCTTTCGTGACAGTGGACGCAGTAGAGCGTTGATTGAATACACTAGTAAAAATAAGAATACCGAATAAATTCAATTTTGAGCCAAACCATTGTGAACTAACTTTTCATGAACTTCCTGGGAGCTTTGTGGCGGCAATTTCAACGACGGAATCGCATCAGGTTTCAACCGTTTCTTCAACAATTCGGTTTTAAGCAAAACATCCTGCAGCCTATAATCCTGGTCGCTGAAATGTTCGGAACATATTTTCAAGTGCTGTGATTCACCGGGATCCCGGCCACAAGCTTTCAACCAAGCTAATCTTTTGCTCTCGTTCTCGGGAAACCAGAAGAATTTCAATTTAGTTTCGCACGCCTTATTTCCTTCGTAATGACGACAAGTTATCACTGCACATTTAACCATTTTTAACGAATTACGTTGCTGCGTTGCGCAGAACTCGCATACCTATCACGCTTAGGGTTAGATGAGTACCCTTGGGATCACCTGCAGTCTACTGAAAGTGAAGGCAATTTTCCACATTATCTCTCGGCAGTATTTTTCTTATCTAGGGGTAACAACGATCTATGAGAAATCGCATTTTTTTTTTAAAAGGTTTCTTCTCGAGACAGTGTTTTGATAAATATTCGGAGGAACTTCTAAAGCATTTCCCGGATAGGTTTTTGGAGAACTTGGAAGAACTTTTTAATCGAATGAGTGTAATACCTTTTAATTCCACCCTATTTTGCTTATCCTTTGACAGATACGCGTATTTCGACTACCACTTGTAATCCTCAGTGTCAGTTATCCACTGACACTGACACTGGATAACTGGCACTGAGGAAGTGGTAGTTGAAATACGCGTATCTGTCAAAGGATAAGCAAAATAGGGCGGAATTAAAAGGTACGAAACTGATTACACTCATTCGAAGAGGGTATTCTGCTTAGAGGGTTTGAAAAGTCGGTACAAGAACTTTTTAATGACTGGACGAATCTGCACAGAAATTTTTAAGGGAAACTTCGGACCTATTTCTAGAGAAATATATATTATAATTTTCTGGAATATGTAATAAAAATTTCCCGGAAAAATTTTGAACGAATCCTAGAAATAATGTTTAACAGAAATTAATGTGGGAAATTTTAAAAGTATTCTCGGAGGAATCACAAATCCTCAGATAAATTTGTTTCTAGCTTCTTGAAGAAATTTATGGAGTAATTGTTGAGGATTTCTGCAGGCATACTTGGAGGAATTCTCTCAAAAACTTTTAAAGGAATCCTAGCAGGAAATTTTGAAGGAATCTTTGCATGAACTTTTGAAAGATACAGTATGACCCATAAAAAATGCGAAAATTTTCGAAGACATTGCTCACGTGCTTCCAATTGATAAACTTTGCATTTTTCTATTGGATAATATAGTCAAGACACTAATTTATCAACGGCATAGAAACATTTACTGATTTGAATCATAAACCTTTGAAAAAAGTAATGTTGAAGATAAGGATCTCAAAAACGTCCTCGGGCCAGAGGTGTTTTTTTAAGGTTGTAATTTTTGTCAAATTGCTCTCAATCACATTCAATTAAATTTTATTTCAAGAACAGCACTTTCATAGCTAGACAAGGTCTTCAGGCGATCGTTGGTGATTTAGACAGGTGAAAAAAAAAATATTATCTTATAAGTTATGTGACATTTACTGAAAACTAGAGTGTGCGACAAATGGACATTTTCAGAAAAACAAATGTATGAAGTATCAAACTCTTTTTAAGTACTACGTATTTGTGTCTATTATAAACGTAGGTTTATGAGCCTTCATTAGCAAGAAATTATTTTGATTTTTTTTTTCAAATAGGGTGAAGTTATTTATGGATCTATCTTATCTAAGGGTTTTGAAATATGCCACATTTTTTAGTTTTTGGTTCCTAAGCATCTGATATTGTTTTCAAAAAGTTTTTCAAAGGGCCGCGTTTTTAAGAGTACATATTTCTGCATGATTTACATGTATTTAAAAGTTTTCATTATAATTCGTAAAGCTCCAAAAATTCGAGGAAACATTTATTTTTTTCAGAAATTGATGGCAACTATTAGGTATCCCATATACGTAACCAATGAATATTTTGACACTTATTTGAGATATCCTGTATGACAATCACCTCCTTATTGTAGCCCTATCTAAAAAAACTGAATTCATAAGTAATATTGCAACAAAAATTACCAAAGAAAGAAAAAAATGGATTTTCGCATTTTTTTATGGGTCATATTGTATATTATTCAAAGAATCATTGAAAACAAATCTAAAAACGAATACTTTTGGAGAAATTTGGGAGAAATCTTGAAGATTTCGTAAATTAATTAGGTATTTAACGAATTTTGGATGAACGTCTGAAGACAATTCTCGGACAAATCAAGCATAATTTTACAAATCGACGTATCTAACTTTTTCACTGATCTGAGTAAATTCATGGTCAATGTTGACGACCATTTCACTAAAATAGTTTTTTATAAAAAGACTTTTCATAAGTTTTTTCGTGCTTAACATCACCAGGGATATAGCACGCACTAGGTAAGAAACAAAACCTACCCATTCCATATCATTTTCACAATGAATTTTGACAAAAATACACATACACCGGGTTGGTCAGAGATACGTTATGCCAGATACGTCGCTTTTGTATGGTGCCAGTTTGGTGTATCTGTTACTTTTGATTTTGGCTAGATACGTCGTTTGGTTTTCTCATACAGTCAGGTTTTTTTTTACGCGGGGGATACGTACCGCGTAAAAATAAAACTCAGTTCAAAATTCAAAAAACCGCGTAAAAAAAGTCTCACCATTTCTCGACGAATCATGCAAAAATAAGACGATGATTTTTTTTTTGTATGGAGTTTTCATTTACGCGGCCGCGTAAATGAAAACCGCGTAAAAAAAGACCTGACTGTATATCAAAACGGTGTATCTATCAGTAAAGTTGTAAACATCAAAATAGTTAGATACGTCGTTTCGAAAAATATGCTTAGCAATAAATCATTAAACAGTGATGTGGGTTCTTCAATTTGCTTTATGAATCATGCATGCAGCAGTTAACCCGGATTTGTTTACATTCTCGAGTTACGTCGGATTGAAAAATTATGCTTGAAATAATCGGAGAAATTTGCATCGTATTTTTGCGAAAATTTCTTTCTTTAATTTCAAAATAACTTCTTTGTGAACATGGACTTATCCACCGATGAACCGAATTCATCGCGGTCCGAGAATTTTGACTAGAGCGGGGTCTTTCCAATTAGAATTGAACGATTCTGATTGGGAATGGCCCCGCTCTAGTGTCAAAATTCTCGGACCACGATGAATTCGGTTCATCGGTGGATAAGTCCATTGCGAACAATATCTTTGAATGAACTAGGATGAATTTTTCGGTGACATCTTCTGCAATTTCTTTGACCAAACCTCAACGGAATCTCTAAGAATTTCCCAAGAATGTCCTCATGAATATTTCAGGAGGAACCTCGAAATGAAATTCTGGGAACCATTGAAGAAATTTTCCGAAAGAATACGGAGAATTTCTTGGATGAATCCTCGACGGAATTGGTAAATAATTTTCCAAACAATATTTGTACGAATCCTGGGTTGGAATCTCGGTTGAAATTATTCTACAGTTTTCCGCATGACTTTGGACTCACTTGTATTGCAATTTGTTTGACGTTTGTTTATTTACATATTTTCCATCGATCAACTCAATTTCAACCCAGGATCAAAAAGAAAAACGGTTGAAAATGGAGAATTTTTGCGTAACATAATTTATGGACGTTCCTTTTGGGAGCCTGTTGCCTGTTGCAGATGGAGAAAATGGAGAAATCCTTCACCTGTTATATTATTTATCAAATAAATATGTATGGTACAATCAAAAGGTTATCGTAATAAATAAGTAAAACAATTACAATTACATACAATAAATTTTGCTTAATTTGTATTTTCGAATACTCACTTGTTGGTAATTTTTGCCAGGGGTTTTTAACATTCGGACCACTGTGCAGCTCAGTTTCAGCTGTTCCGAGCTGATTCAAAGATCAATCCCCATGATCTCCATTCATAGTTACACGAAAGACACTTTACTAATCGTAATCCTGACACTATTCACTACGTGAGTTTAAATGCAAATTAATTAATAGTATTCAAAATCCGTCTGTAATTACAAATATTAGTATTTACCAAAAACTCACTAATAACACGACCGAAATAAACGCATCGTACTCGTTCTTTTGTTTGCTGTCGTTTGTTGATAAACACTCCCTACACCCCGACCGGCGGCGACCGCGGGAGCTTTCCTCTCTCGCACATGCAAAAGCTCTCTCCCCCGCTCCGAATCGGCAAAAAGTCAACGTCGTTTCCCTCATTACACGCCCATTCGTTTCTTCAGCGGACCATCATCGACGACAGCCCCCGCACGCAGAAGACGAAATTCGTGAGAATTCCACAATGAAAACAAAAACATTCCGTCACTTTTCTTCGTAAGTCGCTTGCACTAACTTCAGTCAGCCAGCCAGCCAGATTGTGATAGTTTTTCCTACTACGTCGACAGCTTTCTCCACTCTGGTGCTGGTAGTCGCGCGGGTGTTTTTTGTCCAAAAAAATCTGTCCCTCTGTGGTTTAGTGTTTCTCGTGTCGGGTGTTACCGATTCCACCGGTAGGCGGACGAAGATAATGTGGCGGTGGTGCTCCTGCTACTGCTGACCAACAACAACACCATGAGTCCGAGGAACATCCTCCACGTCGTGGAGGAAAACATCCGCGACAAAGTGGGCTGGAAGCGTTTGCCCCTGGAACTGCGGAAGGTAAGCAGTGCGGTCGGGGTGGGTGTTGATTTTGCACTTTTAGATTGATGTTTTTTCGGGGATTTTGTCTCTGATCCAGGCTCTGCAAGACAACGAGAAGCGCTATGAAAAGTTCATTCTCGACTACAGCCTCAAGAACCAGCTGCGGTATCGCGGTAATCTAGGTAAGTTTGGGCGACGAATGGCCTTGCGTTACATACGATGCGGTAATCTCTGTTTGATGCTCTTTTTTTGCAGTGCACACCACCTTTGGCAATGAAAAGTTGTACTACGAGAAGCTGATTGAGGAAAACATTAGGGCGTTGCATCTGTTTCCGTACCACCTGGCGGACATAGTGGCCAAGGGGCTCCGGTTGACACCCTTCAACTACTACATAGGTGAGTGCGCGGTGTGATTATGTGTGAGGTGGGAGATAAGAAGTCGTAGGTATGTGGATAAAAAGTTGTAAACTTGAGTTTATTACGTTTCCAGCTCAGTTGATGTCATGCTCCCTGTGATTTTATTTTCATTTATGTGCTGTTTGGTGCACAAACCATTCATGATTCATGAATGAAAGAAATAGAAATTATCTATCTAGTGTAATGTTAAGTCGAATTAAAAGTGGCACTAGAGAACAGTAAAGAGACTTCAGGCAATGGATGTCGAAAAAATTCGCCACTCTGGGGATGAAACCCGATGATTTGGGCTTGAACACTATTTCGACCGTGTAGGGTAGGCGGGGCATAATGAGCAGCTCAAGCATTTTGCCACCAAATCCAGTAAATTAAGCGCAATCAATGTGTAATTTTTACGTATAATCCTCATTTGAACCTTAACTGACAAAAACTTATCGTTGAAATTTTGAATAAAGCTGTAAATGTTGCAAAATGTAATGTTTTTAAAAACGTATAAAATAGTGGAATGCGTTTTGGGGGTGGGGCATAATGAGCACCCTAGGGCAGGATGATCAATCCCTGTTCTGTACACAATCAATTGCTGATTGACTGTTCTTGTCAATGATAAAGCATACCGGCAACAACCAATGAGAATTTGAGGGGATTATGGGGTTCAATTTGTAGGGAACTGCGGGGTTTAATGGAGTTTACTATTAAGGCATTTTTAAACGGTGAAAATATACAGATACTGATTTTTTTTCAAGCTAATAAATTGAAAATTAATGATAAAACCATACTATATGCATCGTAACGGAGGAAACCAAAAGTGAAATTCGTTTGTTTAAGATGTTAATCATTTTTATCGTTTTTCCATAAGTTGCTCATTTTGCCCCACCCTACTATCAACTTTTTAAAGTATATTTTTTAACAAAATAATCATACAAATATTTTGAAAGTGTAACAAATACATATCATTGACCCAGGAAATATCAAGAAATTTGACAGATACCCGTCACGTTTTTATTTCGATTCCAAAACCTTATTTCAGTAACAAATTTTGAAAACGACGTATAATCAATGCTACACCATTGATTATACGTCGTTTTCAAAATTTGTTACTGATTTGAGGTCAGCTGATTCTTATAATATTTCCCCAGTATATGACAACTTCACGCATTAAGACTGTTTTTTCAAAACAAACGGCTCTTTTGACAAATGTTTCATCATGAATTCATTGCATTTGAGATAGTTAAGCTACAATCAAGCAATTTGTTTTGAAAATTTGGAAATTTACAGTGAAAATACAAGGTGCTCATTATGCCCCACCTGCTCATTATGCCCCGCCTACCCCTATGCAGGACATACAGGAGGTACCGATATCAACTGGAAGTCCATGTTAGATCGCCTAGATCACAGACAAACACACGTAACACGTCGAACATTTTCAGAGATTTTTTGCCTGGAAATCGATTTATAATTTGTTCCGTAATTCCTCTAAGGATTTCTCCCGAACTTCTATCGAGGATTATTCCTTATATTCCTTACGGGAATTCTCCTTAGATTGAAGGTTTGTTGAAATTTCTTTCAAGGTTTGTCCTGGAGTTTCTTCCAAGACTCCATCCAGGTTTTTTTTCCTTCGCGATTTGTTCGCAGAGTTCTGTACGAAATTTTCCGGCATTCTTCCCGGGATTTCTGAGAGTTGTTCATAGGACTTGTATCAGAGTTCCTTCTAGAATTTCTGCAGAAGTTTTTAGCACTTCTTTTCCGAACTTATCTTAGATTTTCTCGCCAGATTTCTTCAGCAGTTCCTCTAGAAAATTTTCTCAAAAGCATGCAGACTTCTAGCAATAGAGCGATTCCACAAACAAGTGGGAAATTTTTCCAGTTTTTATTTTTTGTATTTTTTGATTTGCATGGAACCTTGCATACAAGTTTTTGGGGAACAAAAACGCCGTTTTGCATACTTGGTTCGCCATTTTTAATCTAGCCTTACTTATGAGAAGGGATTATGAAAAATGCACATGATATCTTCAAAAAATTGTATCTCGAAAACGGTTTGTCCGATCGGTTTGGTGTCTTCGGCGAAGTTTTAGACAATTGTTGGTGCTATATGGAGAAAATATGCACGGTAAAAAAATATGTTTGGTTTTTGTGATTTGAACTAAAATATAGTTTTTCCCTCAAAAGTGACATGTCAATATTTTTTTTATTATCCTTATGTTATAGCTGAGGGGGTGGAAGCTCAGGTAAAATATTATCTCCTGGGCGCCCATTAAAAACACCACCCCCGGCGAAGACTGGCGCTCGAGCCTAGCTATTTAGCACTGTAGTTGGAGGAAATGCCAATGCAGAACCCGTAGCTTCCGGGAAGGTAAGCCCAGCTCCCTGGGTTAGTGGGTTGGTGTCAGGCCCTGCGAGCCAGCCGTAAAAAAGACTAGCACCGGAAAATCAACAAGAGAAGAATGCGAACCGATACCAATGGCGACGACCACAGCGACGAAAAGGGACTTGCGATTGGAAGCTCGGTACGTGGAACTGCAGATCTCTCAACTTCATAGGGAGCACCCGCATACTCGCCGATATACTGAAGGACCGCGGGTTCGGAATCGTAGCGCTGCAGGAGGTGTGTTGGACAGGATCTATGGTGCGAACGTTTAGAGGTAATCATACCATCTACCAGAGTTGCGGCAACACACGTGAGCTGGGAACAGCTTTTATAGTGATGGGCGACATGCAGAGGCGCGTGATCGGTTGGTGGCCGATCGACGAAAGAATGTGCAGGTTGAGGATCAAGGGCCGATTCTTCAACATCAGCATAATAAACGTGCACAGCCCTCACTCCGGAAGCACTGATGATGACAAAGACGCATTTTACGCGCAGCTCGAACGCGAGTACGACAGCTGCCCAAACCACGACGTCAAGATCATCATAGGGGATCTAAACGCTCAGGTAGGCCAGGAGGAGGAATTCAGACCGACAATTGGAAAGTTCAGCGCCCACCAGCTGACGAACGAAAATGGCCTACGCCTCATCGATTTCGCCGCCTCCAAGAACATGGCCATTCGTAGCACCTTCTTCCAGCACAGCCTCCCGTATCGTTACACCTGGAGATCACCACAACAAACGGAATCGCAAATCGACCACGTTCTGATTGATGGACGGCACTTCTCCGACATTATCGACGTCAGGACCTATCGTGGCGCTAATATCGACTCTGATCACTATCTGGTGATGGTTAAACTGCGCCCAAAACTCTCCATTATTAACAATGTACAGTACCGGCGGCCGCCCCGGTACAATCTAGAGCGACTGAAGCAACCGGATGTCGCCACCGCATACGCGCAGAATCTCGAGGCAGCGTTGCCGGACGAGGGTGTGCTCGATGTGGCCCCTCTAGAGGACTGCTGGAGTACAGTGAAAGCAGCCATCAACAACGCAGCCGAGAGCACTATCGGGTACGTAGAACGGAGTCGACGAAACGATTGGTTCGACGAGGAGTGCAGAGCGGTTCTGGAGGAGAAGGATGCAGCGCGGGCGGTAATGCTGCAGCATGGAACCCGACAGAATGTGGAGCGATACAGACAGAAGCGGAAGCAGCAGACCCGTCTCTTCCGGGAGAAAAAGCGCTGCCTGGAAGAAGCGGAGTGCGAGGAAATGGAACTGCTGTGCCGTTCACAGGAAACACGGAAGTTCTATCAGAAGCTCAACGCATCCCGCAAAGGCTACGTGCCGCAAGCCGAAATCTGCAGGGATAAGGATGGGAGCCTCCTGACGGACAAACGTGAGGTGATCGAAAGGTGGAAGCAGCACTTCGACGAGCACCTGAATGGCGAAGAGAATGTAGGCACGGAGGACCAAGGCAGCGGAGGAAATGACTATGTTGGTGCAGCAGAGGACGGGAACGAACCAACTCCCACGCTGAGGGAAGTTAAGGATGCCATCCACCAGCTCAAAAACAACAAAGCGGCTGGTAAGGACGGTATCGCAGCAGAACTCATCAAGATGGGCCCGGAAAAGTTGGCCACCTGTCTGCACCAGTTAGTAGTCAAGATCTGGGAAACCGAACAGCTACCGGAGGAGTGGAAGGAAGGGATAATCTGTCCCATCCACAAGAAAGGCGACAAGTTAATGTGTGAGAACTTTCGAGCGATCACCATTTTGAATGCCGCCTATAAAGTGCTATCCCAGATCATCTTCCGTCGTCTTTCACCTAAAGTAAATGAGTTCGTGGGAAGTTACCAAGCCGGTTTCATCGACGGCCGGTCGACAACGGACCAGATCTTCACCGTACGGCAAATCCTCCAGAAATGCCGTGAATACCAGGTCCCAACGCATCACCTGTTCATCGACTTCAAAGCGGCATACGACAGTATCGACCGCACAGAGCTATGGAAAATTATGGACGAGAACAGCTTTCCCGGGAAGCTGACTAGACTGATAAGAGCAACGATGGACGGTGTGCAGAACAGCGTAAGGATTTCGGGTGAACTATCCAGTTCATTTGAATCTCGACGGGGACTACGACAAGGTGATGGACTTTCCTGCCTACTATTCAACATTGCCCTGGAAGGTGTTATGCGACGAGCCGGGCTCAACAGCCGGGGTACGATCTTCACGAAATCCAGCCAATTTGTCTGTTTTGCGGATGACATGGATATTATTGCTAGAACATTTGGAACGGTGGCAGAACAGTACACCCGCCTGAAACGTGAAGCAGCAAAGGTCGGACTGGTGGTGAATGCGGCTAAGACAAAGTACATGCTGGTAGGTGGGACTGAGCGATACAGGACAAGCCTTGGCAGCAATGTTACGATAGACGGGGATACTTTCGAGGTGGTAGAAGAATTCGTCTACCTCGGTTCCTTGCTAACGGCTGACAATAACGTGAGCCGTGAAATACGAAGGCGCATCATCAGTGGAAGTCGTGCCTACTATGGGCTCCAGAAGAAACTGCGGTCAAAAAAGATTCACCCCCGCACCAAATGTACCATGTACAAGACGTTAATAAGACCGGTGGTTCTCTACGGGCACGAGACGTGGACGATGCTCGAGGAGGACATGCAAGCACTCGGAGTTTTCGAGCGACGGGTGCTAAGGACGATCTTCGGCGGCGTACAGGAGAACGGTGTGTGGCGGAGAAGGATGAACCACGAGCTCGCTGCACTTTACGGCGAACCCAGCATCCAGAAAGTGGCCAAAGCCGGAAGGATACGATGGGCAGGGCATGTTGCAAGAATGCCGGACAACAACCCTGCAAAGTTGGTGTTTGCTAACCATCCGGTTGGTACAAGAAGGCGTGGAGCGCAGAGAGCACGATGGGCGGACCAGGTGGAGCGTGATCTGGCGAGTGTTGGGCGTGACCGACGTTGGAGAGCTGCAGCTGCAAATCGAGTATTATGGCGGCAAATTGTTGATTCAGTATTATCATGAATTTGATGTTAACTAAATAAATGAATGAATGTTATAGCTGACTGAAAATGCTACCTAGTGCACAGTGGGTTGTTCTGGAGAAAAATAGGTTACAATGAAAAAAAAATGTTTTAAAAAATTACGGTTTTCAAAAAAAGCTATTAAGTAAAGTCAAAAAAGTTTGTCGCCCTAATTTTATGAAAGTACATCAAATTTGCAAGAAAAAAGTACTTCGGTAACATTTTTCTAAGATGCACCGTTTAGAAGATATTACTAATTTAATATTGATTTTTTTGATAACTTAATAAGTTTTAGCCCTTTTCGAATGTACTCTGTGTTTCTCCAGTTTCAAAAGTATTTTTTTCGGAAAGATTGGAAAATTTTGAGTTAAAATGACACTGACAGCTTAAAGATTTGAGTGAAATTCTCTGCCTTAAAAGTATTTTGAAAAACAAGTTACAAAATCCCACTATCAGGAACAATGATTTCTTCCAGTGGTTTTTGGTGTATTGTGTTGAAAATGTGCATTCAACTCTTGCATATCGCAAGCTCCTCAATTAGCAAGATTCAAAAGAGCGAATAAGGCTTATTTTTCAGGGGTGGTATTTGTGCGCAATAAAAAATAACATTATACTTTGTACATCAGTTTATTTTTATTCCTGTATTTTTATCAAATTATTGTTTACACAACTTTCTTAACAATATCGAATATTTTGGCATCATTGTCAGGGCAGTTTGAATAAAGCTTTGCTTTTATTGTATTTTCTGATAGAGGAAGAAATGAGTGGAATTTTTGAGTTCCTTGAATTGTTTTTGCATTATTATATTGATTATTTAGCTGCAAAGACATATTTTCGTATTCTTCTGTAGTAGAATAACAAAATGACAACTTTGTAAGTTCTTCTTCTTTTCGTTTGTTTGCCCAATTAAACAACTCTCTTGCAGTCTTTATCGGGTGTTCGCGTTCTTTGGCTAAACTTGCTCTGGTAGCCATGCGTTTTATCGTACCTCCAATAGCATCGCATGGACCTTTTCCGTGCGATGTTGCGAAGAAATGCCATTCAGCGTCAATACCATACTTTGACTTAAACTTACAAAGGCTAGAAAAGTTTTTTCGGTTTTTATACTGTGAAGCAGCACCATCTGACATAAAATAAATTTTTTTCATGTTTTTATTTTGATCAATTTGTAAAAAGTTCATCATTTTATCAATAAACAAATTAACAGCGACTGAATCATGTCTTAGTTCTTCTGAAATTATAATGAAGCTAAAATGTTTAATTTGCCTATTTTCAGTATAATATATTACGAAAGGATGGATTGTGGCCTGTTGCACGTTCCAGGTGTGATTGAACTTCATCCTGCAAAACGAAGCTGTAATTTTCAGAAAAGTCACAAATAGCCAAAAATTCACCATCTTGCAAGTTTTGTTTTGTAGTTTTCAAAAAATTGGATTGTTCGGTTTTTACAAAATCATGCGGAATCAAACTTTCTAATTTTGAGCTGAAAAATGTAACAAAGTCATCGGTTTGCTTTACAATAGTTTCTAAATCACATCTGTCAGTGGTAACCCATTGTTCGAATGAAAGCTTTTCAACAAAGTTTTCTTCCAGTTGTTTCAATAAACTGTCTTCTAAAACTGAGGTATCTGGGCAGTTTTTACATCTTCGTAGATGGCAATGAGTTGTCTTATTTTCGCAAAGTAATCTATTCGTTAATGTTTTTAGATCATTCAAGACATTGTATTTTTTTAAGCTATGTAGAATTAAATTGACATTTTCATGCGTAGTGCAAACGCAAACATTATGTGTTCCTGTGATAGTCAATAGTTTACATTGCCTTGGCCGGAGGCTTGCAAATGATGAAAACCCTATTTTTACATTGACGTACACTTCATTAAAGCGATTAAAAGCTAATGTCATCATTAACAATCTTTTCTGAACAGCTAATCTCTTATTTCCTGTCTTTACGCTAACAAAATCTCTTTGGCCTGGCATTGCACGGCTTATATCATCGTCCTCAAAAAAATTCAAAACCAGTTCTTTTGTTTCATTACTCAAAGCTTTTCCAGAGCTTGAACCTTGAGATGAATCTAATACATTATTTTTTTCCTTTCTTGCATCTGATGCCATATTTCTACTAGTTTTAAATTCGTCTACAATTTTTTGTACTGACCATGATTTTGGTAACAATGATAAAATTGATAGTTTTTCTTGCCTTGTGGCTGAATTTAAAAATTTAATTTTCATATTTTCTATGACTTCATTAAACTCGTTTGCTTTTTCTGTTTTAGCGTCTAATTTAAAAAGATTTCTTCGTACACCTTCGACGATTTCAGCGCACTTTTTTTCAGGATAGTGAACATTTTTAACCTTACCTAAATCTATAGGCGAAACACGAATAGCTGCTATTCCTCGGTTGAATATTTCGACGTCTACAGGCATCGTGAAGTCTTCATTTGATTGAATTGTGCTTAGCGTTGACGCTGATGGTATCGTGACCAAACTTTCATAGCTTTGCGAATCAGGTACAACAGGTATGGTCTGAACAGTTGGCATCCTTGAGCCACCGGCTACGCTTTGTTCTTCGTTTTGGGTGAGGTGAGCTCTTGAATCAATATGTAGACGGCAAGACGAACAAATACGAAAATCCTTGGTGTTCAGTGTGGATACCTTGGAAAATCCAATTGATGATACCATCCGTGAGATATCGCAGCTCTTTCGAACACTGAATGTCTTTGAATGGACGAATACATCTGATTTTACTCATTTTGTAATCTGTAACATAGAAAATATTTTCCAATTGTTAGTTTTGAACGAAAATATCACAACACATATAATTAAAATGTGTATTTAAAACTTACCTTTGCACCAAAACGTGTTACACTTTCCTTTACAATTATTATGTTATCAAACAACACTGGATCTAGTTCAAAAACACTGGATTATTAGCTGAAATTACTATGAAATCACTATGCTTCTAGCAACCTTTCTGCATTTACTGTTTGGTTTTCCCTAGTAAATTGTATATACCTGGAATGAATAAAGAGTGCGGCGGTTGTTGATTGAGGTATCAGTCGGCAGCCGTCTAGTTTGATGGAAGGTGACTAATATTATACTAATATTATACCAATTTTAATCAAAATTGGCTGAAATCTTGCGAAAAGCTGGAATTATACTAATGTCATCGTGTCAGACTACGTTGATTTGATCCACTTTTTTGTTTATTGATCTTTGTTCTGCCGCTTGTGTTGTGTGTAAGAGGTAGCGGTCGCGTTCGAATGAAATAAAGCAAGCTGACACCCGACCGCGACAACGAAACGAAGGCAGTGAAAAGTGTCGAATGTTTACAAGCCTGGGCCAGCGTGGCCATGGTGGACTAGTTCCAACAAAGACCATGTTTACAATCACCAACTGTACGTAGTACAGCTAACTGGTATCTAATTACCTGTATCTAATACTTATTAGCACGTTTTCAGCAGAAGGCAATAAAAACCACTGAAAGAAATCATTGTTCTTGATAGTGGGATTTTGTAACTTGTTTCAAAATACTTTTAAGGCAGAGAATTTCACTCAAATCTTTAAGCTGTCAGTGTCATTTTAACTCAAAATTTTCCAATCTTTCCGAAAAAAATACTTTTGAAACTGGAGAAACACGGAGTACATCCGAAAAGGGCTAAAACTTATTAAGTTATCAAAAAAATCAATATTAAATTAGTAATATCTTCTAAACGGTGCATCTTAGAAAAATGTTACCGAAGTACTTTTTTCTTGCAAATTTGATGTACTTTCATAAAATTAGGGCGACAAACTTTTTTGACTTTACTTAATAGCTTTTTTTGAAAACCGTAATTTTTTAAAACATTTTTTTTTCATTGTAACCTATTTTTCTCCAGAACAACCTACTGTGCACTAGATAGCATTTTCAGTCAGCTATAATATAAGGATAATAAAAAAAATATTGACATGTCACTTTTGAGGGAAAATCTATATTTTAGTTCAAATCACAAAAACCAAACATATTTTTTTACCGTGCATATTTTCTCCATATAGCACCAACAATTGTCTAAAACTTCGCCGAAGACACCAAACCGATCGGACAAACCGTTTTCGAGATACAATTTTTTGAAGATATCATGTGCATTTTTCATAGGCCCTTCTCATAAGTAAGGCTAGATTCAAAATGGCGAACCAAGTATGCAAAACGGCGTTTTTCTCCCCCAAAGACTTGTATGCAAGGTTTCATCCAAATAAAGATATATGAAAATTACTCGTTGCTGAAATGATATGGAACCGCTCAATAGAGGGTCACAGAGAGGCTTTTTCGTGGATTTCGGGAGGATTTCAAAGGGTTTCAGAGAGTTTAAAAAGTGTTTTAGGGGGTTCCATGAAACTTTAAGTATCTTGGAACGCGCCCATAAGCGTTTAAGGGGCGCAGGGAGTTCCAGTGGACTTTCAACGGAGTTTCTAGGGGAGTTTCAAGGAGGTTAGGAGCCTAACGGGTCTCAGGTGCTTTTAAAAATAATCAAGGTGTGGTTTTGAGGACGTTTGAAGCGAATTTCAGGGGTATTAAGAGGGTTTCAGGGATGTTTAAGGGGATCTTCGAATCATCTAGGAGGTTTTTTTGGGGTCATTTCGAGGGGTTTCAGGCAGTTTCGGGTATCGAGGGTATAAAAGCTAGTCTCAGGAAGTTTCAGGGGTCTCAGATGGTTTGATGGGGTATTCCGGGGCGTTTACGGTGTCTCAAGAGGTTTTTAGGTGTTTTGGGGAGGATTCAAATGGAATCAGAGGGCTTTAAGAGGGTTTCTCAGGGTGACTACTACCTGGAAAAACCTGGAAATTCAGGAATCCTCAGGGAATTATATTCAACAGGGAAAAACCTGGAATACTCAGGGAATATCTTGAATACTCAGGTAAATTTTGCACCGATGAAAAAACAATAAAACAGTGGGTCGTATGAATAAAAGGAAGCGAATTTTATTACTTGTAGATCTACTCAAAAATAAAGTCCCAAAGTTTTTACTACATCATGGGTATGAATAAAAAGTTTTCGATTATGTAGTGATAGTGTATCCATCTAGAAAATCGGCTACAACGTTTTTATTCTTTTTGGAATGACTATGGAAATACCTCTTAAATTCCTCCCAGAGTTTTTTACATGATTCCTTCCATATTTTTCACGCCATTTGTCTTGGTATTCCTTTTCGAGCTCCTTCCGAATTACTACCAGCATTTTTCCAAGATTCTTTCCGGGATTCTTCCTTGAGAATCTTCAAGGATTCCGGAATTCCGATGGAATTTTTACATACAGAATTTCATACCATACAGATCATACAGAATTTCTCTAGAGATTTTTCCGGTATTGCTCCCAGAGTACCCGTGGGTTTCTACCAGGATTTATCCCGAGATCTCCACAAGAGTTTATCTTAGGATATACCTCAGATGAAGTCGCGAAATTTTAGTGTTTCCCTCGGGATTCCTCTTGAAGGTGTTATTCCTGGGATTTTTGCTGAAGTTCCTCCAACGGTTTTATGAAGTTTTTCACAAATTTTCTGTAGGAATTCCTTCCGGGATTTCTTCCGAAGTCTGTCCTGTGATTTCTTCAAGAAATCAGCTGATATATTTCCCAAATGTTCTCACGGGATTTCTTTTGAGATTTCTCTCGGAGCCTCTGAGAGAAAGATTCCTTCCGGTGTTGATCGTGGGATGTCTCTCAAAGTTTTTCAGAATTCATCCTAGACTTTCTCCTAACATGTTTTAGAGAGTCTTCTGAGATTTCTGCAGGAGTTATTGCTGATATCTATCATGGAGTTCGTGCCGTATTTTTTTTTCGGATATTTACTAAGGCTTTTCTATGTAGTTGATGGACTAATTTCTTGCATTGATCCACCTGACTGAGAGAAACTGGGACATCTCGAAAAAAAAGTTCTGAGGCTAATTCCAGGACGAAATATTAGGGAAATTTAAGGAGAAACTCCGAAAACATCGCAATGTATTCACGGGAGAAACTACGTGTGAAATCCCGCAAGAAAATCCACGAGAAATATCTGAAAACTGTTTCTGAAAGATCTTCTGTAAAAATCCTGTTTCTGGAAGAACTTCTTCGAAAAAATTTGAAAAGATCTCCGAGAGGAATCCAGCGAGAAACTCTGGAAGAAAGTCCTGGGTACATAGTCTAGCAGAGACCTCGTAAAAAACCTGAAATCGCGAAAAATCTGGGAAGGAGCTATTTATGTAAGCAAATACGTAAAAACCTCTGGATATTCATGGGAAAACTGGAGAAAACCAGAAAACAAAAATCTTCGATAATTTCATGGAAAAACTGCGAGAAATTGGAAATGAATTTGAAGGAGGAATTCTGGAAGGATTTGATGGAAGAATCATGGGTAGTATTTCGAAATCTCAACATCGCTGCACCACCAGCACAGAGTACAGTATGACCCATAAACAATGCGAAAGTTTTCAAAGTCATCGTTCCCCTACTTCGAACTGATTAACCTTGCATGTATCTATTGGATAGTATAGTAGAGGCACTTATCTGATAATGGCAAAGGAACATAGACTGATTTCATGCACATACCTTTGGAAATATAACGTTGAACATATGGATGTCGAAATCGTCCACGCGCCAGAGGCCGTTTTTTAAGGATATTCCATCAAATTTTATTTTCAAAATAGTACTTTTATGGCTGGATAAGGTCTTCAGGAGTTCGTTGGTTCGTCGGACAAGAACGAAAAAAATATTAACTTATAAATTAAGGGACGAATTCTGAAAATTGAATTATTTGACAAATGATAATTTTTAGAATATATTATGTTTTAAGCATGAAATTGTTTTTAAGTACTTAGTATTTGTACCCATCATAAAGATAGGTTTATATGCCATCATCGACAAAAAATTGTTTTGAAAAATGTTCAAACAGTGTTAAGTTTTTTTTATTAATTTATCTTAAATACGGTTTTTAATATTTATTTATTTATTTATTTATTTAATTGTTACAATGTCAACAGGTTAAAACACCCCAATGACAAATCTTAATCAACTACAAACAAAAAGAACAATCATTTTACATTAAACAGATAGTGCACGCAAAAAATTGTCTCGTATCTTAGCTCTACTTAAATGGAAATCAAAACTAGAAAAACAAATAACAAATACCCGACACATACTCCTAACAGGTTCGTTCATCCCATAGTTTGTCGAAGATCTAATAATGCGCAGAAAATCACTAGAACGAAGAGCGCGCCTTCTGATGTCCACGTTCAGTTGATTCAGCAGCTCCGGACAATCAATGTTTGATGTAAGTAGATCACTTACAAAACAGGCCTTCGCAACATCTCGGCGAACACTCAAAAGGTCAAGATGGATTAGCGATCCACGTAACTCGGAAGATTGACGGGGTCATTCCACTGAAGATTACGTAGAGCATACCGAATAAATTTTCGCTGGACACTTTCTATTCTCCGTATTCCATTCTGGTAAAACGGGGCCCAAACTACAGCTGAATACTCCAAGGTCGAACGTACTAAGGCGCAATACAATGCTTTCAGACAGTAGATATCTCGAAAAATTTTGCCAAATCGAAAAATGAATCCCAATTGCGATGATGCCTTCGATACTATATACGATACGTGTTCCTTGTATGTCAATTTAGAATCTAGGATAACTCCTAGATCCTTAACTGAGTTTTCTCGCTGAACTGAGGCACCGGCCAAGACATAATCGTGAATATATATTGATCGTTTCAGACTGAAGGAGATGACAGAGCATTTCGAAGGGTTTAGAACCATTCGGTTGCGGTCACACCACGCTGCAAATACTTCCAGTTGCTGTTGCAGATGTTCAGCATCTTTAGGCTTAGTGATAACGTAAAACAGTTTGAGGTCGTCTGCGAAAGACTTTTTCTCGCATTTTAAAATGAAGTTCATGTATAGTAAGAAGAGAAATGGCCCAAGGTGACTTCCTTGCGGTACACCGGAGGTTACACGAACCAATGACGAACGGTGGTCTCCAATCCTCACTTGCATAGACCGTCCGGTTAGGTAAGAGCGTAGCCAAACAAGAAGATTGCCGCAAATTCCCAATCGGTCAAACTTTGCTAAAGCAATTTCGTGGTCCATTTTGTCGAAGGCCGCAGACAGATCCGTGTAAATGGCATCAACCTGGAGGCCCTTTTCCATATGACGGGTTATGAATGAAGTGTATGAAACGAGATTCGTACTTGTTGAACGCTTGGGAACAAATCCGTGTTGATCAGGTGAAACGTAGTGCGAACATATCTGTGATAGGAACTCTAGAATAATCAACTCAAACAGCTTTGATGTTGCACACAGGGCGGCAATTCCTCGATAGTTTGATATGGTGCGTTTGCAGCCACGCTTGTGTACTGGAAAAACATACGATTCCTTCCAAAATGTGGGAAATACTCCAGTTGCCACCGACAAATTGAAAATCAGCGCCAAGGGAGATGCAATTGTACGGATACACTGCTTTAGGACGACGGATGGAATGCCGTCTGGACCGAAGCCGGTTGATCGCTTCAGACGCTTCGCAGCTGCGTAAATCATTTCGTCGGTTATCACATGATGCGGGCCGATGGACAGTTGAATGGGCACGTTGGATGCTGCAGCGATAACATCTTGGTTGCTAGTCGGTTGATTGGAGAAAACGCTGCTAAACTGTTCCCGAAAAAGAATGGCAATCTTCTGTTGACGAGGCCTCTGAGATTCCGTTGGTCATAGAACATGGCAGTCCGGTTTCCTTACGTTGGTCACCCACATATCGCCAAAAACTTTTCGGATCCGACTTCAAACGACGTTGCAAACGATTTTGATGAAATCGAAACAATCGCTCATTTAAGCGCTTATATCGTTGATTAGCACGTAAGTATCTAGCCCTCGAAAAAGCAGATTTGTTTTTGCTGAATTTTCTCAGTGCTTTTCGTTTTTCCCTTTTTAGTCGTCTGAGACGAGCGTTTGACCAAACCGGATGAGTTTGTTTCCGATGAAGCTTTTTTGGAACGAGCTGGTCAATAGCATACAGTAGAATACAGCCAACGGTAGAAGCAGCTCGGTCAGCATCAGCATCACGAAGTGCGGAGTTCCAATCCACACCCAGAAGAAATGAGTTCATGTTGACGTAGTCAGCGTTACCAAAGTCGTAGAACAACGTGTTCGCTTCTACATCCTTGAACGTGTTTTGGGCTCGTATTCTCAACGAGATTTGAAGAGGGGGATGATGCCTGCATATTTTTACCAGAGTAGATGGAGCTCGGATAATGTTGCAGTATGAACTTATGTCTTCACTCGTAAAACAAAGATCCAGATGTAGCACCTTTTTTAGTTTTTGTTTCCTAAACATTTGAAATTATTTTTAAAATATTGTTCAAAAATGGGCGTATTAAAGAGTACATATTTCTTCATGGTTTTCATGTGTTTGAAAGTTTTAATCTTAGTTCATTTTGCTCTGAAAATTAGAGGAAAACTTGATTTTATTTAGAAATTGTTAACAATTTTAAGGTTTCCCATATACGTAACCAATGAATATTTTTACAAAAAAATTAGAGATCCTGTATGATAATGACCTCCTTATTGTATCCTAATCCAAAAAAGTTTGATTCATTAGGATTATTTCATTAAATACCATCAAATACCGCAAAAAATGGAATTTCGCATTTTTTTATGGGTCATACTGTACAAACATCCAAGTTCAAATTCAAAACTGTGTATGGAATTTAACGGTTATATACTAGTGTGGGTCATCGGAACCGTTTTTTCAGATCAAAGATTTTTTGATTCTATTTCGGGTCCTGAGTATCTGTGCAAAATTTGAGCACGATCGGTTGCGTCTACACTTTGCGCATTGCAATTGAAATTTGTATGGGATTTTGTATGGGAAAACATTCTTTTTTTGCATTTTTGTCATAAGTTGAAAAAGTTTGTCTGAAACTTTTTACCCGATACTGTAAAATGATAGCCTAGGATGTCCTGAAAAACTTTGTTGAAGACCGCAAAGCGATCTGATACTTGTGAAAATAGTTATAACCAACGAACCGCATGCATATGTTTATGTTATAACATGTAAAGGAATAACAATAGCAACAAAATCATGCTGTTTTGTCAAGCAATGCCAACGCTATAACTTTTTTCATAAGCATCAGATCACTTCGCGGTCTTCGACAAAGTTTTTCAGGACACCCTAGGCTACGTTTTCACTTTATCGGTTACATGGTTTTAGAAAAATTTGAGCTTGTTATGAGAGAAATTTAAAAAAGTGTGTTTTCCCATGTAAAACCCCATACAAACTTTCAACGCGATGCGCAAAACGTAGACATAACCTATCGTGCCCAAATTTTGCACATTTATTTGGGTCCTAAAATAGGATCAAAAAAGCTTTGATCTGATGGGATACCATTGATTTTTTCATTTTTCCATATAAACGATGACCCACTCTATTATATACTTTGTCTGTGCAATTACTGACTGAACTCTTGAATGTTTTTTTTTTTTGATTTTCTAGAGTATTAAGTAAGTGGAAATGTCGAAGAAATTACTTGCAATCAACCCAAAAGAACTTTGGAAAATGTTTACAAATATTCCTCAACAGATTTATGCAATATATATGAAAGAGTTTTGTTAAGAGCCAGTTCGCGAGAACCGCGACCCCCTTTCCAAAGGAAGTGGAATCGATGTGCTCCGATTGAGTTGAAATTTTCAGGGTATGGTTTTCCATATAAAAGATGATATCTGGCCGATTTTCAGATTTTTCCTTTAGGGGAAAGTGGGGTAAAATAGCCCTCAAAGATTTCATGTCTAAAAATAGGTAAAATCACTAAAATCGCAATAACTTTCGCAAAAGTTAACGGATTCAGCTGAAATTTTGCATGGACACTCTACTCCTATGGCACTTCCATTTAAGCCAAGCGTTGGATATTCTTTGATATTTAATTTGAAGAAAAAGGGTTTTTTCATAATTTTTTTGACGATTTTCAGGGCGCCTGTTTTCATACCAACAGAACTAGGATGAAAAACTGAGTACTACGTTTTGAAGGATTACCCAAGAGCTTTCATTTGATATGTCACCCAGAGGCGCCAACTTAAAAACTTTCGAAAAAAACATTTTTTTCTCGGGGTATGCATTTTACCCCATATTTTTAGTGTCTAAAGAAGTGTTGTCGCAAATTATGACAACGTTATTTAACTTTCAAGGGTTTTTCTTCAATATTAATTCAACAGAAAAATGATGACTAAGAAATGCAATTATTAGATTTTTTCATTTGGGGAAAGTAGGGTAAAACGGACTAACTCAACCTCCTTTCGAAATAACGTTGATATGATGTTCTCTGATCAGACTCGAATTTTCAGAGTTCTTTATTCAACTCAAGAAAAGATTCTTTATCACATATTATTTTTTTTTATTCTAGAGAGGATAACGGGGTAAAACAATTCTCAGAAAAAAATGTTGAAAATAATCAAAATTTCAAAACCTACAAATGCTTTGGTAAAACCTGGCGAAATTTCATGAAATTAGAAAAAAAATCTTATTTTTTATTGCTTATTCAAATGAGCAAGTCTGACAACATTTTGACGTCGAGAAATGTCACAGATTAGCACGTTGTGTGTGATTTATCGGATTCTTTCTCAATTTTTCTTTTGACATGCATCTACGGTTCAATTTTCTCTTTTTTCTCGTGAAAGTTGCTGCAGTGCACAATGGTCCACGAAAAAGATTTAAGAGGAAAGATGCATTTAGCGCCTTCAAATGTTTTTTTGAAAAAATATGGTCTTCTACAAAGTTGTTCCCAAAAATCAGGCCCTTTTTTCAATGTACTTAAAAATTAGGGTGGTCCATATTTTCAAAGAAATTGGGAACCAAACTTTTTTATTTGCAAGAATAACTGTATACATTCTTTGGGAAAGTTGTAGATCTATCAACTTTGAGCAAATTTCCTGAAGACACTTTTTATGTAGCTTTGAAATTTACCGATCTAGAGATTTTTTTTCTGAATAAGCTTAGGGTGGTTCAAGAAAAATCAGTTTTCTGGCGTTAACTGTTTCAGTTTCGATTTTTCATCAAAGTCACCCAAGAAACACTTGTAGAGCATAGTTGTTTGAAAATGTGTTATGACGGGTTGGGGCAATCATAAAAATTATCTTTTGCCTGCATTCAAAAGAAGGAACGTTGTTATAAAACATATCAAAAAATTAGAGGGGTGTTTTTTTTGTAACTCAAGTGAAAAATACTTGAAAAGTACCTATTTTTTTTCTAGATAATCATCAATAACTTTTGAACGGAATGACGTAGCAACATTCTCAGCGAACGAAAATGCGCTCTTTTGGAAGCTGTAAAAGTGGTTCTTGCGCGACTTAGACGAGAAATTTTAAACAAAAAAGATAAAGCAATAAAACTATTTGTTCAAGCGTCCCCCTTTATCTTTATCTTTTTTGTTTCAAATTTCACGTAAAAGTTGTCTAAGAACTATTTTAAGAACACAAAAATAACGCACGCGCTGGGAATGTTGATTCGTCATTCCGTTCAAAATATATTGATGATTTTCTAGAAAAATAGGCACTTTTCAAGTATTTTTCACACACCAATCGATCATATCACCTTTTCAAAAAAAAAAATATGTTGTTTTAGGAAAAACACCTGTAACTATTGAACCAAAAGAGATAAAGACCATTTCAGCGCATGAAACGACGCGTCTTCAAATGCTCTACAAGTGTTTCTTGGGTGACTTTGATGAAAAATCGAAACTGAAAAAGTTAACGCCAAAAAACTGGTTTTTCTTGAACCACCCTAAGCTTATTCAGAAAAATATCTACAGATCGGTCAATTTCAAAGCCACATAAAAAGTGTCTTCAGGAAACATGCTCAAAATTTCTCGAAGAACGTATTCAGTTATTCTAGCAAATAAAAAAGTTTGGTTCCCAATTTCTTTGAAAATATGGACCACCCTTATTTTTATGTACATTGAAAAGAGGGCCTTATTTTTGGGAACAACTTTGTAGTAGACCATATTTGTCCAAAAAATCATTTGAAGGCGCTAAATGCATCTTTCCTCTTAAATCTTTTTCGTGGACCATTGTGCACTGCAGCAACTTTCACGAGAAAAAAGAGAAAATTGAACCGTAGATGCATGTCAAAAGAAAAATCGAGAAAAAATCCGGTAAATCACACACAACGTGCTAATCTGTGACATTTCTCGACGTCAAAATGTTGTCAGACTTGCTCATTTGAATAAGCAATAAAAATAAGATTTTTTTTTTCTAATTTCATGAAATTTCGCCAAGTTTTACCAAAGCATTTGTAGGTTTTGAAATTTTGATTATTTTCAACATTTTTTTCTGAGAATTGTTTTACCCCGTTATCCTCTCTAGAATAAAAAAAAATAATATGTGATAAAGAATCTTTTCTTGAGTTGAATAAAGAACTCTGAAAATTCGAGTCTGATCAGAGAACATCATAGCAACGTTATTTCGAAAGGAGGTTGAGTTAGTCCGTTTTACCCTACTTTCCCCAAATGAAAAAATCTAATAATTGCATTTCTTAGTCATCATTTTTCTGTTGAATTAATATTGAAGAAAAACCCTTGAAAGTTAAATAACGTTGTCATAATTTGCGACAACACTTCTTTAGACACTAAAAATATGGGGTAAAATGCATACCCCGAGAAAAAAATGTTTTTTTCGAAAGTTTTTAAGTTGGCGCCTCTGGGTGACATATCAAATGAAAGCTCTTGGGTAATCCTTCAAAACGTAGTACTCAGTTTTTCATCCTAGTTCTGTTGGTATGAAAACAGGCGCCCTGAAAATCGTCAAAAAAATTATGAAAAAACCCTTTTTCTTCAAATTAAATATCAAAGAATATCCAACGCTTGGCTTAAATGGAAGTGCCATAGGAGTAGAGTGTCCATGCAAAATTTCAGCTGAATCCGTTAACTTTTGCGAAAGTTATTGCGATTTTAGTGATTTTACCTATTTTTAGACATGAAATCTTTGAGGGCTATTTTACCCCACTTTCCCCTAAAGGAAAAATCTGAAAATCGGCCAGATATCATCTTTTATATGGAAAACCATACCCTGAAAATTTCAGCACAATCGGAGCACATCGATACAAGAAGGGGTTGCGGCTCTCGCGAACTGGCTCTTAAACAGTTCTTGAAATAATTCAGCGATTTGGTGGAATCTTTTGGATAATAAATCTTGCGCATTTCTCCTTAAAATGTTTAAGTTTTGGTGATTTATTACAGGGTGCCCACACTTATATGAAAAACAAAAATTTCGAAAAATGCCAAGTCTTACCTCTTGAATCAGTTTTTTGGACTCCCAGAAGCTTCGTTCAAAATTTGAGCAAAATCGGTTGAGCGCTCAAAACGCTTGAAGTTTGTATGGGAAAACTTAGCCAAATTTTGCGTTTTCGAATTTTGCCGCTAGGTAGCGCTGTGAGCGTTCAATAAATGAACCCTTTGGTATTATTGTAGGTGACTATATGCCAAACAACTTTGTCGGAGACTGCGAAGTGATCCGACGGCTGTGAAAAAAGTTATACCCTAGGCAAAGTGAGGCAAAGTATTGAGATTTCATTATTGATATTATTCCTTTACATGTATTGGAAAAAACAACAATAAAGTTTATTCTCACTTTATCTAGGGTATAACTTTTTTCACAGACGTTGGATCACTTTGCGGTCTTCGACAAAGCTGTTTGGCATATAGTCACCTACAATAATACCAAAGGGTTTGATTATTGAACGCTTACAGCGCCACCTAGCGGCAAAATTCGAAAACTAAAAATTTCTGCATACATTTGGCCAAGTTTTCCCATACAAATTTCAAGCGTTTTGAGCGTCCCCTTAGGCTTAATTGATTTTGCTCAAATTTTGAACGTAGCTTCTGGGAGTCCAAAACAACTAATTTAGAAGGTAAGACTTGGCATTTTTCGAAATTTTTGTTTTTCATATAAGTGTGGCCCACCTTAACGCATATGGTCCAATCTCAAGCGTTACGTAGTTATTGAACTTTCCATGTTTTTGACTATTCTTGCCTTAACTGCCTATAACTTGAAAATAGTCAAATTTATTGCAGTATTTTAACCCTTATTCGAAAGATTATTGAATTTTCTATCAAATGGCATATTTGAATCGATTGGTTTAGTTAAATAACTAAGTTTTCTAGAGCAAATAGCTCAAAAGTAGTGTGTTTTAATTAGTTTTTGTCAATTATCTTTGAAAAATGCTCTGAGAGGCATCCTGGGAACAATACTAGAGGGAATCTTCCAACATATATTCCGGGCTAATCTCAAGGTGAACTTCAAGAGACATCTCGCTGGAATTTTTAAGAAATATCCCAGGAAAAACTCACGAGATTTTTTTGGAGAAATTGCAGGAGAAACTTCTGGAGTGATCCCGTGAGGGTTCCTAGGAAAGATTTCGCAAAAAAAAAACTGAAAGAAATACCGGGGTGAACTGTTGCAAAAAAACCCATTAAAACTTCTGAAAAATCCTGGGATGAAATTTAGTGGAGGAAATGCTGAGAGAAATACCGGAAAGAACTTTTGGGAAAAGAATTGCGGAAAATAATTTAAAAAGAATCCCCGGAGAAACTGTAAATGAAACCATGCGACAACACCGGAGGAATATCCTAGGAAAAGCTCCTGTAAAATTCCTAGGAAAAATCCCATGAAAATTTCTGGGAGAAAACGCTGGAAGAAATCGCGCGAGGCGCTATACCTACCCAAGTAACCATGCTGTTGAAGCTGTACGTTTTGCATGTAAAGTTGAATTAAAGTAGGTATATGTATCTCTGCGAAAAACTTCAGGCAAAATAGGTCTCCATTCAGGAATCCTGGAACATTCGCAAGGAGGAATTGCGGAAAGAATTGTTGAATTCTTGAAAATGCTGATAGGAATCTGGCACAACCTCTGAAATTAATGTGGAATACTAAGAAAAATGTCGTAAAAGGAAAGAACCTTTTGAAAAATTCTGGAAGGCATTTCAAGAGGTACCTATAAGAGTTCCAGAAAGAATCACTGTTGGAATTATTGGAGAAATCCTTGTGGGAAATTTGGAATTTGTAGCTTCGTCTCGGGGTGGAAGCTCAGGTAAAATATTAACTCCTGGGCGCCCATTAAAAACACCACCCCCGGCGAAGACTGGCGCTCGAGCCTAGCTATTTAGCACTGTAGTTGGAGGAAATGCCAATGCAGAACCCGCAGCTTCCGGGAAGGTAAGCCCCGCTCCCTGGGTTAGTGGGTTGGTGTCAGGCCCTGCGAGCCAGCCGTAAAAAAGACTAGCACCGGAAAATCAACAAGAGAAGAATGCGAACCGATACCAATGGCGACGACCACAGCGACGAAAAGGGACTTGCGATTGGAAGCTCGGTACGTGGAACTGCAGATCTCTCAACTTCATCGGGAGCACCCGCATACTCGCCGATATACTGAAGGACCGCGGGTTCGGAATCGTAGCGCTGCAGGAGGTGTGTTGGACAGGATCTATGGTGCGAACGTTTAGAGGTAATCATACCATCTACCAGAGTTGCGGCAACACACGAGAGCTGGGAACAGCTTTTATAGTGATGGGCGACATGCAGAGGCGCGTGATCGGTTGGTGGCCGATCGACCTTTCGTTGTGCAGGTTGAGGATCAAGGGCCGATTCTTCAACATTAGCATAATAAACGTGCACAGCCCTCACTCCGGAAGCACTGATGATGACAAAGACGCATTTTACGCGCAGCTCGAACGCGAGTACGACCGCTGCCCAAACCACGACGTCAAGATCATCATAGGGGATCTAAACGCTCAGGTAGGCCAGGAGGAGGAATTCAGACCGACGATTGGAAAGTTCAGCGCCCACCAGCTGACGAACGAAAATGGCCTACGCCTCATCGATTTCGCCGCCTCCAAGAACATGGCCATTCGTAGCACCTTCTTCCAGCATAGCCTCCCGTATCGTTACACCTGGAGATCACCACAACAAACGGAATCGCAAATCGACCACGTTCTGATTGATGGACGACACTTCTCCGACATTATCGACGTCAGGACCTATCGTGGCGCTAATATCGACTCTGATCACTACTTGGTGATGGTTAAACTGCGCCCAAAACTCTCCGTTATTAACAACGTACATTACCGGCGGCCGCCCCGGTACGATCTAGAGCGACTGAAGCAACCGGATGTCGCCACCGCATACGCGCAGAATCTCGAGGCAGCGTTGCCGGACGAGGGTGTGCTCGATGTGGCACCTCTAGAGGACTGCTGGAGTACGGTGAAAGCAGCCATCAACAACGCAGCCGAGAGCACTATCGGGTACGTAGAACGGAGTCGACGAAACGATTGGTTCGACGAGGAGTGCAGAGCGCTTCTGGAGGAGAAGGATGCAGCGCGGGCGGTAATGCTGCAGCATGGAACCCGACAGAATGTGGAGCGATACAGACAGAAGCGGAAGCAGCAGACCCGTCTCTTCCGGGAGAAAAAGCGCCGCCTGGAAGAAGCAGAGTGCGAGGAAAGCCGAGCAAGCTGAAATCTGCATGGATACGGACGGGAGCCTCCTGACGGACAAACGTGAGGTGATCGAAAGGTGGAAGCAGCACTTCGACGAGTACCTGAATGGCGAAGAGAATGTAGGCACGGAGGACCAAGGCAGCGGAGGAAATGACTATGTTGGTGCAGCAGAGGACGGGAACGAACCAACTCCCACGCTGAGGGAAGTTAAGGATGCCATCCACCAGCTAAAAAACAACAAAGCGGCTGGTAAGGACGGTATCGCAGCAGAACTCATCAAGATGGGCCCGGAAAAGTTGGCCACCTGTCTGCACCAGTTAGTAGTCAAGATCTGGGAAACCGAACAGCTACCGGAGAAGTGGAAGGAAGGGATAATCTGTCCCGTCCACATGAAAGGCGACAAATTAATGTGTGAGAACTTTCGAGCGATCACCATTTTGAATGCCGCCTACAAAGTGCTATCCCAGATCATCTTCAGTCGTCTTTCACCTAAAGTGAATGAGTTCGTGGGAAGTTACCAAGCCGGTTTCATCGACGGCCGGTCGACAACGGACCAGATCTTCACCGTACGGCAAATCCTCCAGAAATGCCGTGAATACCAGGTCCCAACGCATCACCTGTTCATCGACTTCAAAGCGGCATACGACAGTATCGACCGCACAGAGCTATGGAAAATTATGGACGAGAACAGCTTTCCCGGGAAGCTTACTAGACTGATAAGAGCAACGATGGACGGTGTGCAGAACAGCGTAAGGATTTCGGGTGAACTATCCAGTTCATTTGAATCTCGACGGGGACTACGACAAGGTGATGGACTTTCCTGCCTACTATTCAACATCGCCCTGGAAGGTGTTATGCGACGAGCCGGGCTCAACAGCCGGGGTACGATCTTCACGAAATCCAGCCAATTTGTCTGTTTTGCGGATGACATGGATATTATTGCTAGAACATTTGGAACGGTGGCAGAACAGTACACCCGCCTGAAACGTGAAGCAGCAAAGGTCGGACTGGTGGTGAATGCGGCTAAGACAAAGTACATGCTGGTAGGTGGGACTGAGCGAGACAGGACAAGCCTTGGCAGCAATGTTACGATAGACGGGGATACTTTCGAGGTGGTAGAAGAATTCGTCTACCTCGGTTCCTTGCTAACGGCTGACAATAACGTGAGCCGTGAAATACGAAGGCGCATCATCAGTGGAAGTCGTGCCTACTATGGGCTCCAGAAGAAACTGCGGTCAAAAAAGATTCACCCCCGCACCAAATGTATCATGTACAAGACGTTAATAAGACCGGTGGTTCTCTACGGACACGAGACATGGACGATGCTCGAGGAGGACCTGCAAGCACTCGGAGTTTTCGAGCGACGGGTGCTAAGGACGATCTTCGGCGGCGTGCAGGAGAACGGTGTGTGGCGGAGAAGGATGAACCACGAGCTCGCTGCACTTCACGGCGAACCCAGCATCCAGAAAGTGGCCAAAGCCGGAAGGATACGATGGGCAGGGCATGTTGCAAGAATGCCGGACAACAACCCTGCAAAGTTGGTGTTTGCTAACCATCCGGTTGGTACAAGAAGGCGTGGAGCGCAGAGAGCACGATGGGCGGACCAGGTGGAGCGTGATCTGGCGAGTGTTTGGCGTGACCGACGTTGGAGAGCTGCAGCTGCAAATCGAGTATTATGGCGGCAAATTGTTGATTCAGTATTATCATGAATTTGATGTTAACTAAATAAATGAAATGAAATGAGCTTCGTCTCGGAGTTGTTCCGACGTGTCTGTTTTTCTTTTAAGACAGATGGCAGCGCAGTCCAAGATTGCTTTAGTTTCGGATTGTAATACCGTAGGCCATTTACCCATTGGTATTTGGTATTGCGAATTTAGTCTTGGGTCCATGCACCCAGTCCCAGTTCTATCATTCATTTTTGTTTATTTATCATGGAATGCACATGGAGCTGCTTCCTTTATTTGATGCTTTTTCGATGTTTTGTGTCAACGTCACGTTGACAACATGTGTAGCGCCGTTAACTTGCCAGATTAAGGAATAAAAGCTGTGTCAGTTTATTACTGTAGAGAATGAGATTGATAGTAATGTTAAAAAAATAATGTTAAGAAAGGTAACTAATAAGGGAACACAAAGTTGGATAGTTAGAACAATTAGTAGGCGGTGATTTTTAGCAGAGAAAATAATAGACAGTTTTGTGACAGAAATTGTAGGAGATAGACGGAGAAAATAAAAGTTGAAAAGATTCAAGAAAACCTTTCTCTTTTTCAATCCGGACGCAAGCCCTTCCCCCCAGGATAATTGATCCCACCGTATTTCGTGATTGTCCACTCGGTCACGACAATTACTAGCCGTTGCATGAGACGGAGACGAATCCCAATTGATGGTGTTCTTTTATTATTCTGGAAAGATCTCTTAATACTAACTTAAACTAAGAATTAAACTAATAAGGATTTACTGAACAGTTAAGCTGTTAGTACACAGGGTCAAATATTTGTCCAAAAAGAAACCAATGCAATACTCAAACATCTTGTTTGACTCGATCGATTAGTGTCAAACTGATATTAGTCCTGTTCAACGACGTAGGTTGAAAGTGCTCGAACTTGCTCCATCCCGCTCTTTCCCGTTTGTTGACAAATCTAGACGAACATTTGAAAAGGGCCTATCTGCTTTTTGTAAACAAACATGTTTTTGTCTCTGTAGAGCCCATCTGCATCCACCCACGCACATCAACACCCTTAACAGATAGCTTGAAGAACACTCTTTCTGATAAGGGTGTTGATGTGCGTGGGTGGATGCAGATAGGCCCTACAGAGACAAAAACATGTTTGTTTACGCAAAGCAGATAGGCCCTTTTCAAATGTTCGTCTAGAAATGGGTAAGAGTAGGATGCAGCAACTTCGAGCAAGTTCAACCTACGTCGTTGAACAGGACTATTGTTTGTTGAGTTCTTTCTTTGTCAAATATTTTCTATCCGGTTGGAATCAAGACAGACATTCAATCTAAAGTTGCCATTTTCATGGTCCACAAGTGTCGCAACTGTTCCGCATCTAGTGCGCTGTGTTGCTGACAACAACGGGAAGGATGCGCACTACTTTTGATATGATTCAAAAACGTCGCGAGTTGGATCGCGTCGCGACTTGATTGTGCGAAGTCCGGTTTGGTGGCGGCCCGACAATATTTGACCCTGTGTACTACTGGCCTTATAAGTTAAAGGATATAACAATCTAATATAATTATACTGATTATGCTGCTGCATAGTAAATCGGACATTTGTCGAAGTCATTTATGTGTCGGAAAAATATAATTCCAAGTTGGTGAGAATATTACAAACTGAGGGAGAGTAATAGGCCCAGTCAGACCCCATGAATGGGCAATGTGGGTTAGTGTATGGGAATGCCATTGAAGGTTTGTAATATTCTCCGAGGCTTTCGAAATCAAACAGGGTGCGTCGCCGGGGTGCGGATAGGGGGAAATGGGAGAATTTTCGCATTTGTACTGTAATCAATTAATGTGATATTATCTCCTATGGTGCTGTAGTGCGAATGAGTGATCCCATTCTATGGGAATTCGAACCTTGTAATGTATTGTTTATTAACTCCAATTTTCTAAGCTTGACAAGGTTTTGAAGGCAAACATGAGATGAGAGAATTGCCTAACAGGAAAGTCACATCAGGAAAGCTTTTACATATGCAAATGCTATCCATGGGGTCATGTCTAGCATTTAAAATGTATGGCAATGATTGATTCTTACCTAGTAGGGGTACTACAAGACCACGCGGACAATTCGATTAAAGGCTTAATTAGGAATAATATATTTTCCAGAACTGAAGGGACATTTTTCCGGGGTGACTGGCGAGTCGGAGAAGGTGGGAGTGTCCGTATGTTATAATTATAATTGACAAAATAAACAATCGGGCGCCTTTTCTTTCTTTGACTTGCTTGGAATTTTGTGGATTATTGTTTTTTGGTTTTGGAAGGTATGCGATTCACTATTGAGCCTTAAAATTATTTTGCATCTGCATAGCATTGATATTGTTAAGTCTGTACTAACACCCTAATCCCACACCAAAATACCCTTTTCCTATCCCATGGAGTTCACCCATTACCTCTCCTAATCATCGGCTTTGGACTGACATGCGCTCTCATTGCCCCACCAAATGCTGCAAAATGAAAATGAAACTCGTTGATGGACCACGTACTCGAAAGCCACATTCTAAACAGTAGTTAGTGGTCACAGATAATCGAAAGTCTTCAAAGAAATCGGGGCCGCCAATTGAGCATAGTCGTTCTGGGCCATCGCTGGAACATAATCTCTCTGAGCCGCAAAACACAGCATGATTGTGAGCAACCAAGCAAGAGGCCAGAATTATTTTGGACCACAAACGCACCAAATTCATACCATATGCTAAACCAAAGGGCATTAGGGATAAATTCAAAGATAAATATCATGTAATTGTTTTAAGAATTTAAGTGTAAGCTAATTTGCAAACTACTGTTTTATTACAATTGGTTTTCTTGGCAATCTGATTTTCTCTATTGTTCCATCTTTTTCTTGTTTCAGATATGCTGGTTTTCCTGTTGAACCACGACAAGAATTACGATTCGCTGCCAAACTTCACCGCGGCTGACTGTTTACGGGTGGTCGGAATCGGACGCAACGAGTACCTTACGATTTCGAGTGACCTGAAGACCAGCTCGCCAAAGTTGTTCTTCAAACGGAATCCGTACTACCTACTGCCCAAGTTCCCGCGCCGGATTGTGATCGAGCCCTGGTGGAAGGTGGAAGTTGGCTATGTTCTGGAGAGTGATGTTCAGTTCGTAAGCCCGGACGAGTTAGCGGTGCTCGATCGGTTGATCGACTACGGGGCGCAGACGGCCGGAGCTCTGGACTACGATGTGGTGCACAACTTGTACCGCAAGGGATTGATCTATCTCGATGTGCCAATTAGCGGGGAGGACAAAATTAGCATCCCTCCGTTGCAGAACTTTGTGATGAACCGGGTCAGTGGTGACTATTTTGAGAACTTGCTGTATAACGTGTTCGTCACGGCCGATGAACAGTCCACAATAGCTGAGGTAAGATTTTTGTGCGTCCATTACAAAACAGTATTTCATTACATGTACTTTTTTGTCAGTTATCAAACATCCTGCAAGTCCCCCTGGACACGGTCAAGCAAGCAACGTCCCTTTTCTGCCGTTTGAATTTCGCTCGCCGTAAACAATCCAGCTTCACAAACAACGTCGAGCCGCATGAAAGTTGGAAGAATGCCCGACGCGAGCAACAGCAGCAGCAAACTGGTCGCACCATTTTCAACTATCATTCGTTGCTCCTCAGTCAGGAATCGGTGGAAAGTGAGCAAAGTGAGCGTCCAGTTGACCTGACCATCGGTTCTCTGGACAGCCCAAGTCCTGCCGAGGACAGTCCCGGTGACTATAGTAACCTGTCTGATGCCAAACCGGAGGAGTCCCGTTCGTCAGATGTTAAGAGGGTTGGATTTGTCTTCGATTCCACTCTGACGGCATTCCTCATGATGGGCAATTTGTCCCCGGGATTGAAAACGCACGCCGTTACCCTTTTCGAAGTCGGCAAACTCTGTGACGAAGGGATGAACGACTTTCTCCGCGAACTGGAAAAAGTGTCCATTCTGGATGCCGATGGGGAAGGCGAGGTCAGTCGCTACTTTCATCATGCCATAATTCTACGCTCGACGATCGTCGCCTTGAAATCCGTCCTCAACACCGAGTTGGATCTGCTCCGTCTGGAAAGCCTGGAAGCTCTGGATCAGAAGACCCGAAACCGTCTTCTCGAGAAGAAGTACAAATTCCTAATCGCTGCCGCCCCTCTCTCGGGAGTTCTCTCCTCCCCTTTTTCCATTCCGTTCTTCGGCCAGTTCTACCGGACGTCAACCAATTCCCACATCTGGTCCAAACTGTTCTACTATCACATGGGAGGCTACGGACCTCCAAGTCTGCTCCTCACCAAGGGAACCGTCCTTACCCATCTGCCGCGGTTGTTCCTCGGCTACGGGAAGCTCCTCATTACGATCGTCCACACGGAATCGTTCGTGCTGAACTCGGAGAAGTTTGCCTCGCTGAACGAACACCTCAAGAACGGCTGTGTGCTCATTCAGGGCTACGGGATCAAGCAACCGGCCGAGATGCACTATGAGGTGTTTCCATTTGACGCGGCGGCTGGGTTCGATCGTGGCTCGGAGTGGAGTCGACATTCGGCCGTGCGAAAGCTTGCCAAGGTGCTGGATGTGGAGAATAGCTTCGGGTATATGACGTTCATTCGGACCGGGGTGCCGGATTATGGTGAGTTTGCAATGCAGAATTTGGTGTTGAAACCTTTGTCTGAGAAAAGTTCAGACCTTCAAAATTCTGCTAAAGTATTACAAGACATTTGCATAAGAATTCTAAAAATGCCCCCATGGTAGCATTCCACAATGAGATATTTCTAGTAGCTACTATTTATCCTAAAATAAAAAACATGCTGAGCGTTACGGTAGAAGTTTTGTGATACTTTCATTGATGAATTATTGTAGAAATTCAATCAAAAACCACTTGATGTTTTGATTTCAGGGTGCGACAATTACGATGAGAACGTTCATCTATTCAAAGACCATGCCAAAAGCAGCAAAGAACGAAAGCATTCCGACACATCAAAGCCAGATTATCCGAAGCCAAAAGCGGTAAGTAATGCACCTTCTTATCGATCCAAGAAAAATGATAGATATAATCTTCCAATCCCCCACCATCAGACTCGCTCGGATACGATCAGTTCCATCACGTCGATCGAAAGCGACGACGCCAGCCTGATTGAGGATATTCGCCGGATTCGGGACATCTACGATGGGAAGGTGGCGGCCGAACCGGACCTTCCCGAAGACGATGAACCACCGGTGGCGGCGGCACCGGTTTCCGAACGACAACTCGACGCTAGTCCAGATCACGATTTGGTGCAACAGCTGGCCGATGCCAGTCGGAATGCCGATTCGGATTCTGACTCGAGGGAGCGGTTGTCTGGCAATAGGATGGAGGTTTGTACGATGTTAATGAAAACTTTTTACGAGTTCAACATATCTTGTGGGTATTTTAGGAGTGGACTCTACTCGATGTCCATTTTGGTATTCCACTGTTCGACGTGGATTGCAATACTAGCATATGTCAGCATGTTATCAGAAAGCTCTGCTCGGAAGATAAGTAAGTTTGTTTAGTATCATTTTGAGACCCTTTACTGAATTGTTTGAACTAATCTTCACAGCATCGCAAACATTCGGGAGGTCAATTCTAAAATGGAATACTGCTATCTGAAGTTCATATCGCAATGTTTGGTAAGTACTTCTCTTACATTCTTTCTCATATAAATCCTAACTCTATCAACCAAATCAGTATTACGAGGACGAGAGCATGGAATTGGTGAAACCGGGCAAGTTAGTCCCGAAGCCACGTATCAATCTGGCGTTTGAAAACGGTAAAATCATCAGCTGGAATGGAAAATAGAGATAGCTATTACCTAGACGTGCAAATTCCCCCAAACAGGAAATAGAAAATCTAATCTGAGATACACCAAAAATTCCCTAAGATACCATAAATGCATTCCACTTTTAACGACTAAATCTAGTTACAGAACGATAGAGTGAATACTTAAACTATTTAACACAGGCGTAGAGTCTCTTTCGAGACGTTGATAAGTTTGATAAGCAAATTTTGGGTATTATTGTGCCGGAATGGCACACAAATTGCAATACGGAGAAACGAGCCAACAGTGGTGATGGGTATAAGATAGGTGAGACCGTACTGTTTTATTGTCCTAAGTATGAGACCTAAGCACATCAGCATTTGAGTAATATAGATGTAGTGTACGTGCTACCAAAAGTCCAGTTTTAGTCCCTGGAACACAGACACAGACACATTGTGAGAAATACATTCATTTATTTTAGACATATCTGGGGCGGTAGTTGCATTCGAAAGAAATTCCTTGCTTTGTTTGAATTAGCGAGCCTATTCAGCTGCAGCATACATCTAAGGACGGATTTGAGCACCGATTACACACTGATGCTGTATCCGTCTATCAGCCTGCAGTTCATTCACGGAGATAGGTTACTACCAGCTCCTGAACCCATGTGAATCCTATCTACCTTGATACATTGATGGCTAAACATATATTCGTCGGTTTTGGACAATGTTCTTCCAGTTTCACCCAACGTTTAGGCAAAGGGTTTCCAGTACTTTTTCTCCCGAACACAACCTGTGGGACCGCGGTGTCTACAAAGTCGCCGACCTCAACCTGTTTTCGCTGTTCTTTCGACCGATATTCGCACTCACTACATGATCACCCCAAACCATCACACTGAAGTCTGCCGTATTTTATACTTTTCACGATATTTGATTACACTAGTTTACAAAATAAAACGAAAGTCGTGAACTTCTGTCAACGACCAAAATTTTTGAAGCATATTTTAGCGCTGATTTCGAAACAGTGCTTTAAAAAATTTAAAGTAGAACAGTTTTTAAGTTTTAGCTCAATATCGAGTTTTACAACTTTTTAAAATGTGGAATTCAATAAAATTCAAATATCTTGCTTTTTGTTCTACCAATTTTGAATCTTTTTCCATAAATTAAAAGCTGAATATAATACCATTCGTTCATCTGAATGCAGGTTTCGCGTCAGATTGATGAAATTCAAGATATTGGCGAGTTTTAGGGACGATCTCCTTAAATTTTAGCAAATTTTCCAAAAATATATGAAGAAATGTATTTTTTTCAATAAGAAAAAAACAATTTAAAAATTCTTTCTCAATGTTTATTTGACATATCATATGTAGGCGAGTTACAGTAAAAAAATCAGCGCAATCGGAGCATTGATTACGGAGAATGAGATGTGTGAAGTGAGCGACTTTGCTTAAAAATAGAACAAAAATAGATTTCAAATCATTAACCTTGTATGAAAAGTCGCAAAAAATTCCGCTCTACTGTAATTTTTTTCCTTCGTGTTTTCAAACTCAAGGCATGATTCTACACCAAAAACGATCATCAGCTTACCGAGTTCAAAAATGCTGTAAACTAGTGTTATTTGTGACTTGATGCAATTCATCATTTATTTTCACGGTGGTTGCACTTGGCTTGCATTGGCGCAGTTTTGTGTAGCGCATCACTGGCGGTTGCATAAAACCACGTCATATCGTTCAGATTCATGCTTTTCTGCATTTTAGCACTTCTTTTCTTGCGTTTCTTGCTGGGATTTATTTTATCTCTGTTGAGCCGGGTACCGGCCATCAGCATTCGACTTCTAGCGGTATTCTCTCTCGTCACTTGTTGGTAACCTGAGACGTTGGTACTCTTTTTTTTTCCTCATCTGTAGAGCCTTTTAACCACTGCGTCCATTATTTAGGAATATTGTGGTATGACCCATATTTAATTTGGTGCTATTCAAGTATCCTGTCACAATTGTGCTGTGATGGACAATGGTTGATGTAACACCTGATCCCAACTAGGCACAACTCGTTTTATAAAGTTTATTACCCTGTTGGGATTACTTCTCCAAATTTCCAAGGGCTCTAGAAACCCTTTACCAAATATCGCCAATCTGTGATGGTACAGCACTCCGCAGTTGCAGAGTAAATGCTCGGCAGTTTCGTTTTCCGTTTGACAGAAACGACACTCGGAGGATTGGATTTTTCCAATCTTACTCAGATGATATTTACTCGGGCAGTGGCCAGTCATCAGACCAGTAATTACCCTGAGATCTCTTTTGTTTAGATTCAGTATGGACCTGGCTTTTTCTGCACTGGGTTTTATGAACCTTTTTGCTTGCTTGGATGTATCCGTGGCGTTCCAATTAGATTCTACCGTGGACATTTCCCAAGTTTTTAGTTTCATCCGAAGAGCACACTCAGGAACTCCACAGAAAGGTTCAGGGCCTACAAAGCTTGATGCCGCACCCTGTCGGCGTTTTCATTTCCCAGAATTCCACAATGACCGGGCACCCAGTATAAAGTTACCTCGTTCCTACTGGCCAATTGCTTCAGAGAAATAATGCATTCCTACACTAGCTTTGATTGACACGTGAAAGCTTTTGGCTAAAATATAAACGACTCTTAAAAAAGTGATCATTTTCCGTAACAAAATCAGAAATTGCCAATAAAGAAGTAGGGGTGGGAGCAATAATAAACTATAAAATTTCCATAAACAAATCAAAAAGTGCATAAATAAATCAAAATTTCCCATAAATAATTGATTTTCGAGCAATAAAAAACGTCGGAATTTCCACGAATAATTCAATAATTGCAATAAATAACTACATTTTTTCCACCAAAACAGTTAAAATTTTCCAAAAATAAATGTGATTTTTCCATAAATAATTTAAAAATTCCCAATTGAAAAACATCAAAAAAGCAATTGAAAATTTAGCAATAAATAGGAACTGATGAGCAAGGTAAAAGTACCGGCTGAGCCATGCGGCGAAGCCGCATAGAGGATTGAGGAACTGAGGCGGCAGAAGGCCGCCGATGTTTCCGAAATCCGATGCGCCGTAACTGCGTCGATTCGGTTCTAGGCAATCCACAGATCCAAGAATTTGCCCGGTATAATGCGAACAGAGATGTTATCCCTTTTTAAAGTCCGACGAGCGTTAGCGAGTTCGGACAGCAAGCGATTGTCTGTTAAATTGCACAATAGTTTCAGTCTTTCTATCATAGTTCTATAATGTAGTATGTTCGAAAATTTTTGTTGGAAAAAATATAGTTTTTTATTGCAATTGTTGATTTATTTGTGGAAATTCTTACATTTTTTATTGCTAGAAAATCAATTATTTATGGGAAGTTTCGATTTATTTATGCGCTTTTTGAATTGTTTATGGAACTTTTCTAGTTTATTATTGCTTCCACCCCTAATTATTTATTGGTAATTTTCGAATTATTTATGGAAACTTTTTAATTTATTATGGGACGATTAATTGGCTGCCGAAAGCTTTTAGCGCATTTGGAGCCGCCTGACTGTCCGAAAAAATACAGATCTTGGCAAACCTATAATTTCTTTTCAGACAAATGTTGGCACACTCTAGAATGGCTTGAACTTCCGCTTGAAATACAGTGGGACTGCATCCCATTGGTATAGCCTTACTGATACCGGGGCCAAAAACACCAGCTCCAGTATTTTCCCCCATCTTGGACCCATCAGTATAAAATACAATAGAACCTGGACGTAAACTTGGCCCACCAGCATCCCAAACATAGCGACATGGTTTCACCACTTTGAAGGGAACATCATAGTTGGTCTTCGTTATCATCCAATCTTCTACTGTTTTTATGTCCATGTTTAGTCTTTGATGATCCTCAAATGTCCAGCAAGATCCCCGTCTAGAACTTTATTGTAATGTATAAACTGCAAGGCACTTTTTGCCGCTTGTAGTTTAACAAATTGATGCAATGGCAGTAAATTAAGAAGGGCATCCAAAGCAACTGATGGAGTGCTTTTCATTGCTCCTGTCATAGATATACAAGCAAGTCTTTGTAGCTTACTTAGCTTCTTTTGACAGGTTACCTCATTTGTTTTGGGCCACCAAACAAGTGAAGCATAAGTAATCTTAGGCCGGACTATTGCAGCATAGATCCAGTGAATCATGTTAGGTCTAAGACCCCAGGTTTTCCTAAGGCTTTGCTGCAGACCCAAAGGGCATTGGTACTTTTGGTTAAAACATTGTTTAAATAAGAATTCCATTTCAGTCTTTTGTCCAAAGTTACTCCAAGATGTTTAACTTCTTCTGAGAACTGAATTTGCACTCCATCTAAAGAAGGTTCAGTAAGATTTATTTTTAACCTTCTAGTAAAAGGTACAATTACAGTTTTTGAAGGGTTTACGTTTAATCCCTCCTCTCGGCACCATTTGATGGTAACATTCAACGCAGATTGTAGCCGGCTAGATATCGTGTCGTCATTTTTTCCACGTATCAGAATAGCTACATCATCTGCGTATCCAATAACCTCAAAGCCTTGATTGATGAGTTTTTTAAGGAGTTCGTCCACTACCAAAGACCACAATAAGGGCGATAGTACTCCTCCTTGAGGACAGCCCTTCACAGATCTTACTGATAGTTGCGCACCTCCAAGAACGGAAGAGATCTCTCGATCTCTAAGCATCGATATTATCCATTCAATAATGCATTTATCCAAGCCCCTTGCTTCCATTGCAGAACGCATTGAGCTGTAGGATGCGTTATCGAATGCTTCTTCAATATCGAGAAAAGCAACCACGGCTATTTCCTTGGCTTAAAACGATTTCTCAATTTTGCTAACTAGCGACTGTAGCGCTGTTATAGTAGATTTGCCTGTTTGATAAGCAAATTGAAATTTGCTTAGAGGCATTTCTACTAAGCTGGTAGACTTGACAAAGTCATCCACTATTTTCTCCATGGTCTTTAACAGAACACAAGAAAGGCTTATGGGTCTGAAGGCTTTTGGAGTTGTTTTGTCCCGTTTGCCAGCTTTTGGGATAAAAACAACACGAACCTTCCGCCACGCCTTAGGTATGTAAGCTAAAGTAATACTGACTCTGAATATTTCGGTTAAGAGCGGACAAATCGCCTCTTTTCCATGTTGAAGTGAAGCTGGGAAAATTCCATCTTTCCCGGCAGATTTGAAAGGTTGAAAGGAACTCAATGCCCATTCGACCCTCGACGGTGTGAAGATTTCACAAGCTTTTTGATAGGCATTGGTCGACCACGCATGTCTTGCCTTATCCGAGTCCTTTTCTTCATCCGAATAAGGAATTGATCCTGGGAAGTGAGTTCTCATCATTACTTCCAATGTTTCAGAAGAATCAACAGTAAAACTGCCATCTTCCTTTTTAAGACTTCCAAGACCATTTGAATGGTCTTTCGAAAGGACTTTATGAAGCCTTGCACCCGTAGGAGCGTTATTGATGTCTTCACATACCCGTCTCCAGTCCTTCCGTTTGGCTAGTCTCAATTCTCTGTTGTATTCTGTAAGGGCTTGTTTATACTGAACCCAATCAGATGTAACTTTTGCTCTATTGAACAACCGTCTAGATTTCTTCCTCAGATCTGCCAGCTTATCATTCCACCAAGGGACATCCCTGTTGGATGACCTCTGTCGGATTGGGCAGCTAGCATGATACGATGAAATCATTTTATCAATAATCTCATCAGAGGCATTTTCCAACTGTGAAACAGACAAGATATGCTCACCCTTATATGAATTTCCATTCATTAAATAAAAGCTGTAGAGGTCCCAGTTAGTTTTCTTTGGGTTTCTATAGCTTTCAATTAAATTTGATCCGGCTTTATAATCGAACCGGATATGTTTGTGATCTGACAATGATTCCTCATCAGAAACATGCCAGTTCGCGATCTTATCTGATAGCAGAAAGCTACAAAGCGTAAGATCTAAAACTTCCTGTCGAATAGCATTAACAAAAGTTGGAGAATTCCCTTTATTGCATATGTCTATGTTATTAGACGAAATGTAATTCAGGAGATCCTCACCTCTTTTATTAATATCTGTACTGCTCCATATGGTATGGTGAGCATTTGCATCGCACCCTATTACAAATTGGGCGTTTATTTTTTTTGCAATAATTAACAAAACTTACGACCAAAGATGGAGGCACATCATCAACGTCTCCAGGAAAATATGCAGAAGCAATGCATACCTCAGTTTTTCCCTGGATTGTTGGGACCTCCATTTTAATCGCAACAATGTCTCTTGTAATAAACTCAGTAATTGGGACAAATTTTGTTCTCCTGCTTACTAAAATGGCTGTGTGATGTCGGGGCCCGTGGCGCAGTGGTCCACACGTTCGCTTCATAAGCGGATGGTCATGGGTTCGAACCCAGCCCCGGCACTTGCAATTTTTCGTCAGTTGCACTTCCCCCCGAGAGCAGCTGGCACCTGACCCTCTTCGGAGCATATAGCTCTAACGGACCCGGAATTTGGATATCGGCAAAACCGCAACTCATAATGGACCCCCAATCGGACTGGAAAAGGAATAGCAGCCACACATCAGCATAATCGTGCTCATCATTCTACCATGGACAGGGTAGAAAAGTTGAAGCAGAACAAGACACCAGTTCGATATAGTTGAATTAGAATAGAATACATGTAGGCGCTGTACAAAATGTAAGTGCAGCGTCCAATTGGAATCGCTCACGTAGTGCCCTAGTGGACAAAAGAGCTGTAAATTAGGTTAAGTGAGTAAGAATAAAAAAAAAAAAAAAAATGGCTGTTCTTGGATTAGACTGACTTTCGTCGTACAAAATCCTACAATTCTGCAAAGAGCAACCCATCTCTAATAAATCTTCTGCTGAGCACAGCTGAAGCACCCTTCGCGTGGTGAAGATTTGTTTGGATTATTTTCAAGGTACTCATTTTTTTTTTTTTACTATTTACAGGAGAAAAATAAGGTTCACTGCGTCATTGCTCCGTTTAACACAGTAAGGGCAAAATACTGTGGAGGGTGCCCTGGTACTCCACAGGCACCGTTAGCGGTTTGGTTTTTATTAGACCCCCTAACCATCCATTCTTAGGCACGGTATGCATTAAGCCGCATGATACCATGAATTAGGGGTCGCCTGTTTGGTGGACTCTTACCACAGGATCAGACAATCCGTAGTGATATTCTTAGCCAGTTGAAGGAACTGCTATCGCCACTAAGGACTGTTCAATTTATAAAACGGACAACTTTACAAGGCTATAAAAATAAGACGCGTAGTTCAAATTTAACCAACCTTGCTTCGTTGTTCAGTGCATCATCTTTCATTATAGTAATCATTTTTGAATCGAATAAAAATAGTTTTATTTTATAGAAAATCGGCCAGGTGTTAAATAAGGTGAATTTTTCGATTGCTGAAAATTGAAAATATATATAAAATTACTGTTCACATATGGTATATCGTTTTTAATTACAAAAAAGTATGTGCCATGCTGCAGCAGCATGAGCAATAAACATTCTGACAAAATTTAAACTCAATTGGAAAATTAAGTGTTGAGATATTAAAGTCTCAAGTGAGATTCGATTTTTTGAATAAAATTCAATTGTAAAGCAAAAAGGACATGAAAATATTAAATAATCAACTTTTTTATGCATCCAGTCGAAAGTGGGAATAATGTGCTTTTAAATATAGAGAACTGCTTCTTAATAGCATTGCTGGTCTGGTTACTGTGCGCCATTACAGACACGGTAATCAAAACAGTTTCGTGCTTTCAAGGTTCTTCCAAATAACAATGCCACCTAATGCAAATTTTGCATAACAATGATGTTGGAAATAAAAACTTTGCATCCGATTATTATTGAATAAGGTGTACGATAACATAGGACCAACTTTGTTGAAAATAAATAATAACAAGATTCGCTAGAGTCGAAAATCTGCATCAATGGAGCAAAAAATATGAAATTTTTTAATATAACCATCTTCATGGATTAAATTTTGGATGAAAAATGCAATTGTAAGTAAATTTTTCTTCTGTACCATTCAGATATCAATATTCTACTACTTCGGACAAATTTTTAGCCGAATCCGTGATGCTATTGCAACACAGGACTTAAATGAACATTTTTTTTAATAAGTTTTATGAAAACAAGGCAACTCACTATATCAAGCTGGAGACAGCTTGGTGCATTATTACTGATCAACTATTGAACTTTACCTTTAGTAGAATAGTATAAGCTTGCAATTCATTAAAAACTTCATGAAAATGTGCATGTTAAGTATGTGGAAAGTTATGTCGAATTTGGAGAAATGGGTTTTCATTGATGTTTTACGAAAACCGCTTCAGTTACACAATAAAGAACATTTTGCTTAAGGACAAGGTATTTGGAGTACATTTGCTCAAAATTTCTAGAGCACCGTTTTTTAGAACCGTTGAACGGATTTGGATTAAAATGCATCACGCTATTGACAACCACTGAACAATTAGCGTGATGCATTTTCATCCAAATCCGTTCAACGGTTCTAAAAAACGGTGCTCTAGAAATTTTGAGCTATGTACTCCAAATACCTTGTCCTTAATGTTATAATTTTCCTACATTTGAGAATAGCTATAGAGAGTTATGCAAAAAACTGATAACGATTTTATTGGAAAATAAAAAAAAAGACATCGCACAAGCAAGTTGTCCGTTTTATAAATTGAACAGTCCTTTCACGGCCATATAGGCTGATCGGGAATAGAAATTAATATTGATGATCAACTTCTTTCGAGCCCGAACAGCCGGGGTTGGTACTCTTCGTCGAACAACCATTACGTTGACTTTGCTGACTGATTTTCATAATCTTGTGCGCTCTTATTGCCACTGCGTTTCATGGATAAAATCCCATGAAATATTCACGTCGCCAGATCCGTTGATGTCCCCTATGCTCTTGTGTAACTTGTGATGTTACTATGCAGCAATTTATATCTGAACGTACACCATAATAAACACAAGTTTGTCAATTGAAAATCCGAAATCACATATTGATTAGACTTTTAAGACCAACAAAGAGTTTCTTTTATACCAGGATAAGTTTTACCAGCCATTTTTATTCGCACTTTCCAAAACGAGTTACCTAGTTCTAGCATTAAGGGGGCGATATATTTTCTAATATGACGTTCATAGCTTAATTCCTGTTCGTTTTTTTTAGTTTTGGCTGAGCTCCTTAAACAATTGTTAGAAGATTTTCAAAACATTAGGGTTTGGTAGAATTTCTTGGCAAATATTGGGTACTTACCTACTTTCAGGCCTGAGCACCCATGCACCCATGCTAGTGCAGAGGGCCGAAAGGATTTCCATCCTGGGCGATCGCCTTTTTCAGTGGCCAGGTAAAATTTCTGTCGATTCCTTTAGTTTCTTGTTGAGGCTGCGCCGCCAAGAGCATCTGGGCCTGCCTCTGCTTGTGGGTTCCAGTCTAACGCTTACAGATTTCGTTCCAGACCCTTGCATATAATGTGACCAACTCACTTCCACTTTCGCTCCCGAATTTCTATTGCTATCAGCTTCTGATGACATCGACGATGGAGCTTCGCGTTGGAGATCCAATTGTGAAGGTACCACGCACTAATTGTAAACCGCAGACATCTATTGATGAAGACCTGCTGCCGTTGAGAGTTCTTCACTGATACACGCCTGGAGTCACTGGCTTCCCGTAACGTGGGTAGATCACCTAAAAACGGTGCGTTACGGTGTAAGATCTACCACATTGCATCAAATTTTAATCTTGCTATTTTACTGCCTAAAGTGGTAGCATACCAGATTGAAATTTGATGTATTTTTGTAATGGTTATGTTTAAATTTATGTTTTGTTTTTAACTTCTATTAAACCTTTTTGTTTCAGGAGGATTCAGGTAATTTCATTGTATAATAATACCATGTTTTAAAAAATAGTAACTGTAACGAGCGTATCACTTATGCCTTATTCAGTAAATATTACTTAATCCTTTATTCTCTTTTCAGTGAAGTACCATCATTCCTGGCGCACTAATTAATATTCTTTAGCAAATCACCGTATACATCACCATAATAATACATGCGAACATGTTTTAATATCTATATCGTTATCTGGAAGCGTTTGGTACGGGAGGTCCACGCTTCCATCTTTCCCCTCGATTTCAAGGTGTAGAATGTTTTCAAATATTGACTATGTTGAAATCTTTCTATCCCTTGAAATCTTCTCTGCGGTACATGCTGCGCAGTTGGCCTGGCCGTTAGACAAGAAAAATGATAGACTTGAAAAGTCTTCATTTTCCAGGATGCATTCAAGTAATGGCTGCGTTAGTGTGAGATTAGATAGATTAGATTAGATTAGATACACGCCTGGAGTCACTGGCGTACAGCAGCGCAGATTTTACATTTGAGTTAAAAATTTGCATTTTGGTGAGTCGACTAATCTGACTGTTTTTCCATATATTTCTAAACTCGCAAAAGCAACCCTCGCCTACTTAATCCGTGCACCTATGTCGATCTTTTTACCGCCAGAGGGTAGACGGTTAGGGTAGAGAGTAGGGTAAAGCATTGAGATGAGATTTTCTCGAGACACATTCAGGAATTCTTTCCGAGATTTCTTCAGGCATTCCTCTCGAGAATCTTCCAAGGATTCCTCCACATGTTCCTTCTGGAATTCATGTAGGAATTGCTCCTGAGATCTCTTCAGGGATTTCTGCCAGTATTGGTTTAGAATATCATGAAAGAATAATTTTCAGTATTCTGTTCGGCATTCCTTCAGGGATTCGTGCTGGAATTCCTTCAAACATTTTTTCCGGTATTCCTGCTGTGATCCCTTAAGATATTCCTCCGAAAAGGAATATGAAAGATTATAGATTTCTGCATTTTCTTCAGGCAATGCTGGCTTGTTTAGGTATTCGTGCCGGAATTTCTGATGGGATTCCTTCAAAAATTATTTCCGAGGTTTTACCCTTCTTACACCCATAAGAAGGGTATAAATATCGCTCGAAAAACCGACTTTCGATCCGAGGCCCGGAGGGCCGAGTCTCATATACCAATGAACTCAGCTCGACGAACTGAGCAAATGTCTGTATGTATGTGTGTGTGTGTGTGTGTGTGTGTGTGTGTGTGTGTGTGTGTGTGTGTGTGTGTGTGTGTGTGTGTGTGTGTGTGTGTGTGTGTGTGTGTGTGTGTGTGTGTGTGTGTGTGTGTGTGTGTGTGTGTGTGTATGTATGTGTGTATGTGTGTATGTGTGTGTGTATGTGCGTTACAAAAAAACTCCACGCCCGTTTCTCAGCCGTCTGTCAACCGATTTGAGTTCTCTTGGAAGCAAATGAAAGCTACTACATCCTAGTAGAACGCTATTGATTTTTTTTTTCGATTGGACGTTTGGTTACCGAGATATCTCTCGAAGAGTACTTATGAGTCATACATCTAAACTTTTTAAGATTTTTGACCAAGTGTATCATAATAAATATTTTGGCCATTTGTCGATCGATTTGGGTTCTCTTGGCACCAAATGAAAGCTACAGCATTCTAGTAGATCGCCCAGAAATTTTATTTTGATTGGACATTTGGTTACAGAGATATCTTTCGAAGAGTACTTAGGATTTATACAACTAAACCTTTTGAGATTTTTGACCAAGTGTATCATAATAAATATTCTGGCCATCTGTCAACCGATTTCGGTTATCCTGGCACCAAATGAAAGCTACACCATTCTAGTAGAACCCTATACAATTTTATTAGGATTGGACATTTGGTTACCGAGATATCTTTCAAAGAGTACTCGGGAGTAAGGTTAACTTTTTGAGAGATTTTTGACCAAGGGTACCATAATAAATATCTCAGCTGTCTGTCAACCGATTTGGGTTCTCTAAGCACCAAATGAAAGCTACAATATCCTTGTATAAGGCCCTGAAATTTTTTTTCTATTCGACATTTGATTACTGAGATATCTTACGAAGAGTATTTCAATAAATTCCTTTTTATTAATCTATTCACTTACTTGTTATCTTGCATTACCCAAGTAACCACGCTGTTGGAGCTGTACGTATTGCAAATATAATGTACATATATTGACATGCATTACTCTATATAAACTATTAAAGTTAAATTAAAGTGGGAAGTGGCGCCACTATTGTTGAATTACGATTATACCAGTATAATCGTAAGTCAGCAATAGTGGCGCCACTTGCCACTTTAATTCAACTTCAATTGTTAACGTAGGGCAATGCATGCCAAGCCAATATATGCGCTTTATATATGCAATAAGTACAGCTTCAACAGCATGGTTACTTGGGTAGTTTTTGACCAGTCTATGGGAAATTATTTTTCAATAAATAATGCTGACAAAGTGTATTGTTGTTTTCTATAAAATTATAAATAACAAATTACAAATACACAGGAATTTTATGAAAACTAACAATATGTTAAATGAAAGCTTTGAATTTATATATTGTGGGAAAAATGCAAGTACCGGACAGCGAAAATAACTAGCTAATGCCAAAACTGATTAACTTAGTAGATATATCGTTTTTGTCCTTTTTGCACCATAACCATGAATACCAAGTACTTCGGAGCTAATTTAATCGACTGACTAAGAGATATTAGACAAAGTATATCTCGCTGATTTTCTTATCCATTTGTTAATCGATTCAAGATCTTTTGGCAGTTAACAAAAGATACAATATTCCAGAATATGTAAGCTATTTTTTAAAAATTTCACACAAGATTCTAGAAGGTGTCTGGCATTTCTGGTAGTTTAGTCCATGGTCCATGATGCTATTTTGGAAACCAATTCACTAGATGCCAAATCCACAATATTTTCTAGAACTTTTGGTCCATCACACAAAATAAATATGTTAAACACAAATAATACAACAATAGTTTTAATAAGTGTAAGAAGGGTTCTGTTCACCATAGGTGGATTAAATCGGGGTTTTTTTTTTCAGGAATTTCTCCATTCGGAATTTCTTCAATGATTCTTTCAGGGATTTCTGCTCAGCTTCTAGTCGGGATTCATGCCATGATTTCTGTAAGGATTCCATCAGGTATTCTCTACGGGATTCCTTCAGGAATAACATCAGCGATTTCTGCCGGGATTGCTTTGGAAAATCCTGCAAGGATTCTTTCAGGAATCATAGCCGGCATTCCTTCAGGGATTCCTGCTGGGATTACTTCAAGGATTCCTCTTGGTATTATTTCAAAGTCAAGATATATTCGGAGAATCCAATGGGACTTCTTTTTGGTTAAGTGCCGGTAGTACCCGGTATTTTTTCAAGGATTTCTCCCGGAATTTCTCCACTAATTCCCTCTCTTCTGTGATTCTTTCAGGGATTTCTGCCGAGCTTCCAGTCGGTATTACTCTGAGGATTCTTCCAGATATTTCTTCCAGAATTCCTGTAGGAAATCCCCTCGCGATTCCGTTAGGGATTTCTACCGGGATTGATTTAGAAAATCATCTGAATGGAAAATTTTGAAATTTTATGTGAAACGTAACACTTTTGTACACCCATTCCCCCCTTGAATAGCGTTACGTAGTTTATTAAAGAAAGAGTATTAACACAGAGCTAATGAGAGTGGGAGAGTAAGAGGAAAATAGAAAAATAGGCTTTTTGATACACTTAGTTATCTACTAAACCATGATGTCATCTGACAGTAATTTTCTTGTTCTTCTTCAGTATTATCCTTTTTTTCACTCATTATACTGCCCATAACTGCATAACAGTCACATTCGACAAAAGTAGGCATTGGAGAAAATTGAGTTTAAAGTTTGCAACATGCGCTAGTATGGAGACGATACGAAATTTCAAAAATTTGTCATTAATTTAAAATTCATTCTTTTGCAATGAAATTTTCTACAGCTCTTCTTGTACGCTGGACGAATAGTTAAAAAAATAATCTGACCAAAATATGATTGATATTACGCTTTGACACCAGTGTGTATTTCCAGTGTGACTGTTATGCGGTTACATTAATTAATTTTAGCTAATGAGACAAAACGACTTGGTATTTGTTTCACATTTTGCAGAACAAACTTATAAAGTTCATTCGGGTGGATGAAAGTACTGATGATTGGGAGATGTTCCCCGGTATTAACTCAATATTGGCAGAAAATGCAAATGTTACAATTATGCGATTATGGGCAGTATAGTTGTATTGTATAAAGCATGAAAAAAATATCAGATGTTCAGGACCCACATTGAAGATTTTTTTAGATCTACCATAGACTTCCATTTTTTTTTCGTGAAATCATGTTTATTTTATTAAAACATGACTGTTCATAACAAACTTTTATGAAGAATTAAATTGTGAGACACCTTCGGCGTTAAGGGACTGTTCACGTAGACTAAAATTTGACCATTTCAGACCCCCCTCGTTGATTTTATCCATACAAAAATAAAATAAAATGTGTATGAAGCGTAGACTTCGGCCAGAACAATCCACACCCCCCTCCCATCAAAAAGTTTACGTGGTTTATGAACGGCCCCTAACGGGGTCATCTCTTTGTTCAGTGTCAGTTTAGCCGCTTTGTAGACCTCTCTTCGCTCCGAGGCTATAGCCTCTTAGCAATTATTCCCCTAGCTCTTAGACAGAATGCGCGGAGTTCAGCTATTTGATTTAAAATACCGTCTTACCCCGCTGGTTCGACACGTTTTATTACAACACTTTTTAATTCGTACTCCGCTCATTCGACATAAATATGTCGAATTAAAAAGTGTTCAAATGTCACAGCGATGTACACTGTAAATGCAAAACAGTTTGATATTGCGCTTATACTCGCACCCGCAGCAGCTCCTCTTCCAGCCGCTGATTCCGGAAGTCCTGAGTTGGTGCTATTCGATACCCAAACCGCCTGGAGACCATCCGGAATGAACTGAGAATGGCAACGATCGTAGAAAGGACGAGCTTTTCATTCGCACCACCGTAATATCTGTTCAAATTATGTTTCACAGCTAATCCGGAAATCAAAACAAAAACAAAAATAGAGTTGCCAAATTTCAATAAGCATGGTGGTTTAGGGTAACCTGTAACCGTTGTTACAAGGTTCATATCAGTTTTTTAAATTTGCGCCATGTTAGTCGAAGATTCAGATCAGTTACCAAACTTCAGCGATTAGAAAACCACTGGGCTGCAACCTAAATCTACAGCTAAACATGGCGTGACCTAAGTCATAGATGATGACGTCACGGAACTTAAGAGATGGCTGAAGGGTTCAAAGGACTTTCAGTGGGCGGCCATCGTCCACTTTGAAACAGGCGAGCGTGTAGATCGGATGTGCTAACTCAAGTAATTGTGGAGTGTTCGAAACAGTTGATTGTGCCAGAAGTGAGGTGTGCCAGAGTTAACCAGCATTCAGGTAACTAAGCCCTCGAAAATCCTGATGGATCTTAACTGACCCTGGAATGTCCTTCAATAGGACCTTTTTTTCGGTTTCTTTAAAAACCAGCCTTCCGATTGGTGTGTCCGAGTACAGCCAGTGCACGCAACGGTTTGGGTTTCTGTAAGGTGCCCAAATCTAAAAGTAAAGGATTACCATTGTTCCTCTGGCTTCGGCCATAACTACCAAGGAGGACAAAGCTCTCGGGCAAAAGCCCTAAATCTCAAGGAGAGATTCCCTTCTCGGTCCGACAAAGGGCGGCCTTGCCGTCGTCGACCGACTAAGCTTGAAGGAAGCGCCTGTAGTCCGGAACCATCTCCACACACCGCCATTCCAGTCATTCTCCAAGCGCCCTAGTACGTTCCAGACGTCGCAGATCATCGGCAGCTGTTCCGCCATCTTGCCACAGGACGGCATCGAGTCCAGCCAGCCATCGCTGGAACAGAGGTCCCGCCGCGAGCGCTCGCAGGTTTGCAGTCAGCTAAGGTACGTGCCGTGAACCAGTGACAAACTACAGAACAACAGACAACTGAATACACCGTAATTTCGAACCGCTTTAGTGTAGTTTATTTGAATCTTTGAGCGCCCTAATAGATCCGCGAAGCCCCTCCGGTTGCCCGGTAGCGCGCCGACCCTGTGACTACGTCCGAGTCTCGCGCTGCTGAGTTGTTGTCGGGCAGAACATTAGTTTCAATTGGCTCCCAGCCAAAATCGCGAAAGGCAAACGGAGGATCGAATAGTATAAAAAATTGTTTGAATTTTTTAACACGAGTGGGAGGAGAATACACATTCAGTTTGTCACTGATTGTGCAGGATCCGCGCATTACTCTTTGCCAACACAGATTTTTAGATTGATTTGGAGAAGTTTAAAGGTGGTGGCCATTGGAATCGGTTTCGGAAGTGCTGAAAAAGTTGAAGTTTAGAGCACACTACAGCCGTTAGAATTGAATTGGATTACTGACTGATAATCAATTGAATCGTTAAGCGACTAAAAGTAAAAAAAAGGTCCTGAATGAGCACTAACACTATACACTAAAACACACAAATTAACACCATTTATTGAATTCGTATTTCCTTATTTTGATTTATAGTTTTAAAGTTTCCTAGCGTAAGTTGATTGAATTTTTATTTGTATATATTGTGCTACTGTTTGTTGAATTTCTTAATATTTTATTGAATTGCTTAGTTTTGAATTACCTATTATTGAACTTTTCTTACTAAATATCTCCTGATTTTACGTCACAATGAATGACGAACACGTGATGATTTATCAATCGATGAACGTTGCGCACTTACTAGATGATGAGGTCGAACATGAACTCGTCATCCGTCGGGAGAAGTTTTCTAGTGGTGATTCGAGGGACGTGAAGAGACGCAAATTGCGAGGAGTGATGAAGCTGCAAAGGGATAAGAACGATTTTACTATCTGTTTGTTGAAAGACGAGCAGATTGAGGCAGAGTTTCAAGAAATTGACGAAAAGTTGGCCAAGATTCGTGAGGCGTTAGAAAACAGATTAGTGAAGAAGGTCGATATGCCACCGTTGAAAACGCGGTTAGTTCATTTGCTTTTCAGGTTGCGTAGGTTGAAAGAAGGAAAGAAGTTCGATACGCAAGGTCTCGAGAACGCGGCGGTTCAAATGCTGAACAACTACTTCTCGTTTCTCTCGACTGACCCAGATGCAGTGTTAGAAACGCAGGAGAGATTACGGAACGATTTGAGTAGGCTTAGTGTTCAAGGAGGGAAAGAGAATGTAGAGGACGAAGAAACAGAATCGTTGTCGGAGGAAGACGTTGTTGTAGCGCGTAGAAAGGGTAAGAAAAGGCGGCCGACAAGTACGCCTAGGAAAATTAGAAGGAGGAAGATGAAAAGCCCCGACAAAATGATGAAGATGATGATGAGCAGAATAGATAAGTACCTTGAGCAGAAGTTGAGCAGTTTGAATCTGAGTAGAGGGAATGAAATGAGTAGTAGTCAGTCTAGAGGGCCAGGGAATAGCGTCGAGGTCGTAGAATCGGTGAGCGAGGAAGAACAACCGCAAGCTGAGGGAAGCGGAGCGGTAGGAAGAATCCAGGCCCAGAAGAACAGCAAACCGACTCGTAAAACGCAGGTAGACGACCGTGCCGCGAAGAGAAGAGGGGAAACGCGTAGAGCAGAGGTTTGTGAGGAAAGCAGTGAGGACGATTCGGACGGTTCTACAAGTTCGAGTGACGAGGAGGAATCTAGCAGCTCGGATGGAGCCCGCCGCAGTAAGAGGAAGGGATCGTCACGTAGACCGCGACCAGTAGCAGATTGGAAGCTCAAGTACGATGGGAAGGACGACGGAAAGCTGCTGAATAAGTTCATTGCGGAGGTCGAGTTTATGGCGGAAGCTGAAAACATCAGCAAGAAGACGTTGTTCAAGGAGGCAATCCACTTGTTCGCAGGGGAGGTTCGTACGTGGTACATGGATGGAAAGCGGAACAAGGACTTCAGGAACTGGAGCGAATTAGTCACCGAGCTGAAGTTGGAGTACCAATCGCCGGACCTGGATTTCCACTACGAACAGCAGGCTACGCAGAGAAGACAGAGGAGATCTGAAAAATTCTCGGAGTACTACAACGCGATCAAGGAGATTTTTGGATATATGTCAGTACCACCTACGGAGGACAGGAAGTTTGACATCGTGTTTCGAAATTTAAGGTCCGATTATAAAAACGCCTTGGTGGTGAAAAATATTCGGACTCTTAAAGCATTGAAGGTCTGGGGAAGGAAACTGGATTCGGCAAACTGGTATTTGTACCGGAACAAGGATAATGAGGTAGGTCAGAGGTCCGCCCAAGTGCATGAAGTTTCTAGGAAACCATTCCAGAAACCAATGGGCACTTCTGGAAAGGATTGGAAGCCGAAGTCCTTTGGCAACAGGGTACCAGAGCAGAAACATCAGGATCAAAAATTCCCAAGAAGACCAGCCGAGAATCAGAAACCACCCACACCTAGGAGAGAACCACGGAGAGAGCCGTCGCCGCAGGAAGGTAGTTCAGCAGGCACTCTAGCGAGGCAGGCTGCAATGTACCGTATGCCGGACAGTGAGGTGTGTTTTAACTGTAGAGGTAAAAACCACCATTACAAATCCTGTCTACAGAAGCGTGAGAAGTTTTGTACAAAATGTGGTTTGCATGACTTTACAACGGAAAATTGCCTATTTTGTCAAAAAAACGGACGCAAATCGACGTAGGAGGTCGTCGAGTGCGGAACCAAAAACCTCTAACTGTCTTCGTGCCGTCCAATCCAGAAGTGGAGGAGTTAACTGTTCAGGTAGAAGGTGATAATCGTCCGTTTGTCAAATTTGAGGTAATGGGGATGCAAATGGTAGGGCTTTTAGACAGTGGTGCCCAGGTGTCAATTCTAGGAATTGGAGGCGAGAAACTGTTGAGAAAGCTGAACATGAAAAAGTCCCAGACGAAAACGAAGTTGTTCACAGCTGGAGGAGAGGTTTTAGAAGTTCGTGGAGCGGTGCATCTACCAATTACGTTCAACGGCAGGACGAGACTAGTAACGACCCTAATTGCTCCCTCACTGAAAAGAAGATTTATCCTGGGGATGAATTTTTGGCGTCTTTTTGGCATAGAACCCACCATCAAAGAGTCGTCGGAGGCGTTTGTTGAGGAAGTCGAGGTTGAGCAAGATGAGGAGATACAGTTGACACCAGAACAGCAGGAACAGTTGGAAGCTGTCAAAATGGAGTTTAAAGCGTTTGAAGATGGTCAGATATTGGAAACAACTCCGATTATAACTCATAAAATTGAATTCACCGAGGAGTTTCAGGCAGCACCACCGGTCCGACTAAACCCATACCCTTGGTCTCCAGAGGTCCAAAAGCAGGTCGACATAGAATTGGACAAATGGATCGAGGCCGGAGTTGTAGAACGATCGACGAGTGATTGGGCTCTACTGATTGTACCCGTGATGAAAAAAGGCGAGACAACCGAGGGAGAAACCAGCTTGAAGGTTCGCATGTGCTTGGACGCCCGAAAACTCAACGACCGAACGCGCAGAGATGCCTACCCACTGCCGCATCAGGATCGAATCCTTGGACGATTGGGGTCTGCGCGATTCCTAACGACGATAGATCTGTCCAAAGCATTTTGGCAGATTCCATTGGACCCTGATTCCCGTAAATATACGGCGTTTCGGGTGTTTGGTAGGGGCCTGTTCCAATTCACTAGGCTTCCATTTGGCTTGGTGAATAGCCCAGCCACTTTGTCAAGGCTGATGGACCAAGTGCTTGGATACGGTGAATTGGAACCAAAAGTGTTCGTGTATTTGGATGATATTGTAATCGCGAACGACACTTTTGAGGACCACATTCGCAGTTTGAAGGAAGTTGCTCGTAGGTTGAAGGAGGCGAACCTGTCCATAAACGTGGAAAAATCGAGATTCTGTGTTCCTGAACTGCCGTACTTAGGGTTTATCTTGTCACGAAATGGTGTAAGGCCGAATCCGGACAAAGTTGAGGCGATAGTGAACTTCGAACGCCCAACCTCCGTTCGGTCACTGAGGCGGTTTTTGGGCATGATAAACTACTATAGGCGGTTCATTGAGGGATACAGTGCGATAACGGCACCACTAACTGACCTGTTGAAGGGAAAACCAAAGGTGGTTAGATGGAATGAGCAAGCAGAGGCAGCATTCATCAACCTAAAGGAGAGATTAATCTCGGCACCGATTTTGACGAACCCGAACTTCGAGTTTCCGTTCACGGTGCAGACCGACGCCAGTGACAGTGCGATCGCAGGAGTATTGACCCAGGAGATTGAAGGAGTAGAACAGGTGATCGCATATTTCTCTAGAAAGCTAACCACACCACAGAGGGCCTGGAAAGCAGCTGAAAAGGAGGGCTTGGCTGCTATGGAAGCGATCGAAAAATTTAGGCCTTATATAGAAGGTACTAGATTTACCCTGATCACGGATTCCTCAGCATTGTCGTTCATCATGAACACCAAGTGGAAGTCCTCTTCCAAGCTGAGTCGCTGGAGCATGCAACTGCAACAATACGATATGGTAGTGCGCCACCGAAAGGGAAAGGAAAACGTGGTTCCTGACGCTTTGTCCAGGTCGATGGAGGCTCTAGAGGTCGTCAAGCAGGATGGCTGGTATGCAGACTTGGTTCGTAAAGTTGCCGATTGTCCCGAAGATTACGCGGATTTCAAAGTAGAGAATTCCAAATTGTACAAATTTGTGTCTTCTCCAACGGATTCACTGGATTACACTTTTGAGTGGAAATTGTGTGTCCCGGAAAACCTGCGGAGGTCAGTCCTTGAAGAGGAACATGATGGAGCGATGCATCCAGGCTACGAGAAAAACATCCAGCGATTGAAATGTAGGTACTACTGGCCACGAATGGCAGTAGACTGCAAGAACCACATCAAGAACTGCAGAACTTGCAAGGAATGCAAGCCGTCCACTGTTGCCACCGTGCCGCAAATGGGTCATCAAAGGCTCACCAATAAGCCGTTCCAAATCCTAGCATTGGACTTCATTCAAAGTCTGCCGAGAAGCAAGCAGGGTAAATGCCATTTATTGGTCATGATGGACCTGTTTTCGAAATGGATTCTGCTTGCCCCATTGAGGAAAATTGAAGCGAAGGACGTGTGTAGGATTGTGGAGGACCATTGGATGAGGAGGTTTGGAACACCAGAGGTAATGATTACGGATAATGCGTCGACATTTGTGGGAAAGGAGTTCCAGGGACTGCTTCAACGTCGAGGGGTTCAGCATTGGCCGAACGCTAGGCACCATAGCCAGGCAAACCCGGTGGAAAGGGTAAACCGGACGATAAATGCGTGCCTGAGGACCTACATGCGGGAGGATCAACGTAACTGGGATGCGAAGATCTCGGAAGTGGAGGAGATGATCAATACCACTGTGCATGCCTCCACGGGATTTTCGCCTTACCGTATCCTGTATGGCCACGAAAAAGTCACGAAAGGTGATCACCATCGGCTTGAAAGAGAGGAAAAGGAGATTTCAGAAGGGGAGAGGGAGCATATTCGCGCACAGATTAACGAAAAAGTGTTTAAAATTGTAGAAGAGAATCTTAGAAAAAGCTATGTAAAAAACTTGAAGAACTACAATCTGCGCCACAAGAAATTTGCACCGACTTACCAAATAGGACAGCGAGTTTTTAAAAGAAATTTCAAGCAGTCGTCGGCGGTGGAGAAGTATAATGCCAAATATGGGCCAGTTTATACTCCATGCGTCATCGTTGCAAAACGAGGGACGAATGCGTACGAGGTGGCCGACGAAGAAGGTAAAAATCTCGGTGTCTTCTCAGCCGCCGATCTACGACCCGATGACTCCAATTCTCATTAATTGGGACGTGAGAACCTAAAAGAGAAACGGAGTGTTAAAATCATTTCAGCAATCAAAGATAATGAATGAATATTCACCATAGGGAAAGGAGCTGCACTGTTGCACCTGCAGAGCATCATTAGGAGGCATCGGATAGGGTCATCATTGTTCCTCGGTCGTATGTACTATCGCGCAATAGTTCGCTCGTGAGGTAGTCAGGTCGTGAGAACGTAGGATTCATTACAGCCCCAATGTAGTGTAGGAGCCGTCCGTCCAATAGAGCAGAGAGTGAAAACTCTCTTGCTCAAGATTGAGAGGATGAGTGCCATGAGTGTCCAACCTGTAAATCGAAAATTAATGATCATCAATTAAAAAAAGCTGCGCAGCGAGAAAGAGTAGGAAAGTAGGAACCAAATTTAACCCTTTTGTCGGTGAAGCCGATTACAAAAGAGGTGATGATAGATGAGGGGAAATTATAGGATAATAGAGTAGATAATAGGTATTTATAGATTAGGTATAGGCTTAAGGTAGGAAGATAAGAAAATTTAGGCTAGAAGAAGAAATGGTGTCGTTGAACTGTTGAAAACTTACCCGTTACATGTTTAGGATATCAAATTATAGCATTTTACAACGCGATGAAAAATGCTCGTTTTCAGGTTCGTTCCGCAGGAAAACCGTTGATAGGATGCTTTCAATGCGCGCCGAAAGCTTGACCAGCAGAATAGGGTCTATGTACTTCGTAGACAAAACCTGTTACGACCAGGAAGGCCACCTGGTCGAATAAACCTGAAAATAAACATATTCGTCCAGCTTAACGCATAGTAGATACATCATGAAATACTTATCGTAATAATTCCGTCCATAGCATCACCATTCGACAGCGTCTATCCCGTCCGTCGTTGTTTGCACTGTAGCACATTTTAATTTGTTTCCTTTTGTTTTGTCCAGTTTTAATAAAAAAAAAACTTTTGTAGTTGTCCGGTCAAATAGAGTGTGTAATCGCGATCGCGTGTGAGAGGAGACTGATTGGTCATCTCAATCTCCTACTGTGTGTAGGCTGATTTGTAGATAGACATTGAGAGAAGGAAGTAGTAGAACGAATTCACCATAGGTGTTCATTGACATGCTTACTCACTACAAAATAATCTCACGTGCTCAATTATAGCAAGTTTCTTAAGGAACTTCATGCTTTTAGTTTGCCGAAGATTTTAATGTGTTTTAATGTCCAGATGATTTTAATTGAATTTTAACTGCTTCGCGTAGCGATTAGTGTATGTTTATAAGATGTTTGGTAAACCCCCTTTTAACTTTGATGATGATATTTGAATTTATGTGTGGGATTAAATAATTACCCAGGTTAAGGCAGTGTAATTATTTAACCTCGGCGGGGGGATAGTGTAACCGTTGTTACAAGGTTCATATCAGTTTTTTAAATTTGCGCCATGTTAGTCGAAGATTCAGATCAGTTACCAAACTTCAGCGATTAGAAAACCACTGGGCTGCAACCTAAATCTACAGCTAAACATGGCGTGACCTAAGTCATAGATGATGACGTCACGGAACTTAAGAGATGGCTGAAGGGTTCAAAGGACTTTCAGTGGGCGGCCATCGTCCACTTTGAAACAGGCGAGCGTGTAGATCGGATGTGCTAACTCAAGTAATTGTGGAGTGTTCGAAACAGTTGATTGTGCCAGAAGTGAGGTGTGCCAGAGTTAACCAGCATTCAGGTAACTAAGCCCTCGAAAATCCTGATGGATCTTAACTGACCCTGGAATGTCCTTCAATAGGACCTTTTTTTCGGTTTCTTTAAAAACCAGCCTTCCGATTGGTGTGTCCGAGTACAGCCAGTGCACGCAACGGTTTGGGTTTCTGTAAGGTGCCCAAATCTAAAAGTAAAGGATTACCATTGTTCCTCTGGCTTCGGCCATAACTACCAAGGAGGACAAAGCTCTCGGGCAAAAGCCCTAAATCTCAAGGAGAGATTCCCTTCTCGGTCCGACAAAGGGCGGCCTTGCCGTCGTCGACCGACTAAGCTTGAAGGAAGCGCCTGTAGTCCGGAACCATCTCCACACACCGCCATTCCAGTCATTCTCCAAGCGCCCTAGTACGTTCCAGACGTCGCAGATCATCGGCAGCTGTTCCGCCATCTTGCCACAGGACGGCATCGAGTCCAGCCAGCCATCGCTGGAACAGAGGTCCCGCCGCGAGCGCTCGCAGGTTTGCAGTCAGCTAAGGTACGTGCCGTGAACCAGTGACAAACTACAGAACAACAGACAACTGAATACACCGTAATTTCGAACCGCTTTAGTGTAGTTTATTTGAATCTTTGAGCGCCCTAATAGATCCGCGAAGCCCCTCCGGTTGCCCGGTAGCGCGCCGACCCTGTGACTACGTCCGAGTCTCGCGCTGCTGAGTTGTTGTCGGGCAGAACATTAGTTTCAAACCAGTTTGTCGAATTAAAAGTTTACCCCGATTATTCGACAACAGTCGGTGTCGTATTAGCGGGGTAATACGGTACATGGACTTTCAGTGGAATTACGTCGAAAAATTGTGCTCAAATGCTGTAAGAACAAGAAGTTGGGAATGTCACTTAGAAAATTTGCAAAATGTGAAGGAAGTAAGTAAGAAATCCGTTTGAGCAGCAATCAGACAACTGAAGACTAGGTGCGTCCATACTTTCTGGGGCAATCTATACTTTGCTTTGCCTCCATGAGCAATCATTCCACAAATTCCGGCTTATCGAAGCGCGTGGTTAGCCGTCCGCGATGGCTATCGATGACCCTCAGCTGTGGCCGTCTTCTTCCATAGTCGACTTTGTGTCGAACCGCCAGATAGTCACTATGCGTGTACCCACTTTCAACCCTCCAGTCTGAGTTAGGGTTTAGTCCCGGACCTCAAAAACTCACACCGTTAATAAACTCTGCACCGTTCTTACCTAATATATTTTTGTTGTCTACGTTCGCACGCAACATCGAAGTTTAGCCTGGCCGTCCTGTTGTTTAGCAGGTAGGGGAAAGTGGGGCAATATGCCATTTTTCAAACTTTCATCGTTTTCAATGATATATAGCCTCATTTGTTAGGCTTTCAAAGTGGTAACAGCAACTAGACAATATTTGCTCGATGATTCAGCAAAAATATTCACTAAATTATTGCATTTTCATTGATTTTTAGCGATTTCAAAAACTGGTTCGTAAAACGGAAGTGGTGCAAAAAGGCCAACTGCCATGGGGTAAGATGCCACTTCATGAAAACATTCAAAAATTACGTCCTTCAGTTTTCTGGCATTTTCGACTCACTTTCACCTTTTTGTCACGTTTTTTCGTTTACTCAATACATGGAGTGTTACCGCCCTCCCCGCAAAACGATGATCGTAATATTTGAATGACCCCTAACATGCAAAGCGTAGACATCAACAACCATGCGACTCCATGCGTGCCTCAATCTCGTTGGAAACACTTGGCTGGTAATAAAATCACCAGAAAACCTTAATTGCAAGCACGGAAAACCGGAAGTTGCCAATTTTCATTGGAAAATCAAAAGATTTTCCGTGGGTTTGGCGGCCTAGCATCTGGAAGAATGTTCAATGCAAACATATCTTGACACCGTTCACCTATATCAATGATCAAGTCCCATTCAGGAATGATTTTATGAGTTGGGCCATTTTACCCCATCTTGGCATTTTGGGCTCTGTTCCCCTACCTTCGTTGTAACCATTCAACAAATCTTCGAAGTGAGCACCCCCCATCTGACTGCCAGCAAATTCCCTTCCCGCTCATTGCACATGGTGGGAACTGGCGCAATCTTGTGCTGTGCACAACTGATGGTTGCATAAAACCTCTGCATATTGGTCGAATTCATGCTTTCCTGTGTATCAGCAATTACACTCACTTGCTGTTGCGTTTCTGACCACGTTTCTCATCTGCTCAGGTCGAAAGAAATTTTCTCTACGAATTTGCGCATTTGCATCTCCGATTAATGATGATTATTTTAACATCTTGTATTGGGCATTCTTTGTAGGCTTTATTAAGGCTCTAATAGGTCTCATCCTTCAAGTCATTTGGCTTATCGTTCGTTAGTGCTTACACAATTCACATCGAGATCAGCCAAAGGCAGACTACGGAAAACACACAGAACACCTAGTGCCCAAGTGGAGAACTTTCCGTGTGACGAAAAGTTTCATCCAACTGAAGCAGGAATCGACCAAGTATGCCACTGTAGGGCGTTGAATCTCTTCGAGTAAACAAAACGATCACGCTCATAATTTCTTAATTTCGATTGGAGGCTTCTTGTACCAACTTTTTGAACCCTCTAAGCAGAATACCTTATTCGAGTGAGTGTAATCATCTTTGTACCTTTTAATTCCGCCGTCTAAGCTTATCCTTTGACAGATATGCGTGTTTCGACTGCCTAGTCTTCCTCAGTGTCAGTTATCCGCTATAGATTGTGGCGATCTTAATAGGCGTATGTCAAAAGATAAGCATAAGAGGGAAGAATTAAAAGGTACAAAACTGATTACATTTATTCGTATACTGTTAGCTTATATCTATAGGAGTTTATGATGGGATTCTTTTGCGATTGTTTGATATTCGAAACGAATTTTGTTCCGAACTTTTAGTACAATTCCTATTAGCCAGACTAAGTGCGAGCACATGCGATCTCGCAGGAAATTCTTCAAACGGTCAGTCATTCACTGACGGTGGAATATCCTTAATCTTAGAATATAATTTTAATAAAATACTTATCAACGATTTTAAAATTGGAATAATGAGGCGAAACTTAACATATCTAACTAAAACAATAGTCTCCTCGGCGGAGTTAACTATATCACTAGATGAGAATGCTGTACAATGGTAAAGGCAATTGTTTCATTGTTTGGTGTACATTGTTTTTTTTTTGGTTTTGTCTCTTATTGAAAGCAATTTGACTAGAGGAAAAATACTTTTGAAGGCAAAGTCGATTGCATATAACGATATGTTGTTTTGTTGATTCATCATGCGTTCTTGAATTGCATTCAAAGATCTTTTCTAACCTACGATAAATATGGACTAGTCAACTACTGAACAAGACTCGTTTAAGTATACTGATGGTACAAAACTGATTGGACGGTGTGGAAAAGCATCAGTTACTACATCTTCTTCCGATGATTGGATTCGCTAATGTACATTGTCCAGTAGGCGATTGTGAAGATGAGAAAGCTCAGCGGGAAGATAATGAGCGAGATTTGGTCCAACCGGCCCCGTTGAGAGCCGGCATACATCAGCGCCACGTCGGCCACGTTGCGGAAGCTGTGAACACTGAGATCGTGTTAGGGATCACTTGAAGAGTTCTTGGAAGAATCGCTTTGCAATGTAAATCTTACCGCCTTCTGGTCATAACGGAAGTCACGTGTTGAGTGGTTTGGAAATTGCCCGACAGGTTCCCTATCGAGCTGACCTTGGATGAATCGGCCTCCTGCGGTTGCACCTTGTTCGTTCCCGTCACCTTGAGTCCGGTGCTTTCCAGGCCATTTTCGCGCTGCGGAGCATGACTGGAGTTCATCTGCAAATGAAAGTGCATCAGTGATGGCAATAAACGTTTCCCCCGTGAGAATATGCATTGTCAAATGACCTACCGGTGTCTCGACGGTGTTCGGCGAAAGTGACAACGTCGATTGGATTTGCACCGGGGGTGCGACCTGCACATGATGGGCCTTGGTTGCCACTCGCCAGTGTTTATCGTACCGAATGCCGAACAGTACTATAAAATACTCCATGAGCGCGAAAAACACGAACAGTGTACAGGATATCAGCCACACCTAGAAGCAGCATAAAAAAGACAGGAATGAATCACCCAAATGCCATAAACGATGATTAATTCCATTTCACCTCCAGACATTTGAGCTCCAGTGCATCCGGCGAATTGTTCCGAACCGTGTCGAACATGGTGATTAGGGAGAGGAGTGTCGTCACCAGCAGGACCATTCGACCCGGAACGATTTCCGGAACGACGACGAACGATCCCCAGGACATGGACACGAACAGTGTCGAGGGAAGGTAGTTTTCCAGCAGGTAGCTCTTGACTTCGCGCGACAGTGTTATCTCCAGCCGGGCGGAACTGTGGTTATCTGTGGGTGGCCAGAGAAAGATAATCAGTTGGGGAAATGGGAAGAAGCTCAGAGCAAAATTTACCTTCACCGTAGTGAATCGTTTGTGGATTCTGCTCGGTGTAGAATGATACGACGTACTTTGGCAGTCGGAAGAACCCATCTCCGAAATCTTTCGGGAACGTCAGGCCGTTGTCGTTTTTCCAACGGAAGCGCATTTCTCTTACGCTATATTTGTCTGGGAGATAGGAGTAAATTAATTTATTATCTTACGTTTTTCAGCGATCATTGAACGATATCAAAAATGCTGAGAAGTTTACACGTAGGGTAGAAGCTTCAGTTTTCGCCAATCAGGCGTTTTGGCCATAGTGCGTTATTCAGCTTGTTGCGATCCAAATTGGAATAAATTTATTTATCACGAGTAGAACCTAATATAATATGATTATTACAGCTGTGAAAGCCATAGATTTTTATTAAAAAATGGTAGAAAAAATAACTTTTCTTAAAAAATCAGCTCCCATACATCTATTTTGGCCAGGGTGCTTCTAGTTTGGCCACTCCCATATGAAATACACGTGATTGGCCAAAATAGAAATCAAAATTGAGAATATGGCCAACACTGATGCTGTGCTTCTATTTTGGCCTGTGCCACTTTTAATGCAAAAATGAAGTATTAGATCGATTTCTGTATTTTTCCTTAAAAATCTTCAAAATATAGATTGAAACCTTTCATTTGACACATTGGTAGTTTTCATAGGATTATTGACTATTTTTATAAAAATGATTTCCCTTAGACTGGTCAAAACCGGTGCTCGTACCCTATACAACTGTAAGATGGTCGTTCCAATGGCTGCTTTATGCAATCGAGCCAAAAGGAATTAGACGAATATGATGCAATAGTTGTTAAGATATGATTGCAATGTCATTAGATGAACACAACGGCCAACTCTTTGGAAACGCTTTCTTGACATAGGAATAGTCGATCAAAGTCGTGGGACGGAAGGTTAACCTTAATCCGTAAACACCCGGGACGATCTTATTTTGGTAGAAATGAAATATCTTCTTTGCTTTAAAACATTTTACCCTGGAATCTTTTTTATAGTCAATGGGGGAATATTTGTGCTAAGAAATGCATGAAAACTCCCCTCTTTTTCTGGTAGATGAAAATACGTGGCTGTTTTGTATTTTTCATAAATTCTACATGTGTTTGTCCAAATTTCATCTTTTAGCTAATCATCGATAGTTTTCACTGATCCTTGAAATGCAATGTATTACTAGTAGTAATTAACTACCCACCATAGTCTGCTTAAGTTTTGATCCCAGAGCTCCTAAGGCCTCCAAAGTACTCCGAAATTTGTGTCACAAAGGCTACATTTTAAACCAAATTTTGTATACGATGAATGATCACAGAACATAGTCTACGGTACTCAAAAAGCCTCAAAGTACCTTTAGAAAATTCTATTGGGTGATCTAGGTTATCCAAATTACTCTGGAATACATTTTTTTAAAGATCTACAACATCTACCATCTTTTGTGTTCAGCCTGTTCAAGAAATCTAGTCACGTTGATGTCCATTAGACCTCGCAATTCTATGAGCAACTCGATATTGTGGTAGTTGGACATTCCGTGAAATACAAATGGCACCCAATACACTTTAAAGTTTGGGTTACGATATCTACATACTGTATCATGCTTTAATTGTAAAAAAAAATATTCGGGGAATGTAGTCTATACTGCTAATGCAGCCTCAGTGCAAAACTCAAATGGTTTTGGCACATTTATGGGATATTCCAGGCTTTCCAAACTATTCTGGAATTAGAACCTTCAAGGACTACAGGCTCTACTCTTGTTTCTCTTCACTCTATCGGCATAATTCTTTCACGATTGTGTCTGTTGCGAGTATAATAATATTGCGAGTATTTCTATACGTTGCTATTTGGGTGTCCAGTGACAAATGGAACCATTTTTTTTTGTTTGAAGTATCGGTCGCAATATCTGTAAATTTTAGGATATTTTCATTGTAGCGAATGCTCGCTGAATCTAATCTACGCTACTTGTAGAGCCTCGTAGTGCAATTCTGATAACTTAAAAACATTCTCTTCGTGGTCTAGGTCATCCAAACTATTCTGAAATTAGGACCTTCAAGCTATACAAGCTTTATTCTTGTATCTCTTTACTTTATCGATGTAATTCATTCACGATGTTTTCTGTTGTATCTCATAATATTTGTGTATCCACTGGCATGCAAATGAACATTATGGCATTTTGAAGTATCGGAGATTACCCGAGAATTCTTCCAGGCATGTCTCGGAAATTGCTCCATGAGTCCATGAGTCCATGAGGCACCCAAGTAACACAGAAAACATCTTTGAAAATTTCAGTTTCAAAAGATGGTTTATAAAAGCCTTATAAGCGTACTACCGTTCTACGCATAATTGTCCCATGTTATATGGGATTCCCATATAACATGGGACAATCAGGCGTAGAACGGCAGCGTATCACACAACATATTATGTAATAATTGAGTAATATTTGTGTTGGCTGATAAACACAATTCAACAGAGTGCAATTGGCTTTATCATATTTGAAATGCAATGATTCTACAAATATAAAACATTTATAGAGCATCCACAACTAATAACCATCTCGTCAAAACGACATCCAATGTTTACCTTTTTGCTTTATTATATTTTGTGATTATCATGGCATCTTTGCGGCAAATGATTTGTGATTTTCTTCTGCGATGTCTACCTCAATGGTTCCCTCAAAATGTCATCACTAAAGCTAATCAACGCTCACTACCAACTAATCACGGGTAGGATCGAGCTCCGGTAGAATTAAAACGAGACCGTTCGCGTGATTCTCAGCTGAGCGCCCAGAAAATATCTGATGAGACCTATTGCAAGCAGCGGTGTAGCAGTCGAGTCAGACGGTTTCACTTACTCGACAATTTCCCGGTATGGCGTTCACCGAGCAGCCTCCGTTTTTCATTTTAACGTCCAGTCCAAAACAGAGTAAACACTTCCCGGCAAGGATCTGGTGCGCTTATTCCGAACTCTGATAAAATTAAACAGACGATTTACGCGAGAACTGCAAAACAATGACAAACCTCTGCCTGTTATTTGTGTTTACTATTGAGAATATTTGACATTTTGACAGACGTAAACAAGGCAAGCAACAAGTTGTAATTCAGTTATTTTGGCGCTTGGATAACTATCATAAAACTAAATTATAAGTAACAAATGAGTTTGTTGAATAAACGTTATCTAGATGTATTCAAAACGTTAAAATAAATCGTTATAAAATCTGTTGTATCTGTTGCTCGATAAATGTAATTAAATGGTGATTTCAACAGTCTGCTGAATCTATTAGAAGATCACAAAAATGTATCCTATTTCTCATTAGATAAAAATAATGTTTACAGTTCCGAAGAAAAATATTAGTACACAAATAATTAATTAAAAGCATTCCCATATACTTTGTTTTCTTATTACAATACAAAAACTAGCAGTTGTGATTAGTTAACAATTCCATTGATTTGATTGCGCAATAATCAGACAATAATTAATCATGCACGCAGTTTTGGTGTTTATAGAAATTGTTAATGGTTCAATATTTTTGTACGGCACTCTGGGCTTCATGGGTTGTCTACCATATTGCTTTTTTTGTGTAAATATATGAAACAAATCTCACAAAACTGCATTACATGACTGGTTTATGCTACATTTTTAGCTTATTTCAGAGGCGCATGAGTTATGGATGAGTAAAAGTGAATGTTTCACGATAAATCATGAAGCGCAGATCAAACAGCATAGCACCCCACTGAGCAAAATCCATTGTAAAGTTTGTTATTCGAATATGTAAAAATAATGGACTTCATCATTAGAAGCAATTCTTATGCTGTTGAAGCTTGCTGTATCTAGTAAAATAAATATTTTTGTTGACGCTTTTCTTTTTGTCAGTATAAACAGTGTTTAGTCGAGTATCTGAAGAGCTTGTTATATAAATGTATTTTCCAAGCTATTTAACGTCCAAAAATCTTCTTCATAAAAATTGAGATAGTCATGTACCATAAATGTTTTATGTAGGTTATATCACCAGAACAAAGCTTAACTTCAACCAATGAGTGTGATTGCAGTATATTCGTATTCTGCATGATCTTATAATTGATAAACAACTTGATTACAACTAATAAATTTTCAAGAGAAGGTGGGGACGTACCATTTTAGTTCAAAATGTGTATTGGAATACATCTTATATAACCTACAAGATGTTTTATAAGCCGTAATTTTTTGCGCTGTTTTGATTATATAAGTGTTTGATATTAAGTTGATAATACACGAAAAAATCATGCGACTTTGTATGAATAGTGAATTTTAAACACATATACAACAAGTTGTGTTACTTGGGCAGTTTCTCGGAAATTCCTGCTGGAGCTATGCTGGAATTCCTTCAGGAGTTTTCAGGAATTTCTTCAAGAATCTTTCGGAAATCCTGCAAGAGTTCCTCGGGAATTAATCCGGAAGTTCCTCGCGAATTCCTCCGGAAAATTCCTCGATGTTACCCAAGGATTTCTCCAGGAGTTCTCTGAAAGCTCCTCCAGGTAAATTTCCCAAGAATTCAAAGTTTTTCGAGGGATTTCTCCAGGATTTCACCCCCACTAAAGGGATTCCTTAACAGATTCCTTCAGGAATTGTTTCAGGATTGACTCCAGGAATTACTTCACGAATTCTTCCATGGACTCATCCAGGAATTCATTCAGGTATTCCTCCAGAACTCCTTCAGGAATTCATCCAAGATTCCTCCAACAACCAATCCAGGGATTCCTCCAGAAATACCTCCAGGAATTCCTCCAGAAATTCTTCCACAAATTCCTCCAGAAATTTTCTCCAGAAATTCCTCCAGGAAATACTCTAGAAATTACTCCAAAAATTATTCCAGGAAATTCTCCATGAATAACACCAGAAATTGTTCCAGGAAATACTTTAGGAATTTCTTGCGTGAATTTCTCCAGACATTGTTTTAACTATTCCTCCAAGAACTACTCCATGAATTGTTACAGCAAATACTTCATTAAATAATAATAATAAAAAAAACTTCAAAAATACCTCCAGAAATTACTCATGGAAATCCTTCGGGAAGTCCTCTAAGAATTCCCCCAGGAAATTATTCAAAAATTCCTTCACAAATTAATACATGAATTCTTCCAGAAAGTACTCCAGAAGTTCCTCTAGATTTTTTTCAAGAAATTCTTGAAGCAATTCCTGGAATTATTCTTGTAGGGATTCTTGGAGATATACCTGAAAAAATTCCTAAAGGAATTCCTGGAGAAATTTCTAGACAGATTCTTGGTGAATTTCTTGCAAGAAGTCTTGGAGGTATTCCTGAAGGAATTCATGGAAGAGAATTCTGGAAGGGATTGTTGGAAAAATTCTTGGCGGGTGTCTTGAAGGAGTATCTGGGGGATTCCTGTAGGCATTTCTGGAGGAATTTCTGAAAGATTTCCTGAAAGAATTTCAGGCGGTATTTATTTAAAAAAACCTGTACGTATTCTTAGAAGAATTTATAAACGAAATCCTGGCCGAATTCCTTTAGGGATTCTTGGAGGAACTTTTGACAGCAGTATTGGATCTGGTCTTGGATAAATTCTTATTAGAGTTGCTGTCGGAATTCGTGAACGAATTTCTGGAGAAATTCCTGAACAGATTCTTGGTGTAATTCTTAGCAGAAGTTTTGGAGGAATATCTGGATGAAAACTTAAGAATCCGTTTTTGAGTTATTACTCCAAAAACTAAAAGCCATAACCCCCAAACATATCTGGAGATATTCTTAAAAAAATTCCTGAAAGAATTTTTGGAGAAATTTTTGGAAGATGCTTGGAGGAATTCTTATCAGAATTCTTGGAGTAATTCCTGGTGAAATTCGCGGAGTAATTTCTCGAAAAATTCTTGGAGTAACTCCTGGAGAAATTCTATGAGTAATTCCTGGAGAAATTCATGGAGGAATTCATGGGAGATGTCGTGGAACAATTCGTGAAGATTTCCCTGAAGCAATCCCCGGAGGAATCCGTGGTTGTCTAAGACATATTGTCATGAGGGATTTCCGGAGGTTTCCTGAAGAATCTTGGACGTATTCATAAAGGAATTGTTGGAGGATTTTTTTTGGATGAAGGGCCCCTGGTGATATTCTTGGGGAAGGTCCTGTAAGATTTTTTTCCAGGAATTCCTGTAGAGTGTCTTGGAAGAATTCTAGACAGATTTCTTGGGGGAATTGCTCTATGAATTCGTGAGGGAATTCCTGAATATATTATAAGAGGAATCCCTGGAGGACTTTTTAAATGAATTTCCGGAGTAATTTCTGGGGGAATTTCTGGAGGATTTCCTGGTGGAACTTCAAGAAGAATTTATCAAGGAATACCCGAAGCAGCTCCTGGGGGCATTCCTGGAGTTATTCCTGAAGGAGTTCCTGAAGTAATATAGGAATAAATTTTTGACGTAATTCCTTAAGAATTTTTTGGAGGAATTTCTGAGGACATCCCTGAAAGAATTCTCGGGCGAATTCTTAGAGTAAGCCCAGGAGTATTTTCTTGAGGAATTTCTGAAGGCTTCCTTAAGGAACCTAAAGGTATTTATGAAGAAAATTCTGGAGGACTTCTTAAAGAAAATCTTAAGAAATCCCTGGATAATTTCTAAAAAATCCCTCGAAAAATTCTTCGAGGAATTCCTGAAAAAGTTCCTGGAGAATTTCTTGAAGTAATATCTGCGAGAACTTGAAAATTTCTTTCATGAATTCCAGGAGGAATTTCTGGAGAAATGCGTGAAAGTAATCTCGGATGAATCACTGGAGTAATTTTTGAAAGAAACCTGCAGGTTTCTGGAGAGATTATTTAAGGAATTTCTGGAAAAATTCCTAGAGGGATTTTTGGAGAAATTCCCAGAAACATTTTTGGAGGTATTCCTGGAAAAAATGTTGGAAGAATTCCAAGAGGAAAACTTGAAGAGTTTCTTGGCAGAAGTCTTAGAGGAATTCCTGGAGAAATTCTTGGAGAAATACCTAAACGGAATATCTGGAGAAATTCTTGGTAAAATTCTTGGTGGAATTCTTGAAGGAATTTTTGAAGAAATTTCTGGAGAGATTCTTGTAGGAATTTCTAGCAGATTTCTTGGAGGAACTCCTGGAACAATTTTCGTGGAATTTCTTGAAAAATTCCTGGAAGAATTATTGGCAAAAACTCTTGGAGGAATTCCTGAAGGTTTTTAAAGTATATAGATACTAAAATAATGCTTGTTGAGCGTGAAGGGTTCAATTCCACAAGAGTTTGGATGACCTAGATCATCAACCCAGTGATCGTATAAGATGTTGAATAAGCTGTTAAAATGGAGGCGATGCACATACATTTAACATTCGGCTTAATGGAGGCATGTACGCATATGGCCTCTACTTTATCATCTTATGCGACATCTTATACGATTACTGGTTATCTGGGAAGTGCCAGCGGTTACCACGTCAACGAACAGGAGGAGATTCGGAGGTTGAAGGCGAAGCGTACAAATAGCTCGGCTTCCTGCATCTTAGAGGTATTTGCTTCAGAACAAGTTCTTGCATCGTATTAACTTTGTTCCGAGGAGCTCAGCCGGCAACAAGATGAAGGCGATCAACACGTTTGCTGTGTCCCTGCTAACCTACATTTTTGGGGTGGTAAAGTGGACCAAGATTGACCTCGAGGCGCTAGAACGAGTAGTATAAGTGGCGTTTACCATAGTCACCCTGCCTCGCGCAGTAGGAGGAAGAGGCATCACTGATATCCAGGCACTATGTGTCTCTCAGATCCAGCAGTTGCGGCTATATTTCGTAGAAAGCCAGAACCGTCATGAAATATATCGCACTGTATGTGATGCTGATCACGGTTACAGCGCCCTGCATCTGGCGCAGGAGGATTTCCAGCTGAACTGCGACATCAAGACCGTTGCCGAGATGATCGTAGCCTAGAAGCAGAAGGAGTTGCATGGGACGCACCCTCATCAACTGGAGTTCGAGCACATCGATAAGGCGGCATCGAACACGTGGCTGATGCGGGGTGAACTCTTGTCGGAAACAGAAGGTTTCATGACAGTCATCCAGGACCGGGTAATTGCAACGAAGAACTATCGGCGGAACATATTGCACGAAGACGTTGAGTACCGCTGTAGGAAGCGCAATTCAGTAGGGGAAACGATCGAGTATGGCGTTGCAGGCTGTTCAGTGTTAGCTGAATCAGCCTACCTCGATTGTACACCAATAGCCTGCTCTCACAACTTGGTTGACAGATTTGTACCCTACTAAAAGTTCCAGCCGAACTCGGTTCTGAAAAATAGTTGCATAAATTTGAACTGGGCTCGCGAGATCATTACGGACGTCATTATTCGTGCCAACCGGCTCCATATTGTGATTTACGACAAAAGTATGAAGCGGGTAACCCTCAGCGACATCGCTGTACCGTCGGATCATTATGTCCAATAAACTTCCTCCGACAAGATAACAAAGTAGCGGAGACAAGATAACGACCTAGCGGAGGAGTTGAAGCAGATGTGGCACCTAGAGGACGTCCGTATAGTTCCGGTTGGCCTTTCGGCAACTGGAGTTGTCCCTAAATCTCTCCTAAGGTCCCTAGACGAGCTGAAATTGAAGAAGGACCTGAACACCCAGACAACCAGTAATCGTATAAAATGTTGCATAAAACGATCAACGATCAACGATCAAATCTGACTATACATGTCAATGGTTGCTACTCCGTGATTGATCTGAGCTGGTACCAATTGCACTGAGATCCAAATGAATAAGGGCTGGGACATTCCACTTATTCTCAAAGAGCAATTCTAGCAGCTCATACATTTTGGATCAATAACGGCGCCGGCCACGTCCTTATAGTCAGTTGGGAAGGGAAAGGAATGTTAGAGTGTGCTGGTTGTTGCTACTAAAGACCGAGATCACCTCTGCATCCCCACATCCAGCACGGACTGGGGTATTTGTTAGACGGAAAGGATGGGAGATCTGGGAGTCACCGTTGGGTCGGTGATGCGATCCATGGATAAGGGGTTATTTATAGTGTTCGTAAGGTGATAGATTGTGTGGTGAATGAGGTGAATAAGGTCAAGCGGCACAGCACGCTTTGGTTGCATAACTTGTAGGCGTTATATACACTGTGCTGTGAGTGGAAATTGGAAGGGAGGGAAACGACTTTTTTCAAATTCGTTTCTGGTTCTAGCGATCGCTATGAACATATGAATATACATGAGTTGTATATGTAGAGAAGAGAGAGAGAGGAAGTGGATAGAAAGATACAAAGTAGGATGAAAGGGACGGGCCAGGGATTGAACCCATGACCTTCTGCATACGAATCAGAAGCGGTAACCACTAGACCACCAAGCCCGTCTAATCGTATAAAATGTTGCATAAGATGATAAAGTGGAGGCCATATACGTGCATGCCTCCATTTATGCGCATGTAAAATGTACGCATATCGCCTCCACTTTATCATCCTATTCAACATCTTATACGATCATTGGTTGACTGGGCAGCATCCTGAAAGCGATGATTCTTGGAACCTGTAGTATAATGAGACGGTTTATGCACCATCACAACAGAAAGTTGATCCAAATGAAGGTTCAGAAGTGTATAAGCAAAACCGGCAAGTGAGATACACAGAGCCTAATCCCCTTAGGCATGCAAATTCTTATAATACCCCATGATTTGATGGTAACCCGTTATTAGGATTTCTAACGTATTTTCAAGTGGAAAAAAGTATTCCTGAAGAGCTTTCCAATTTGATGAATTTCTTGAGCTTGAGGAGCTTGATTGACCGCCCCAGTATCGCCAGACCAGCTACACTCACACGAGGGATCAATAAGATAGCAGCTTGGAACCAACAGCCATCTTCAATGTAAGAGTATTGATGGTTTTCTATTCTTAGCCGGCAATGGAGCCTGCTACGTCAGTTTGCTTTGCATGTCAATGGGGGGTTATTACCAACAGACCGTTGAGTCTTCTGCGCCTGTACAAGTTAATGCGGATGTTGGAGTATTATTGGAACATGTTTATTTTTAGCATAGGAGTTCACGCATTAGTGCGTGGATGCCAGACGTGTAAAGTAATAGATCGTGTGAAGGTTAATGTGAAGCGGCACAGTTCGCTTGATTGGATAACTTGTAGGCGTACCATTTTAAACTGTGCTGTGAAAGTTGGAAGGATGGCAAACGGATTTTTGTTACAATCCGTTTCTAGTTCTAGCGATGGCTATGATCATACATGGGATGTATATATGTAGAGAAAAAAGCGTAGAGAGATAAAGTAAAGTAGATAGAAAGATACAAAGTTGGAGAGGAAAGAGACGAGCCAGGGGTTGAACTCAGAATCTTTGTATATTAATCAGAAGCGGTAGCCACTAGAGCATCAAGCTCGTCTACCGAATTTGATGAATTTCCTGGAATAGTGGCAGATTACAGCGTTTACGACAGATCATTAACGCAGAGAATGCAAAATGAATACTGATACGGCAAGAATTTGAAACTGTTCACTGGACGACAGTAGGGTGCGGGCACCGGTTTTGGCCAGTCTAAGGGAAATCATTTTTATAAAAATAACCAATAATCCTATGAAAACAACCAATGCGTCAAAAGAAAGGTTTCAATCTATATTTTGAAGGAAAAATGCAGAAATCATGCCAATACTTGATTTTTGTATTAAAAGTGGCACTGGCCAAAATAGAAGCTCTGCCACAGTTTTGGCCATATTCTTCTGTAATTCTGTAATCATCATATTGTATTAGGATCTACTAGTAAAAAATAAATTTACGCCGATTTAGATCGCAACAGGCTCAATACCGCACTATGGCCAAAACTCCGGACTGGCCAAAACTAAAGCTTCTACCCTATGCCAATTTTAAAATTTTCGCTTTACTAGGTTTAAACGATCGTCCTTCCAAAATATGAGCTGATTTCAACTTTAGAGTGAGCACACACAGTTTGTATAGAAATTCATATTGCAAATTGCAAACTGTCTTTTCCGGATGCTGCATCATTGTTTCAAATAATCCAAAAATTGTAAATCTTATGGACTTATTTATACACCAAAACTTCTTTATACGCATGTTATTTTTATGCACCTTTTTTATGCTCTGCATAGGGAAAGCTACTCAGAGCCAATATTGTGGACAAGAAAATTTAATAATCAGGCTTATTCTGCACGGTGTGTGAGGTGAGACGTGTCGAATGAGGTGACAAAAGTCGGGGGGATCGAGTCCCATTTGATTAGTCAGCTCACGTCCCGTGAGACGAAACCGATCGTTTCACCTCACACGCCACGCAGAATAAGCCTGGATGACGGTAACTTTTGCAACGGTGGCCGGGGGGTGTTTATAGGGGAGAGTAGGCCATTCCTTATTTTGCAAAAATTGTAAATGTTATAAGCTCATTGTTGGAAAATGATCGTTTTAGCTCAAAAGTGATCGTGTCAAAAAACCCGTTACTCAAAACTAAGTGGCCCCTGAAGGGGCCTAAAGCTGTCAAAAATTGCTTGGGACTAAAAAACATAAATATTTTTTCGATACAAAATTACGCTCTTCTACTTAAACCGATGATTTCAGGACCCTAAATGGCCAAAAATGAGCTTAGTGGGTTTTAGAGGGATTGTAGAGGCCTTTCTAAAAGTATTTTTGGCGGGATTCAGATGCATTTCAGGTCATGGTCGTATCAGGGGGCTTCAAGAACACCTTCAAATCAAAGGGTATTTCAAAGGTGTTTCAGAATTTCAGAGACCCCATCATGATATATCTTTTGAAACGCCCCTGAAATACCCTTTGATTTAAAAATGTTCTTGAAACTCCCTGATACGACCCTGACTTGAAATGCCTTGGGACGCCACTGAAACCTTCGTAATCCCACTGTAACGCCCTTGAAATCATCAAAATCAATTTGGCATGCCTTTGAAACCCATTTGGACGTCTTTCATAGGCTCCATAAACCCCCTGAAACGCATCTGAAAACCCTTGAAACGCCCCTGAAATGTTATGGTCCCTAAACGTCTCTAAAACATGTAGCAACGCCCATAAAATGTTCCTGAAATACCCTGAAACTCTCTAAAATGACTCTGAAATATCTTGAAACGCCCCTCAAGCACCTTGCAACGCCCTTTGGCTCCTGAGATCGCCTGACTTGCTCTTAAAGCCCCTTGAAACGTCTCTGAAACCCCCTAAAAATACTATTGAATGCCCCTGAATTCCTTGCAATCCCATTAAAACGCCTACAAATCATGACAGAACGCCCTTAAAAGGCTCTTCAAATCCTCTGAAATAACTCCCTGAAACGCCTCTGATGCCAATTTGGAACCCCTTTTTTTGGGATCTCTGGGATCGTTCTCCCCACCTCAAATGCACAGAAGCAAGACCTGTTCTCGCTTACTAGATTCCCTCATTAAATCCCAATTCTAATTTATGCATAAATTTCCCTCTTTTTATGCCTTTTTTAATTTATGCACCCCCACCCATGTTCATAAAAAGAGGTTCCAGTGTATTTTCAGTAAAACCTTGTCAAATACTTACAGCTACTAAAATCTACTGGGCATCTTTGTACGTCTAACGGATACAGTACGAAATCCATGTCGCACTTGAAGATGATTGTGGCTCTGTAAGGGAAAGCGGATTTAATGCTATTGGATATATGCCCCAGCTGATCCCCTCCGAAACCCACCCCTTGGTCAGCACCAGGGTGCTATTTTTGTACAGCCGCAGCTTGCTGATTTCCTCGAACAGGGTCATCACCTTCATCTCCCGCAGCTGCCGGATGTACAGGTCGGGAACCCACACCGTCATCTGTTCGGTCGGTGTCAGCTCCATGTACTCCTTGGTCATGGTACCGCTGGGGTCGTCCGGCACCAGTCGGGGATCCTCCCAGGTGACTTGCAGAAACGCGTCGATTGATATTTCCTGGGGGAAATGGAAATTTATTTTCGGTTCGTATTGATTGATTTTTTATTGGGTGGGAAAAGCCCAGCGGGTGGTTGTCGGTGTGACTTGTACCTCCTTGTTCTCGTCCACTCCCGATATCCGGTTGATGTACAGGGAGATTGACACCTCGGTGAGTGAACCTAAGGGGAACAAAATGGAGTGGAAACAAAAATTAAATTGAATGCAGAAACCGTTGGGCCCACATGAAATAAGATTCCCACATGTTTCCACCGGAAGGAGAGCTTCCGTGTTGACAGTTGCGATACAGTAGGGCGCGGTACGTTGCGTTCTGCATTTGCAAGGTCGAAAACCCCTGTCCCTCATGCCGTTTTTCTTTATTATCCAGTTCCAACCTGGGTTGGAACTGGATCAGATCACAGTTTCAACCCCAACCCGACTTCGGTTTCGCTTGTACTAAAGTTTGTTTGACGTTGTTTGTTTACACATTTTCCGCCAATCCAGTTCCAACCCAGGTTAAAAAAGAAAAACGGCATCAGACGCACCACGAATGGAGCCCGTGAATGGGTATAGATGTGGGGCGTGTTTGCCATAGTTCTAATTTTAATTGCACTTATGCATTATCACTGCATGGCAATTGAAATGGAGATGTCAATTACCATCGGAAGCGGTATGACGAGTACCTACTCTACGGTGATGATGAGGGTACCCTGTCCGTGATAACTGCTCTACCGGGCATTGACGCATTCGCAGCTCGGGGTTATCCGTTTATTGCTAGTCGGTCTATTCAGTGCCAAGTTCAGCCTTCGAACCTTTGGTGGTCGCTTTTCTACGCGCACCGTCAGCTAAATTATTAGTTAGGGTAAACAGGTATAATATGCCCCCCCTAAGCAGAAATGGCAATATATCTAAAATTGGCGCCTTATTCCATCTATTGTCCACTGCAAATCGTTGTTTCTAAAGTCAGTGAAGTGTTGCATGAGAACTTTACCTCTGGAGGGGCGGCTATGGCAGCTTTGAAACGTTTTCCGAAAACGTTCCAAAATTTACCTTATCAAAACAAACGGGGCAATACGCCCCATCAAAAGAAAAACGTCCAGCCCCGTGATAAAACTGTACCAGGGGATAATTCTACCACATGCTTATCCTAGGAGGGCCTGTTAACAAGTGTTTAACTGCTTAAAAGTTGCAAAATAATATAAGCGAACAGAACTGGCTTCGTTTACAATAAAGCCAGCTTGCAAGAGGTAAAATATTACGCCAAAAGCCTCGATTTCAGACTATTTGATATTTTTATTGCTTTTCTATACCAATCAACTAACGGATCAGCTTGAAGGCAATTAATCATCAATATTTAAGATTTCCAATCGATCCCGCATGCAAAAAGCGCTTAAATCGCTAGAAAATGAAGGGGGGCGTTTTGCCCCGGTGGGGCGTATTATACCCTTTTACCCTATATCCACCCGGGTAAAGCGGATAGAACCACCAATGGCAAGGTAAATGAGAAAGTTCTCCAAGATTCGTCATTCAAGAAACGAAGGTAGCATAAATTCGAGGAAAATCAAGGTTCGGAAATTGCCATTGCTGTATGTATTTATATCAACCGCAAGGCGCAAGGGTGTGCTATTTTGTGGATTGGGTATAGGCGAGACTAATTCGAAGAATTTGTTTTCTCAACTCATCATTATCGTCTGTTGTTTGTCATTATACCACGTACCACTAGCAATGAGAGAACCTATGGCAACTTTACCCATTTTCTTTGATGGGAAGGTTTACTGACCTATCGAACTTTAAGAACTAAAGCTGACGTGCATCAAAGCCAGCTCGGCGCAATAAAGCTAATGGATTGAAATGCAATTATCTTAAAATGCTCATACAGAGCTATAAGACGGTAGGCGCAGCTATACATGGTGGCCTGTGGGGATGTGTAGGATGTGTGTCTGCAGATATCCAATTACCGTCTACCCCCTTGGTTTGACCTCATCTAATCTGAACACTTTTTAATTTGACCCCCTCTAATCTGCACATCGTTCAAACTAAAAATGGTTCAAACGTCATTCTGCTCATGGAACGTGGTGAAATGGAACGCAGAAACAAAACAAAACAGCAAAAAGGGTTACCATCAGTGTGTTTTTCGGCGTCCACAGGGTTACTAGAAGTTCAAGTTAAAAATGGACCCCGTTGGTTTGCATGAGGTGTCGTTCAAACCAACGGGGGTAGACAGTACTTCCGTTCCACACAGTAATAAGGCAAGCGATGACCCTGTATGCAAAAAAAAAATCGTGTAGAAGGGTGCATTCCAGTGATGATGGGTGGTGAATGCGTTTGAGACGGTGACGACATGAAGGTGTGTAATTATTTAGCCAACTAACACGGTCAATTTGAGGAATGCGGAAGACATGCTGATAATACGATACGAAAGGGTGGAATTAATTCACACCAAAAGACATTATTGCGTGATAAGAATATTTTATCTGTTGCATGGCAGAATCGATTTCTGGGCTCTTGTTTATTTTGGAAGTATATATTAGTTTTATTGAACATTCAATGTGGAAGGAGACATTGTCGACAGCATTTTTATATCTAGACACTTTTCACCTAAAACAAAAAAAAAATAGGTGCTGCTGAACTGTTTTTTTTTTTTTTTAATTTACTGTAGAGATTGTTAATTCAGCTCTTCGATATTAATTTCTTGGTCTTGATGTTCCCGAAGAATACATGCAAGCAGTCAACCTCCTTTTGCAAATATATATGAAGACTACGTGGCGGGCGTTCAAATCCGAATACGGTCTGTCAGGATTTTTGCTCAATTTTCTATTTCACTTTCTAAAATCACATTTATAAAGACTGGACTCGAAAAAAATGAGACACGCAAAATAATGTATACCTTTTGATTGCGTTCACAAAACAGCTGATTTTTTAACCAGGAATAGCATATTATGTGTAGTTAATACCCTAAAAATTTAATCAAAAGCGGTTCAGTATTGGCGCAAATATTGTCGATACAATAAAATGTGATTTTGGAAATCTTGGGCATCTATTTTAAAAATTGTTTAGGCTATAGTTTTGTTGTTAGCTCATCAAAACGGCTGAAAATTTGACTGTAAGTTCTCCAAGTAAGGCATTATAAGTGGTACAAATTTCATCATAATCAGTTTAGTACTTTTTTTAAACAATTCAAACAAAAAAAAACTGGATTTTCAAATTTTGGGCACTTTTTAACATTTTAAAATTAGGGTGCAATATTTTGACTGTAGAATTGGCAACACTGTCCCGATTTTTATGAAACTTTAATAGTGTAAAATTTTTGTGTTGAACTGTTTTCAGTGAAAATTTCAGCCATTTTGGTTGAACATTTTAAAAGTTAGAGCAGTTTGAGTGTCACTATACCAAAAACCACATTTGCTTATTGCGGCATACCCTACTAACAAAAGTAGCTGCATAAAAGCTTATGAAGCAAACGCTCTTTAAAGGAAGCTCTAATAAACTCTTATACAGTAATAATGTTAGTTGGGTAGTGCTACATATATGGCTATAACTTTTTACCGGTTAGATCAAATTGAATGAAATTTTGAGACAATACTTATACTTTTAAAACAGAAAAATTTTCGTTGAAAACGGTTCAGTATTTTTGGCTCTACAATTTTAGGTAAAAAATAATAATATTTTTTAAAGTGTTCGTTAGCCCACGATTCTCAAATGGTAAGTCTCATGTTCCGACTATATCTCCGCAAACACTTAACCGATTTTGATGAAATTTTTATCATATTAGCTACACATAATGTACTATTCCTGGTCAAAAAATCAGCGATTTTTGTACAATACGCAATCAAAAGTTATACATTATTCTTTGTGTCTCATTTTTTTCGAGTCCAATCTTAATGAACAACATCACAATTAGGATAACACATGATCAACGACAGTACGTCACAATACTCGGTTTGTGGCTGCCGCTCCTCGCCCAATGAACAATGGGTACAGAGCCTGTAGTGTATAGATGTTGAATAATGAAAAATTCATAAAATATGAGATAAAACAAGTTTTGATTTTGGAGCATTTGTTTGATCGGGATGCGCATCGCCGAAGCCTATCATGAACTGCTCGCGCGTCGTTGGCCGCCGCTTCTTCGGCCGCCGCTTCTTCGGCCTCCGCTTCTTCGGCCACCACGCCGCCTGTTCGATAATGATTGATGATTTACATACACATGCAAGGGCCTTGCAACGATGTGCTAATGAAACATTACGATTGTGTTGGTGTGTCGGGAAGTGCAAAAGGAATTTGCTAAGATAGCTCTTCGCATGAAATCTGTGAGTCAGTTTATTGACGAATTTTGGGACGGATACACGTCTCTAACGGGGCCTTACTTTTTATCGGATTTCGCGATTTTCTTGGTTCGGTAGGGTCAGTTTACTACAGAGCCGTATTTAGGAAGACAAAAATGTGTTAATTTTAGTTTTTTTTTAGAGTGACCCTCCCAAAAAGCTCCTTAGTGAGCTCCCTGGTAGTGGACACTCTGTTCTCAGCCAACAGGCAACACAACAATTAAAATAACAAAACAACTATACTTTAAATGGCTGAGAATATAAATGGCTGAGAATAATAATTAAAAAATTTGACATCTAATAAGAGTACGACATAGTAAAAGAAAACATTAATGTGCTTCTAGTGGACTAAGCGTCCTTTTAAAGAAGCACGAATATAAACAATAAACTAAAGTTTTACTAATTCTATCATATCATATAATTAACATCTTTAAGTTGTTTATGACGGTTAACATATAAATAAACGAAAATAAAGAAAAGATGGAAGTTTAAAGCAAGTGTTGTGGTATTTGATTTAACAAAAAAAACATTTAATTTTGAATTTGAAATGCTGACGAGCAGTTATCGTCTGTATATCTCTGGGTAGCTTATTAAATTCAGGTAAAATTCAGGTACAGGTAGGTAAAGTGTACCAAAGTGGCGAATCCTTGTCGTTTTGACAGGTATCCTGCTCGATTGGAACTATGGGGATGACAGAAAATCGACTGTACCATACCGCGTCTTTGGGAAATCTTCTTTTTTTTAACCTTTTTCCTCATTATTGTGTAGTTAGGGTGGTGGTTGCTATAGTTAAGCGGGTCCAAACATCTGCTTTTAATTAATTTTATAATCGTTTATAAAATGTTATACACAGTTGTAGAAGATCTTATTTGGAGCAACTTTGCCCAAGAATATAACTATTCTATCTCTTATAGATCCTAACTCGTAGTTAGTAGGATTCGAGCTCGGTTATCAACCGTGTCGAACTCTAGGAATCAGCGATCGATGCATTTCAACATCCAGGCGGTTTTGAGCAGATGGCGCGGTAGCTGACTATTACCGGAAGCTGGACGAGCGGATAAGTGAAATCATCGAGAGCGATAATATCAACTCTCTGTGGGAGTCTATCCACGGAGCGATAAGTACGGCAGCACAGGAGTTGTTAGGTATTGCTCAAAGACAACCTAGGAACGGGTGGTTCGGCATGCTAGAAGGTATTAAACGAGAAGAATCTTGACAGAAGCCGGATGCTAGTGTCGGGGAGCGATATAGGGAAGCAAGAGTAGCCGAAAAACGAATACACCGCAAAAAGAAAAAAAGAGCATAAGGAAACTGTAATTGCTCAGGCGCAAGAGAGTATGGAACAGAATGATATGCGGAGATTTTACGAAACTGTCAATGGTGTGCGCCTTCTCCCGTCATGTGCAACGACCGTGATGGAAACTTGCTGACAGACATAACAATGGTGACTGCCAGGTGGTGAGATCACTTCGAGGTATTGTTGAACGGTGGGTATGGAAAAGCGACGGATAGAATTCGAATCGACGACGACAGACAAGCTGTGGAACTTCAAACGCTAGACGAGGTCAAGACAGCCATTAGAAGACTGAAGAACAACAAGGCTGCTGAGAAGGACGAACTCTCGGCCGAGCTTCTCATGCACGGCAGTGACCCGCAGTATCAACTCTTACACCGTATTATATTGATGATATGGGAAGAGGAAGAACTGCCTGCTAGTTGGTTGGATGGTCTCATTTGCCTTCTATACAAGAAATGTCACACAGAGGAATAACACTTCTCAATTCATCGTAGAAAATTTTGTCCGGAAATCTGTTTCAAATCGAATCAGATGTTCAGTTCACCTTGCGGCAGATTCGGAAGTACAACTTGCAGATCCATCATCATCTGTTTATTGGTTTCAAGGCGGCGTACGGTTCAGTGAAGAGAAACGAGTTATGGCAGATAATGATTGAACATGGTTTTCCGGCGAAGCTGATTAGACTGATGCGTGCGACGCTTGACGGATCATCGAGTGTACGGGTTGCGGATGAAGTTTCGTTATCGTTCGTAACCTTAGATACACTAAAGCAGGGCGATGCACTTTTCGAACTTACTGTACAACATAGCACTGGAAGGAGCGATAAGGAGAGCTGGCGTGCAAAGGAGCAGAACCATTGTCATGCGGTCGCATATGCTTCTGGATTTCGCGGACGATATCAACATCATCGGGATCGATGATTGATGAGCCTTGATAGTCCGTCATCTTGTCGTAGTGTCCGGCGAGATCCGAATGAACTGGATAGTTCACCCAAAACTCTTTTCGTCCATGATTTTTCATAACTATCAATACTGTTGTATGCCGCCTTAAAGCCGATGAGCAGGTGATGCATTGGGTATTCACGGTATTTCCTGAAGATTTGCCTTATGGTGAAGATATGGTCCGTTGTCGACTGGGCGTCGATGAAGCTGGATTGATACTGAATTCCATACACCTTTCCATCACAACGCAGAATACGAGGACGCTACCAAAGGCTTCCAAATTTTGCACGGTTATTTTTGAGTACAGATGTAGCTAGTCGTGTGCAAAAATGCTTAATTCAAAAATTGTAAAGGTTCGTGATAAGATGTAGGTTTGTAGTATTAAGAATAAACAATGATCTTGGTTTACACTAAATCACGAGATTTATTTCGTTTTTTATGTAACGCTATTCACATGCCAGAGTACGAAGCAAAATAAAAAAAAAACAAACTTTATGTTGCCAAAACCTAAAATAAATGCATCAAAACCCAGCTGATGATTTAATTCCAATCAAATCCACCCAATCTCTATCGCTTATCGTGGGCACATGGCATGACGACCGCCGTCGATCGGCAGACTAGCCCCGGTAACAAACGAAGCCGAATCACTGGCCAGGAACACGATCGCATCGGCAACCTCGGTAGCCTGTCCGGGACGGCCCATCGCATGCGTATTCTTCGAGTGTTCCAAAAACTTCTTGTACGTCTCCTCGTCCATACCGCCGCGCTTGTGCAGATTGGTGACCGTCACGCCCGGGTTGACGCAGTTGACGCGAACGTTCTTGGCAGCCAGTTCCAGCGCAACGCAACGGGTGAACTGATCGACCGACATCTTGGAAATGTTGTACGCCAACACCCCCGGGAACGATCGGATTCCATTCACACTCGAAACGTTCACAATGTTGCCCTGCGTTTTGATCAGATGCGGCACGGCCAACATTGTCAAATGGTAGATCGATCGAACGTTGGTGTTCATCACCCGATCGAACTGCTCCAGACTGGTCGTCTCGATCGTGCCGGTTTCGATGATACCGGCATTGTTCACTAGCACATCCAACTTTCCGTACTTTTCGATCGTCGTCTTCAGGATACGTTCGGTATCCGCCTCCTGGGTGATATCGCCGGGAATGACGAGAGGGGCAGCTGCTCCGGTTGCGCATTCCTTGGCGACATTGTTCAGATTGTCCAGCTTGCGACCCGTCAGGGCAAGCGAGGCTCCCAGTTTGGAGAACTTGATGGCCGTGGCGGCGCCGATACCACTGCTGGCTCCAGTAATTAGAACCACTTTTCCGGCGAAATTCATCTTTTTGTTTCTAATTGGTTGATGCCGAAAGAGCCACGAATTACGTAAATTGGGTGATAGACGGGCCGATTCAGACTGATAGGGCGGTGTGTACTGTATAGTAGCTAAGAGGCCGGTCAGTCGAGTTGATAAATAAAAATCATAAAAACAAACTAATTGAGTTTAGGTGCTGATGTGTTGGTGATCGAAGGTTGGGAATGTAACGAGGTAAGCCAACATTTAGGCGTGTTAGGACGAGGCTGAAGCAATCAGTCCAAGTCCAATAAGAATTGCTATTATTCAAGGTTCAAATGTATTCTAGTTAGTAACAGTTGATAAATGGTTTTCAGTATACTTTTTAAAGACATGTTTTGTAAATTTTTTTTTCTGTTGTGCTAGTGTTAATCATATGCAATTCCAGTGTCTATTATTCATCCACAATATTTGAAAATAGTTAATCATAGATAAGCTCAGTTAACCCTTATGTGGCCGGCAGGGTACCCGGGTACCCAGCACCCATTTAAAATACACGGTGTAGAAAAAAGGAAAAAGTTTGCCGGCCACATAACGGTTAAAAACTTCGATTTGAAGTGGCAGGGTGGCCACCCAGTCGGGAATTTCGGGAAAACCGGGAAAAGCTCGGGAATTCGAAACCACCGGGAAAAAGTCGGGAAAACCTCGGGAATTGTTGCTAGTCACCGGGAATTTCCAAGATTCTAAAATTTGTACAGTCTCCAGAAGCATAAGTACGGGAATCTGTGAGAAACGAAACTGTTGAACTATATAACATAGTGGGTAAAATGGCGTAAAATCCATTCTTGGAAATTAATATCTTATCGTCGAGTCATGACAATTAAAGTTAATCATAATGAAGTTGCCTAACATAACAATTTGAACAATTTCAAAGATATGTATTTTAAAGAACATTCTATTTTTCTAAAAGTTTCATAAAACATAACAAAAATTATAACTTCTTTCTAAAAAAATATCCTTGTGCAATCTCTTGGAGAATACTTGCTATAGCCTTTGTCCTTTGAGCGAAAAGTCTTTGAGAAATTTGTATAGGATGCTGATAAAATTTTGAATGAATGAATGAATTGCCCCAAGAATAAATTAAATTTAAAAATTATGAAATTCTGTTACTCATCCAGAATTCTGGTGAAAACATTCTTACATTTTCAAAATAGTTTGTAAAAACAATTGAAACAATATTTGAAGGGGTTTTTAGTATCTGATGGAATTCCTCAAAGCACGCCTATTGTAGTTCATAAAAGTATTTCTAATATTTTGTTTGAAAGATTTCTGTTGTTTTTCATGAAGCTCTTGGATGTACTCATTTATTAAATTTGTGAATAAAAATGTTCCGAGAAAACCGGAGTAAGGTATCGGGAAAATCCCTTTTTGGTAAAACTTTAGCAAGTCCCTGGTAAAACTCCTGTTTCTGCAAATTCTCTAGAATTTAGGGTATTCGTAGTTTCTAGTTAAACTACCAATTGAAATTCTCGCGGGAGTTCCAGTGAGTATTCAAAGGCATCTGGAGCAATATAGTTGTATGATTTATGGAAATAAATAATTCCCAAATAATGAATCTGCCTCCACATTTTGGGGGAAATACTTTCTCAACAACTAATCTTTTAGGAATTCCTGACATATCTGAAAATGTGATAATAAATAAGATTTCTGAGAACTTCATATTGCAATCGCTGATGAAATAACGGAATGCTAGACGGATGCTAAGATTTCTTTGATATATCAAATTTATCCTAGAATTTACGATTCCAGCCTGAGTAACCTGCCTGTCTTTCTGCAGTAGCCATTAACGCTACCATAAAGTTCGCCACTGGTTTTCTATTAAAATATCAATGACAATCAAAAATACTACACTGAAGATTTCCCTAGAAATTGTTTCCAAAATTCTTTCACGAGTGATCTTTCCAGATATTCCACCAGAAGTTCACCCAGAATGTTTTTTTTTCTGGGCATTCTGTTATTGCCTATATTAGTTTATATATTAGTTTCCCAAACAAACTTATCAAGAATTTTTCAGAAGAGATATTGGAATATTACTAAGAAATCCACTAATAATAAGTTTGTAAATCCTATAATCATAGTGTATTCTCTGAGAATTTCGACCCCCTCAGGATTATCCTTTTTATTTTTATTTGCTTAAACAACTGCATAATTTGTACTAGTTAGTCATTTATGAATTTAAGAAATCTTTAATGAAGATGTCGTAACTTCAATGCCCATCATTAGATACGAGATAAACAACACATAACTTGTTTTCAAGTTCATATGAATACTATGATAAATCTAAGGATTTGAAAATATGCAATATTAATTTTCTTAAGTTTTTCTTAGTAAGTTACGTTTAATTTTCACTGTAAATCATTCTATTTTAGAATCGGGAAAAATTCAAAAAGCTATCGGGAAAACCGGGAAAAACACGGGAATTTTATTTGCTGCTCTGAGTGGCCACCCTGAAGTGGGATAAATTACCACGCGTCTCCACAAAACTGTTCCAATCTGGTGCACATGAAGAAAAACGATGAGACTAAATTCTGATCATAGATTATTGATGTGATGTTCATTTATTATGAGTGAATTCCTAATCATCCTTTCACATTAGCCATAACATATACAGGCGTACCTCGATAGTACGTACCCTCGATAGTACGTACATTTTGCCTCGATAGTACGTACACCAAAATTTAGTTAATTTTTAATTTACAAAAATGAGTTCGAATCATTAGTAGACGTATAGCAGAGACTCCGATACTATGAATTTGTGTTATGCAGACTCCTATAACACGGATTTTCATTAATCAGTTTTAAAATATATCGAAATGAAAGGCATGAACGAATACGTTTGATGTAATGATTGCAGTATTCTTCGCTTTACAGAGATATTTTCTGCCGGGCATAATATCTGGCATTACATCCCAACTGGGGAGGACTGCTTCTCAGCTTAGTGGTTGATAAGCACTTGCACAGTTATTAACTATACTTTTTTTACCAATAGAACGTTGTAATAAAATAAAAAAAAAGCACATGATGGTTCTATTTTGCGTGGTAATAAAAAAAAACTAAATTTCTCGGCGAAGAATGCTCTCCAAAACATAAATCAAACCCATCAAGTTACAAATCCAAACCGTTGATTTCAGTTCATTTACTTGTTATTTTTTTTTCTTTTTTCCAAAAATTAACGGTCTTTTTTTGCGATACCTACGTATAAAATATTTGACAGTTTTCCATGAGTTTGGAAATTTAAAGAACTTTGAGTACCGTAGGGCACTGCAAGCCGCGGTTCCTAAGGAAAATGTTCTTAGTTTTTGACGTTTCGTGGCTTTGTTGTTTACGATTCGAACTTTAAAAAATCGTCAGCTCTCGGATTAAAAAGAAATCGACAGCTTATCATGAGTGGTTTGATTTAATTAAAAAAGGGGGGGCATGCGTGCGTATGCTGATTTAAAACTTGATGGTGGCTCACCTCATGAAGTTTCTTCTGGGATTCCACAAGAATTCCATACGGGACTCTTCTCGTAATTTGTCCACAAATTTGTTCCAGAGCTTTCTACTGGGATTCCGTAAGCTCTTAATGAGATTCTTCCAGAAGTTTATTTTGGATTGCTTCAGAAGTTTCCTCTGGGGTTTTCCAGGAGTTTTTTTTCTGAGATTCCTTAAGAGGTTCCGTCTGGAGTTTCGTCAAAAGCTCAGGATTGTTCCAGGAAATTCCCCGAGATTCTTCCAGAGATTCCTGGATTTTTGTAGAAATTAATTCCAAGATTCCTTCAGCATTACTCCTTCTCGGATTACCTTAGTATTTTTTCCTGTAACTCTTCCAGGTATTCCTTCTGTGGTTTCTCCACAAACTTATTCAAGAAACCCTCTAGGATTTATGTTATTCTTCAGGAAGCTATACCTAAGTTGCTTTTTCCTGTGTTTATTCAAGGAAATCCTACAGGCACTTGGGGAACTTACGTATTTTCGGCAGTTTTGTTCTCTTCGTCATGGGGGGTTTCTTGTAACCTTTTGATCACAAAGTTGGCCTCAAATCCTTCCCAACCAAGCTGAGTTATATGCCCAAATTTCAGGTAATTTTGCCAACAAAACCCCCTATGACGAAGAGAACAAACCTGCCGATAATACCCTTTGTCACCCTACATGAGGAATTCCATAAACAAAACACTCCAAAAAGTTCAAAATAAACTGCAGGAGGATTTCCATTACAAACATCTGAAAAAAAATCCATAAGGGTCTGCAGGAATTCCTGACGGAGATCTTGACAGAAACCAAAAAATATTCCCTAGAAGATTCCTGGAAAGAGTTCTCGAAGATATCCTGGAATCAGTTTCTGAAACAATTCCCAGAAGAAGCTCTAAGAGGATTCCCGGAAGAAGTTCCTGAAAAGTAATTCCTCAGAAGAAGTCCCTGGAGGAATCCCGGAAGGAATTTCCGAAATAATCCGAAATAAATAATAATCCTGGAAAAATCCCAGAAAGATTACCTGGTGAAATTATTGTAGGAATCTCAGAAGGAATACTTGAATCAGAAGTAGCTCCCGGAAAAAACGGAAGAAGTTCCTGCTGGGATCTCGGAGAAGCATTTAGAGGAACACTGAATAAAGTTCTTGTCAGGGATCTTGTAGGATTTCTGGAAGGGTTTCAGAAGGAATTCCTGAAGAATTCCCAGAAGATACTCCGGGAAGAATCTCGTATCAAATTCCAGGAATAAATCCTTACGGATTGTTTCAAGGAGTTTTGAAGAAATCTCGATTAGAATTTCTGATACCATTTCCGAAAGAACTCCTAGAGAAATTCTGAAGTTGCTAGAATCTCCAGGAATACCATCTGGAAGCCCACAAAAAAATCCAGTGACATCCTAAAATAAACTATTCGGAGAATCCCGGATGAAATTCCTGGAGGATTCCAAGGACTCCTTGAGAAATTCTGGAAGAAATCTCTTGAAGTCCGAAACGCAAACAAGAAGGTCACAAAACGTCAAAAACGTCAATTCAATTATTTCGCTTTCTCGCTTGCTTTAGGGATTTCTTCGAGTTTCAAGTTTCTTTCAGTTCCGAAATTCCTCTAGGTGTTGGTTCCGGGATTTTTCCAGAAATTCTTTCTGGGATCCCTAAGGGATTCTTCCAGGAGTTTCTTCTGCGATTCCTAATGAGATTGCAGAGTCTCTTTCAAAGATTTATTCAGAGATTCCTTCCGAAACTTCACCAAGAATTTATTCTGCAATACTTTCGGGACTTCCAGGATTTATTCAGGAATTTCTTCCAGAATACCTCCAGAAATTTCGTTCCGGGATTTCTATATGAATTCATTCCAAGATTCCTCGAGAAATTCATTCCGAGATTCCTACATGAATTCTTTCTAAGATTCATCAAGTAATTTTTCCTTGAATTCCTCCAAGAGTTCTGGGATTCCTCAAAGAGCTCCGGGATATCTCTAGAAATCCCTTCTCGTAAAAAATTAACCCTTGGAGGAGTCCTAGAAGGAGCAATGTTCAGAAGATTTTGAAAATATCACGGCAATAAATAATGCAGGAGAAAGTACATTTCAGTAACAAATTTTGAAAACGACGTATAATCAATGGTGTAGCATTGATTATACGTCGTTTTCAAAATGTGTTATTGATTCAGAATGTTTCTATAACAAGATATAACTGATCTAGATCGATTTAATTATATCTAGACCAGTTTGTATGGTTCTAAAAGATAACTCAATTAAAATCAATATAAGTTCCCAGAGACGAAATGCCTCTATGAAGCATCCCCAGAGCACAAGAAGATTTTTCCAATAAAGATAGCATCCTAAACAAGCAAAATTACGTAATTATTAAACGGACCCTTTGGCCACATGTATTTTTTGTCAATCCTGACGTTCTAGAAATATCATTCTTTGATTTGAAAATGAAATTTGAAATAAAAATTTGTGATTCTATAGTACGTACGTTTCGATAGTACGTAAACTAAACGAAGCGGTGGTGTACGTACTATCGAGGTATACCTGTATTCCTTCTTTTTGGCATAATAGCTTAAATTCATTCTATAAAATGAGGATGATAGTATGTAACTATACCTAGTTACACGTCTAGTTTTCAGTTAATGAACGTAATACTCGAATGAAATGTCAATAAAGATTATTAGTCATAATCAATTGATTAAAAAAAAACTACTGTGAAAGTACTCATAAAAGTCTAAGCTGAGAAGCAGGCTTTGTAGCAGTTGAGAGTCACCTACAAAAGTAGAAAAAATGTAGTACCAATGAGCTAGTGTTCAAGTTTCTTGCAATCATAATCACAGCTAAATCCGAGCACCTCAAGTGTGCTTTCCTGCACACTTTTATTAGAAATCTAGGTCATGAAATCCTGGCACCTCGTCGTAAAAAATCACTGCATTTATTAGGCATTCTAATTATACGAGGCAAAACGCACAAAAAATAGAGAACGAGCAACCGGAGCCCGTGTTTACTTTATTATTCAAGGTCAAGAAAGCAGTTATTGTTCCAGAAATATGCTGCTAATTACTCTAGGGCCCCCGTCCGTCACAACATTTGACACGTGTTTCAACCAGCCAATCTCAGCACCGAGTAACGGGAAACTTCCTGGCAAGAGTTAATATAGAATCCCATTTTTTATCCATCGCATCGTTTGCTCCTCAGAATCAATCACGCAAAGTCCGCGCTGTCAAGGATTCGCTTACAAATTATTCTCATTATCAATTTCGGCTTCCCCTGCTGCTCCTGTTACCGTCTTACCCGGCCCAGTAAGCATGGAGGGGCATGGCTCGCTCCCACTACTATCGTTTATCGATTCTCGCGAACCTCGGTTGGGCAACAGACGACAGATTTCAACCAACCCGCCGCGCCGCTGGCAGGGCAGTACTAACCGGAGGTGTGGTGCTGCTGAGAGCTGGTGTGCTGTAATAATAAAATTTTAGGATATCTCAAGGTCCTCTTTGGTGTAACTTTTCGGTTTGGTACTGTGACCCCTCCCTCTGCCTGTTTATTTGGACAGGGATGCCATATTCTATTTTTATTATTTTTTTGGGTATCGCTTTTATGAGTTTTGGTATTCGTTTAAAACTACATGAAAATTTTCTTAAAGTAGCACTTGCAAACTTTTATGATGAAATTCTTAAAAAATATATAACCTGAACCACAGATTCCAAAGATATAGACCTCCGAGAGTGCCTATTTTGTATGGAAATCAGAAAAATGTTTTCTTTTTATCTTTCCAATACCGTGTATATATACGTAAAAGTCAATGTATGTACGTTTATATGCTTGTCCATTTAGATTTTTACATATTTGTACGTATGTATGTGCGTATGTACGTATTTATGTTCCGGCCAATGCTGAAAATGTTATTTCGACATATCCGATTTCAACCACCTACAGATCATTTATCATTTTTACATATCAGTTAACGGTGATTAACACAACCAATTATCACCTACAGATCATTTTAGAAGTTGAACCTGAGAACCTGTGCGGCTAGACCAGTTCTATAAGAAAGTCACGGAAAAACCGCTTTTTTCGAATATTTAAGGTAAATGTCACGGACTACCTTCGAAAAAATGTCAATTGATTTTCATGATATTCATTGATGAATATCAATTGACATTTTTCGAAGGTAGTCCGTGACATTTACCTTAAATATTCGAAAAAGAGCGGGTTTTCCGTGATTTTCTTGTAGAACTGGTCCAGTTAGGTGGTTGAAATTGGATATGTCGAAATGACATTTTCAGCACTGGTTCCGGCATTACTTTGGAATGCCTCAATCATTTTCAGCCAAATTTGATATACACATTCCTTTGGTTGTGGAGGGTCGGAAGTTTCGGTGTGATGCCAGTAATCGCTGGCTTGGTTAATCGCTTCACGTTGTTTTAAGTGTACGCGGCAATGAAATCAATCCTATTTTGGTCGTTGCTGCACCATTGAAGAAATAAGAGTACAACTCGGTCGATTATGAAGAACTTGGTGAAATCTTCCTAATTAGAAAACGCCATTTTATTCATACATGGGATATCCACCATACCAAATACACACCAGAAACAAAAATGTAAATTTTCGATTAAGGAAGTGTTAATGTATTTCAGATATCCAATTGATATCCAGATGTATCAATGCGGGGCTTACTGTTTCAGAAAACGACTTCAAGATGTACGTGGAAGTCCTGGCACACTTGAAATGGGTCGTTGGACGTGCACCAGGCAGTAATCGTATAAGATGTTTCATAAGATGATAAAGTGGAGGCCATATGTGTGCATGCCTCCATTTAGGCGCATGTTAAATGTTCGCATATCGCCTCCACTTTTAACATCTTATGGAACATCTTATACGATCACTGGTTCACTGGTCAGTGGAGCTATCACGTTCCATCTCCAGGACTAAAACTGTTTGCGTTCATGGATAAAAGTTAAAAATAGACGCAGACATTTTTCTTCCATAAAAGCATTGCCGGTCAGTGGGAGATGGATTACATACATACATATATACAGTAGGTCAATTTAAAGTTTTGACTTAGGGTGATCCCTCCAGGAACGGTTTTTTTCATAATATTTTTTTATTTTGATTTTTTTCCAAGATGTGAGCTTTGGAGCATTTATAGAGCAAGTAATTTGTAACGCATATTTGTTCTGAACATTGCATGTTGCTAGGTCTTGTCATTCACATGTTAAATATGGGCACGTTTTACTTAAAAACAACAATGTCTTGGAATGTTAATATCTCATGGAGTTGGTACGATAAAAAAGTTCTTTGAGCGGCATTTGGAAGGTCACATATAAAGCCAAGTTTAGAGCAAAAATTACGAGGACTTTTTTTTTTTAATTTTGAATAAATCGACTACTAAAATCCCCTTAAAAAATCGAAAAACTACATATAGCTCATACAATTTTAAAGATAGAGTCAAATTGTCTGGAAACAATGTAGGTTTTTACCATACCTACAAGTTTTCCATACACGAGTTTTCTGTAAAACGTGAAACAAAAGCTTGAAATTGATAGTTTGAATCAGGATGGCGGCCACGGAATGGTGACTAGGATATTATGCAATATATGCATCTATTGATCGGGCTCGATGCGTAGAAGTCAAAAGTCAATATTTTACGCCATTTTGAAACCCAAGATGGTGGACTATAACCCAAAATGGCGCCCACGGAATCGTGGTTTGAGAAATATCGGGCTTGGAAAACAAAAGGGTGAAGGGTAGGGTAGGTAGAGAGTCAGGGAAGATGGTAGATTAGAGGGTAGGGTAACCGGTTTTTGGTAGAGAGAGTTGAGATAGAGAGTAGAGAAAGCGATAAAGTAGAGGGTAGAGACTAGGGTAAATAATTGAGATGAGATTAGATGAACTTTCACTCAAGAATATTCCCAGGATTCCTCCCGGGACTCCTTCAGATGTTCCTACCGGAATTCCTGTAGGGATTGTTGCTGATATCTATTAAGGAATTTCTGCAGGTATTGCTGATCCAGAAAGGTTTCCTTTAGTTATTCGATTCGGCATCACTTCCGGGATTCCTGCTGTAAATTCCTTAAGAGATTCCTGACGGAATATGAAAGAATATAGATATCTGTCAAGATTTCTTCAGGCAAATCTAGATTTTTTATGTATTCGTGCCGGATTTTCTGGTGTGATTTCTTTAGAAATTCATCCCAAGTTTTTTCAGGGATTTCTTTAAAAAATCTTTCCGGGATTTCTTCTATAGTTCTTTCAGGGATTGCTGTTCAGCTTCCAGCTTGAGGAAATACTGAAAGAATTCTTGCTGAAGCTCTAGCTGACATTTCCTCATGGATTCTTGCTGGGGTTACTTCACAGATTCTTCCTGGTATTCTTTCAAAGATTTCTATCGAGATATATTCGGAGAATCCTTGTGGAATTCTTTCAGGTATACGTACCGGGATTCCTGCTGGTATTCTTGAAGGATTCTTTCCGGTATTTTTAAGGGATTCCTCTCGAGTTTTTTCCCTGGATTTCTCCAGTAATTTCTCCCGGGATTTCTTCTGCGTTTTTAAGTATTGTCAATTTATAAAACGGACAACTTGCTTGTGCGATATCTTTTTTTTTATTTTCAATAAAATCATTATCAGTTTCTTGAATAACTTTCTAAAGCTATTCTCAAATGTAGGAAAAATAAAACATTAAGCAAAATGTTCTTTATTGTGTAACTGAAGCGGTTTTCGTAAAACATCAATAAAAACCCATTTCTCAAAATTCGACATAACTTTCCACGTACTTTCAATGTATTGGAATCTTAAACTATTCTACTAAAGGTAAAGCTCAATAGTTGGTCAGTAATAATGCACCAAACAGTCTCCAGCCTGATATAGTGAATTGCCTTATTTTCATAGAAATTATTAAAAAATGTTCATTTATGTTCTGTGTCGCAATAGCATCACGGATTCGGCTAAAAATTTGTCCAGAGTAGTAAAATATTGCTCTCTGAATGACAAGAAAAATTTACTTATAATTGCACTTTTCATCAAAAATTTAATCCATAAAGATGGGCATATTGAAAAGTTTCATACTTTTAGCTCCATTGATGCAGATTTTCGACTCTAGTGAATCTTGTTATTATTTTTTTTCAACAAAGTTGGTCCTATGATATGGTACACCTTATTTTTATTTCCAACATCATTGTTATGCAAAATTTGCATTAGGTTGTATTGTTACTTGGAAGAACCTTCAAAGAACGAAACTGTTTTGATTACTGTGTCTGTAATAGCGCACAGTAACCAAACCAGCAATGCTATTAAGAAGCAGTTTTACGCATTTACAACCACATTATTCCCACTTTCGACTGTTTCCATAAAAAAATTGATTATTTAATTTTTCATGCCCTTTTTGCTTTACAATTGAATTTTATTCAAAAAATCGAATCTTACTTGAGACTTTAATATCTCTACACTTAATTTTTCAATTGAGTTTAAATTTTGCCAGAATGTTTATTACTCATGCTGCTGCGGCATGGCACATACTCGTCTGGTATTAAAAACGATATTCCATATGTGAACAGTAATTTTATATATACCTTCATTTTTCAGCAAAAAAATAAAACTATTTTTATTCGATTCAAAAATGATTACTATAATGAAAGATTATGTAGTGAACAACGATGCAAGGGTGGTTAAATTTGACCTACGCGTCTTCTTTTTATAGCCTTGTAAAGTTGTCCGTTTTATAAATTGAACAGTCCTTAGGGATTCCTGTCGAGTGAAAACTGTAGGCACCCACACTGGTTCTTCAACTTTGACGATTTCTGTGGCCCAAACCGCTGGATGAAAACATTTCAAATTTAGACCACAACATTTCCTATATTTACTGACGCTGCAGTGAAATTTTTATGAATCTACTTAAATTTTTCACTGAAATACGGATTTTTGGAAAAAGTATGTCCATAAATGGATTTTTTCATATATGGTGTTATAACTCAAAATGCCCCGTAACGTGGGTAGATCACCTTAGAATGGTGCGTTGCGGCATAAGATCTACCACCACATCAAATTTCGATATTGTTAATGTTTTCATGCCTAAAGTGGCCGATCTGTGGTAAGCAGACATTCCAGGATCGAGATTTGATGTGTTTTTTTTTATTGTTTTGTTACTAATCCACATTTTATTTCAGGAGTAATCAGGTAAATGTATCGCATATTTTATAAATGCTTATTAATCATGATTATGATTCATACAAATGTATAACAAAACATAAACATCACACACTCGCATACACTACATATACATATCTCATCATATATTGGGAAAGGGAGGGACCACCAGGGCACCCGATTGAAACGATTTGGACAGGAGCTTGGAACTGCCTCCTCCTTGTTGTTAACATTTCGTGGATTGAGGGCGGGCTCTTCGACCCCATCTATTGGGAGTATTCTGTCAATCGAGGGCTTGATTTTGCAGTTGTTCGTGAGATCTTTCTTCTGGAAGGAGATTCTTTTCCCCTGACGCGGCTTTCGCACAAGTGTCTCTGCTTGTGGGTCCGCACAACCCTTTTTGGCCCTTCATACAGGAGAATGACTGACCACTAACAACAGCACAATCTTGATCAAATCGCTTTTCAGATTATTCCAGTGCTATAGGCAGCTGCCTAGCTACAATAGATGGTAGAACAATATCATCATCATCATCATATGGTGTTATAACTCAAAATATATAATTTCTATCAATTTGAAATTTCGACCATACATTATCAATATATTGGTGATGAAGTGGTAAAATTTTCAGCCAAAAATATTGATAATTGCCAAAGTTACAGCAGATTGAACATGACGGATTTTAGGAGAAAAAATCAGCTCGGCTTTTTTTGCTACTGAGTGTAAATGTGTATGGAAATCTATTTTGAAAATATTGCTTCATTATTAATTTAAAAAAAAAAATGAAAATCCCAAAAACTGAGGAAATGCATCCAGTTTCGCTTTAATAGACAACTACATAGTTGGTAAAAATTTGAATAAAAAAATTGAGATCTTTTGATACATACGAAAGTTACAGCTAGTAGAACATTTATTGAAAAGTGAACATTTATGCAGTTCTGATCATTTTGTCTATCTCCTGTTTATTCTAAATATCTTCCGGGGTTTTGCTTGCAAATCTTCTGTGATTTCTTGCAAAAATCTGACTATGAATTCTCACGGAAGCTCACCGCTTTATTCAAAACATCATCCCGAGATTCTTCACAGCACTCTTTCTGGAATTCATCTCAGAATGTCTCACTGAGGTTTTTGATTCATTCTCGAATACGTCTCGGCGTTTATCTGCAATTCCTTCAGGAATTTCTTTCGAGATTCCTTTTGGGATTGCTCTTGGAATTCATCCTAAAATTTTGGAGATATTTGTCTCTGGATTCCAGATTCCTTCTGGAATTATTTTCTCACTCTAAATCATTTGGAAATTTCTCCTAGTATTCCTGTCAGGTTTCCTACCATACTTGCTCTCAGCATACCTCAGGACAGTACCAAAAGGAATTTTGGTAGAGAATTGGGACACATCCACTTATCTTTTTTTCAGAAAGTTGTGGAAGTAATTTTAGGGAAACATCAATAGAAATCCTGGTAAGGACTTTCTTGAATAATTTCGGAAGCAAATCCGGGTAAAATCAAAAATGCAAAAATGACGGCACGACCTCTGGTTAGAAATCGTAAAACATACGGGAGGTGCTTTGGAAAAAATCCTTGATTTAATCCAGGGAGGGGCTGACATGAATCCCGGGATATATTCTAAAAAAAATCTTATTAACTTATAACTTTACCTAAAAGATCCCAGAGCTTATGGAGATATCGTGGAAAAACCAAAAAAAAAAAAACAAAACAGAAGAAACCGTAAGAAAACGACAGCAGAATCTCATCAAAACTTCTGGAGAAATGCTCTGTATGCCAGATACACCATTAGAAAAAAAAAAATCTGGGATAAGCTCTGCAGAAATCTCGGGAAATCTCTGTGGGAAAAACCCTGAAGCAGATTTCTGGGATAATTTTAGAAACAAAAATGTCTGGAGAAACTCCTGCAGAAATCACGGAAGAAAATCTTAGTCGAATACCGACCGGGAGAACATTTTTGGAAAGTTTTAGGATGAACCTTTTATGAAAAATTCCTAAAACTCCAGTTTTCTATTATTCATTGGACAGTGTCGGAGAAAACAATAAGACCACCAGCCATTTTCATACAAAATGACCAAGTTTGACGATGTTATGCTCGGTTTCCAGTGAACCGATTTGGCTCAAATTTTGACAGTCGCCATAGAGTTACTTGAATTTTAATTTGTATTTAATTGAGTTATGTTCACTACATCAAAAGTTACATATATACGAAACGACAAAATAAAAGGACCACTTTCAGATGTTCATTACCAAAGGATATATGAGAGTATCTGACGCTTGATGATTGATAAACAAGGAATAAAATTAAGGATGTCATTTAAACTTGGGGACATTTTTATTAAATTGACCACAAATAACCATAATAAAAAACTGGTGATATTGTTTTGTCGCACCGTACATCTGTAGCTTTGGAAGTAGTGAACAGAACTTAATCAATTTAATACAAATTAAAATTCCCGTAATTCCGGATGCCCCGAATTCCGGCCAAATCGGCTTACTAGAAACCAAGTACCGAATCGCCATACGTGGCCTTTTTGTATGAAATAGGACCGATGGTTTTATTGTTTTGCCCGACACTGTATGTATTACACGGTCGAGGCTTTAGAAACTTCATCCGGACAGATTCAGACATATGAATATTCTCTGCTGGTTGGGTATGTCCACACATCCTTTCTCCTCTGTAGATTCGGGAAGTGATTCGTTGTTAAACGGTGCCGACCTACGATGCTCGCTGAATAATCCACCTTTATAACCATGGACGGCGAAACCTACGTGAAATTTGGCTACAAATCCTTGCCGAGGGTCACAACTTTATACGATGTGGAAAGGGGAAGTATTGAACCAGTCTGAAACATTCATTGTAGTCGACAAGTGTGGTAAGAAATTTATAGATAAGATTTCGCAACTCTTCATCGCAACAGCTTCGATGAACAGAGAGTGCTTACAAAAACGATTCCTGTCCATGAATCCAAGCAATAAGGCCTTCTGGTCTAATCTTGCGTCGCGTCTTTTCATTATGCAAAATCAACGATATACCTACCTCCTAGATGTTTCTTTCGTTCCAAAGGACATGAAACCTCCTATTCAATTGCCGCAAATCCGAAAAATTGAAGAATTTTAAGCATTGGCGTAGGCCTTCGAACACTGTCATGATGTACCAATCTATTATTAACAGTGTACGCAATAAATATTAAACTTCCAACATTGTTGTATTATTTTTAATAAAACTTTGTGTGTTCATATTTTCTAGGGTAGTAAGCATGACATTTTGATATTCTGTCATTCCGTCACCTTTTTGTGAACTTCTAAATAGCTCGCTATCTTATTTTGAAATGTGATGTTTGTTTCAAACATTTGGAATATCTGGCATCACTGTTATTAGCAATTATGTTTTTAAGGATTCACGCGATTCGTGGATTACTTTTCTCCCGGTGGACAACCTACAGAAACGCAACGGCTCCGCTACAGTCCTACTATGATGGGGATCGCGAAAAAGGTAAAGTCGGTGGTGGTGGTGATGGGTGATGAATGACCCAATCACCACGTTGGACTGGACATTGGACATACACACTCACCTGGTTTGACATTCTTATCGTACGCCGAAACGTTTTCTGGAAGTCGATGGATTAGTGCTCCTGTTACTGCGTAAATCCACACCGTTGATGATAGGTAGAAGACACTGCAAGAGAAAACGGATTCCATTCACACACGAAAGCACGCACAAGCGAAGGTCCCCTAGATAATTGCGATATTCTTTTCTTCTAATTTGAATTTGAGTTGAGATTCGTTGAATATAAGCTTTGAGTTTGAGCACTGTCTCTATACGTGTAGATATGTACGTCGCACAGCCCGTATTACGTGATGGTCATTTTCATGCTCGCAAGGTTCGTGTTTGTTCCTAGTTTTCCCGCTCGAATCACGTTATGTAGGGTTTTGTACCATTTGGGCAGGTGTACCTATTTTGGGCACTTGACGCCATAACTAAGTCAATTTCAAACCGATTGATTTGAATTTTTGTACAGAGTTAGATACTGTACGTGCCTAACTCTATACAAAATTTCAAATCAATCGGTTTGAAATTGACTTATTTATAGCGGCAAGTGTCCAGAATAGGTACACCTGCCCAAATGGTACAAGACCCTATGTTCTTCGGGGTAGCAAAAAAAAGTATAATAACATTGTAAGCATCGCGGCAAGAACTAGAACCATCTCCCGTGAAGAAAAGGCCACATGTTGGTTCCTCGCTCCAGCTATCGGGTGTTTCTTCAATGTCATGCAATGCGGGCTTTATTCGGTGAGGGCGGACCGGGGGTCCAGTTTCGCCGTGGTGTAGGAGGGCTGTAATTATTTAACGTGAAATTTCCAAAGCCGTGGCACCCGTCTGGGGGTGACGCTATCGTAATTTCGTTGACTTCTTGTCCTGCAGCCAGGAGTGATACTTTCCAAATGATTGGAGCACTAGAGTCGACGCGACCATTTTGATTTCGAACGAATTTGATAGCAGTTTTCGTCGTGCAGACTACATTATACAATTTACACTATTAGCAGCAATTTTATTCTACTTTTTGGTGTGACATTTTAACTGGAACAGAGCCTGCTTTTCAATGGTGTGGTGTTTTGTGGACACTACCACTGAAAGGTTTCTTTTGATTCCACTAAAAAAATATATGATTTCTAAGATTTCTTTGTCAATTAACGATTTTTGCATTCGTATATAGTATGTTACACTGATAGCTCCCTTCTCGAAGATCGAGCAGATGCTGGTGTCCACTCTCGTGAGCTACGGCTACATCAGTCTTACTGACTTGGTAGACACTACATCGTTTCAGACTGATATCTTTGCTCTTATGTGCGGAGTGCAATCAGCAATCAGCACGTATAGCAGCACGTAATGGGCAAAGTCATATACCGTGATTTCGGGTGAAATCGATCACTTTTCGCAGTTTTTGGCGAATAATTTTTGAATATTTATCAATATGGTTAAATTCAATGCTTTAAAACAAGTACGACCATGGTTTTTATTAGTCAACGCGGTTGAAAATTCTACTGCAAATCATTTTGTTACAAAAAATATCATTTTAAATAAAAAAAAAATACTTTCGGGGTGAAATTGATCAGTCAGTGAAATGTTGTTGTAAGTGCTGACAATTTTTTTTTTGCAACTCGGTACTATAAATACTTAATTTATACTTGCCGTTTTGGCACCAAAACAGACTGCTTTTTCGCACTATATCAGACAGTTGCATTATGGTTCATAATGCAACTCTTTTCGGTTGCATTATGAACCATAGCACTTTTCGTATTTATCCCCGTTGGATAAATGTACGGCTCGTGCTGTAAAAATCATCATATTGCAACTCGTTGCATTAATAACTATTTCCTCCTGAAAAACCACCCCGGAATGCGAAAAGCTATGCAAAACTTTTACAAGTTTACTAAATTAATAATTATTTAAGTTTGAAGTTTAATAAATCTTAAGAAAACACCTAAAATTAAGCAATTTTCATACTAAATATGTTATAACTTCCGTAAAAGTACAACTTTATGTATAATTTTAATATTTATAGAACTTTTGATGACGAAATCGAGCTTAGTGAATATTTGGCAGCTAGAAACATTCATTCTAATATTCATTGCATGTGCGCTACAGCTACGGTAACAAAAGATTAAAAGTGTCTTTGAAGTTCGCCTAACAAGCAGTTTCGAAAAGTATTGAATTTTATACAGAAACTAGCTGTCCCCGGCAAACTTTGTCTTGCCTACTGCGTTTTTTGACGTTGCGGTTGCATGTCCCTAGCCAAGCGCCCAAATTCCCGTTCAAAATGTATGAAAACCCGATTTTCAAAAACTCTCATTTTTCCCATGTTTTTGGCCTCATAAACCTTCCTTGGGTGAAAACTAACAGAACAAAACTTAGACGACCCAAATCGGACCATCCGTTCGTAATTTATGCGCGGTCCCACGTATGCCACTGCATTTTTATATATAGATAGATACAGGGGATACTCAAAATAACTGGGATAGGTAAAATTTTCACTTTTCGAAAAATATTCAACTAGCTGTAACTTTTCGAAAAGCGCATAAAATTTTCTCAAATTTTTACTGTAAGTTCATCAATTAGGTGTGTATCAGTGGTCCAATTTTGGAAGAGATCGGGCTATTCTTCACAAAGTTAGGAAGATTCTAGAAAAAGATATAATTATCATATTGCCAACTTTGAGCTGTTATATCTCCGGATCCAATGAACCGAATGCAATGAAATTTTGATCATTTATGACTCATATAATGAACTTGGAAAAACATTCGACTTAATTTGAAATTATTAATAAGAAAAAAAGTTAGTGATTTCATTTATTCTAGGTTTCTTTTAGTAAATATATTTATTTTTCATATTCATCCCATTACTTTTTCAATTTGATGCCGGCCATTTGGTTGCTTTTCTTCGAAACATAAATATATTCAAGTCAATTAGAGGAAATTTAAATGAATTATAATTACTATCTCGAATTTTGAAACGATGATGAAGTTTTGGATAAATTGATGTTATATTAGAAAAATAATCTAATCGTTATAGTTTTCTTTCGTGTGAAGAATTTTTAGTTGAGTCAAAAGTTTTAAATAGCTCATTATATGAGTCATAAATGATCAAAATTTCATTGCATTCGGTTCATTGGATCCGGTAATATAACAGCTCTATGTTGGCTATAGGATAATTATACCTTTTTCTAGAATCTTCCTAACTTCGTCAAGAATAGCCCCATCTTTTCCAAAATTGGACCACTGATACACACCTAATTGATGAACTAACAGTAAAAATTTGAGAAAATTTTATGCCTGTTTCGAAAAGTTACAGCTAGTTGAATATTTTTTGAAAAGTGAAAATTTTACCTGTCCCAGTTATTTTGAGTATCCCCTGTAGATATGTGAATAATTGGCTGTCAAACATGTAAACTCATCATTCAATAACCCTTGAGCCAGATGATGGACATTTTTTTACAAAATGTTTTAACCCTCTAATACCCAAATTTTTGATTTTGATCTAAGTATCATTTTTCGTCATCTAAAATCGATTTAAACATGTTTTGGAAGATGATTCTTTTTAATTCTCGATTTCGTGAATTTCAGTTTTTGATTTTTCTAATTTTTATTTTTGAACATCCCCACACTTTTATATTTTTCCTGGAAGCCAATTTGGGGAACGGATTTTTTGAGATGAAAACATTTTGAGATTTTATGATTATTGTTGAAATATTATTATTTTAAATTTTTTTCACAGAGAATTTTATTTTCCGTGTTATTTTAAGGAAAATAATTTTAGAGTGTATTCGATTCCCTTAAACTATTAAACAAGGATAGAATGATTTGGGAAAAATTTAAAATATGTTAATTGTAGCGTTTCAATACAAATAAACAATGACTTCTAAAAGGTGACTAAAACATCAATTTTTCAATGATTTTCAAAAAATGTAAATACGTTTTATGATACACCAAAAACCATTTTGAGATATACAAAACAGTCCTAAATATCAGCCAAAAATATAAAAATTTTGATTTTCCACGAAACAAAAATTACAAAAATGATCAAACTATACCCCGTCTAAAGGCGGGATTGGGTATTAGAGGGTTAAGTTTGAAGCGTTATTTTAACAAATAAAATGACTCTCACGTTGATCAATTTCACCCCACTGATCAATTACACCCGAAATCACGGTACTACTGTTCAGATAGCTAGGCTGATATTAAAGCACTTGCTTCGGCCAACTCTAGGCCAAAGTTAGTTATTGCACGTTCTCCTCCGAGAGACTGATACTCCGCTGATGGTAACGAACTTCCGCTCACCGTAAGTGACAACAAACAGGCTTGTTTCTTCAACACTGGATTTCCCTTTTTTTATTATTATTTTTAAATCAAATGAAAGTAGTTCTTTCAATCGTCAATAAGCCATTTTACGAGACGTTTCAGAACAGCTGATCGCAGCAGTGGCGTCAACTGACAGAAGTCCACGCACGTTTGTTTTGCTGGAATCTCGTGTAATTTTTGGAAAGGTACTTGTTCGACAAATTGGAGATATGAGAAATTGGTGCCAAAAAAGGCTCAAAAGCAGTCGCAGAAGCAATACAAATCTCATAAATTAATCAGGTATTTTTTTCGTTGCGATTGACTCGTTAACTTACCGAAAAGAATATAAATAAAAATTTCTAATTATTGCTTAGCCAGTTTCAAAAACTACGCTTGACTTGCGCGCAGTCATTAACCATCATCAACCGGATGATGATTGAAAACGTAAACATCAGAGCGCGGAGTTCTGTCATTTGACTAGCCTCATAAAATAGACTATGGAAACAGTATGCCGTCGTTATAGCCCAGTCCGATTGTCATCGTATTCATCGATGACGTGACTGCTTGGCGGCGTTGCTGATGCTTCTTTGTTTCGCACTAACACGCATATGCACTCATTTCAACATCGAATGATTAATTATTCCTTTGCTATAGCTCACTTTTAGTCAATCTTAAAACCGACAAATCTGTTCAATGTTTTTTTTTCTTATTAACGGAATTTTTAACTCGGAGCTAGTTCATCTCGGGACTCATGCCCTACATTCCTTCCGAAGGAAGAACTCACCTTTGGTGAGATTGTCGGCAGTGGGATTTGGTCCCAGGTCCTCGGCGTGATATTCATGTGCTTTAACCATCACATCAGGTCCGCTCCACTGTGTAAAGTTAGTTTACTTATGTTGCACATTAATCAGTTACTCTACAGTTCTTACAAAAGTGTAGCAAACATGCGTTTTTGAGATTTTGAAACTTAATTAATTAATTAGTTATAAATTTTCGCGGCTTAACTTGCCTAGTGGAACTTTTACTTAACTCAAAAGCTAGACTCAAATACTGCCGTGAGTGAAAAATGGACAAATTAAAGTGAAATTTGCGAAAAACTTACTTGTCCTCTCGGTGAGACTAGAACTCACGACTACTATTCACTAGACAGGCACACACTTAATTTATAATGCCGAATCTCGGTTCACGAATGCCGAGATTTGCACAGCCGAGAAGTCAGCTAAATGATTTCATGAGTACTCAGCTATTAAATGCCGAGAATCAGTATAACACGCCTCGTTGCCAAGTAACGTACTAGTTTGTTAGGTGAACATCGGTTAAAATTCAGAAACCGAGATCCGCACAGCCGAGCTGGGTGAATAGAACTGAGTGTGCACGTTGTGGGCTTCCAACACACTAAAAACAATGCGCTCTCACCTAGGCTTTATATATACAATAGATACGTAGTGTGGATGGACATCTAATTCATCCGAAAGAAGTGCGAGTTGAACCTGAATTCAGGTTAGACACTACATCTTCAAGTCTTCTCGTGGTGAAGTTGGCAATGCGCCTATCTAGTGAGTAGGAGTCGTGAGTTTGAATCTCACCGAGAGGACGAGTAACGTTTTCGCAAATGCCACTCCAATTTGTCCATTTCTCACTCACGCCAATATTTGTAAAGTCCACCTTTTGGACTTTGAAACTTATCGGCAAGCCTCGTTGGATAAATGTACGACTCGAACTGTAAGAATCATCATTTTGCATCTCGTTGCCTGTTTGTGTACTTCGGGGCTTCACGAAAAGCTCGATGTAGGAAACGAGTAATTTTCACCCAACGATCGACAAGACTTGAGATTTTTGACGCAAATTTGTGTAACACTGCATCAACACATTTCAGCAGTTGTGTGCTCAGTAAAACTATTATCTGATGTCCCAACAAAAAATGACGTTTACTAGCTGACTCTCAGCAAAACGTTTGTCGAACATCAGCAAAGAACTGTCAAATTTGCTAAGATCTTAGCTGTGCAAATCTTGGAAGAATGGAAAATGCTATATATCCCGGAAATCTGAATTAAGTGTCTAGACTTTCGTCCATACAAAATTTTCAAAATATGAGTGGACTGTAAACTTTGGTTCAGGATAAGATTTCTAAATTGAGATTCTTCACAGGCTCAGTTGACCTGTCCACCGTAACCGATGATATCTTCAGATTCTCTCTTCACTAACTGGAGACATTGGGAACGCATACGAAATGTCGTCGTCTTTCAGCAGGCGGCACTGGCGTAGAGATGTAAGAGATCATGGTTTGGGGTGAGTGTCACAAAGTGCGATAATTACAACACTTGATGAACCTGAACCCGAATTCCACTCCCAACAAGCTCACAAAATGTGAGTTCTTCCTTCGGAAGGGAAGTAAACCATGGATCCCGAGATTATCTAGCCTAGGGCTAAACATCTCAGATTATTACAGATTAAAAAGACAGTGCTCCAGTATGACCATGCTGAAGTTGTATAAGTTCTGTTCCTGCTTGGTTAAGAGTCTTTTCGTACTGACTGAGTATCATCGTGCATGTCTATGGTCAAACGGCAAAGACATCTTTTATTGTTTTATTGTCGGAGTGCTCATCAAACCCTAAGCTGAAAATCAAGCTTTGTCTCATGTTGGATATCACGCCGAGGAGATGAGGTAGAAGATTTTCTAACAGTGAATAGCTATTGAACTGGAAACAAAAAAAACTGCTAAACACTTCATAACAGAAATTTCGTCGAAGTCGAAAAGGGTCGAGAAACGTTCGAATTGTTTTCACTTGGATATCTATCAATACTTTATTCTGTACACAACCCCCCAGTTAACACTGACCTAAATAAGGGAACTGCATTCATAATCCTGTGCACGCTTGGGTAAGATTCATATTCAAACTACGGCCACTTCTTCGATGCATGCGTTTCTTCCAATGAATACTAGATTAATTCCACGGAAAGACACTGAATTTCGGATTGCTTTGTTCCACGAGGCACTGCACTAAAAATCACGCCAACTTGGACCGCCGACCATCGTTTGGAAGTAGCTTTCGAGCGAGCTTTGAGGCAGTTGGTCGACGACGACGGAAGCAGGTTGCTATGCTTCCTTCAGAACGAGCACTTCGACGCGCTGTATTCGGTTGTGGCTGCAAACAGCAACCCCAGGGTGTAGTAATGTGGTGTTTGTTTTTAATGTTCAGAATCGATAAAACTTTGCCTTTTCCGTCCGGTTCCGCCCCTCGCACTTGGACCCCCTCACCCAGAAAACTTGGAAGCTTTGCTTTTTTGGTGTTTTGATTAGTTGATGAAACGCGAAACTGACAAAAGCTCACTCAATCACAGGCCACCATCATAGGAGGGCATCATCACATTTTCCCACACTGACTGAACCCAAGGCACTTTGGCGCGCAGATTTTGAACGTTTCGCGAAAATTGCACCACCGAACTAAAAATAGACACGCTACCGACGCCACGCCACCAACAACAATCAAGAATAGCGCGCGCAACACCGCGACTTCAACGCGATCAACTCCCGCGATGGAATGGCGAGCTGGCGGCAGGATAACAACATTTGAACCCGCGCGCTGCTGGTCTGGTCTGGTCTGGGCTGGCTGTTGCTGCTGCTGCTACCTAGTCAGTAAGTTTTCCCTACTCTCGTGTTGTGCCGTTACGTTTCCGCGCGCGTGGTCCGTTTGTGGGTACCTAGGTTTTCGTGTTTTCATCACTCCTGAGCTTGCGGCTTATATACTTAGGACCGTCATTGATGGTTTTATGTACAGTAGGGTGAGGCCTGTTTCGTGATTTTTTTTTAAATCGAGATATATTGTGTTCTTTGAGATTCAGGTTGTTTGAGCTAATATATTTCTTGGCATTGCCATTAATACATCTATTTGTTCAACATCACATTTAAGATAAGACATAATCAACAATAGTATGGCATAATACTCAGTTTGTGCCTGCGGTTGCCGCTCTTCATCCTCGGTCAAGCCCTATGCTCCTGCATGTTTCTAGCATGGCCTGCCTTCCGTATCCTTCCGTCTTTGGCCAGCTACTGAATTACAAGGCTCGCCGTAGACTTCAGCGAGCTCAGTACCTCGAAGATATCACCGTCTATCGTGGAACTACTTCCTAGACGAATTCTGTCGTGTTTCAATCCACCACCAGCCCAACATCCTATATTATTTGACTACGAAATCAATGGAATAGTACTGCAAAGAGTTCTAAAAGTTAATGATCTTGGAGTAGTATTAGACCCGGAATTGACGTTTAAATCTCACTATGCTTCTGTAATCGCCAAGGCCAATCGACAATTGGGATTCATTTCGAAAGTTACTAGTGATTTCACTGATCCCCACTGTTAGAAGTCTTTGTACTGCGCACTAGTTCGCCAATTCTAGAGATTGCTGCTATTGTTTGGACGCCCAATGATGTTTCGTGGACATTGAGGATAGAAAGAATACAACGGAGGTTCATTCGTCTAGCTTTTTGCCATCAACCGTGGCGTGATCCGCTGAGTCTTCCAGCATATGCTGCCCGTTGCCAATTGCTTGGAATAGACACTACAGAAAAGATGTTAAGTTCAACAAGCGATGTTTGTGGCCAAGTGCTAAGGAATGAAGTAGACTGTCCTGCTCTTCTCTCGATGCTGAACATCCGTGCTATTCAGCGAGCTCTCCGGCAACGGTCATTAGTTTTTTTTTCTTTGTATTTGTAAATTTTAACTATAGCTAATTCTTCACAAACGGTCATTAGTGTCGGCAAGGTTTCACCGAACAACGTACTAATATAATAACGTTAAAACCGATCCGATGTCGAAGATGATAAGAACATTCACGTTGGTTGAACTTGAAGAATTATCGAAGAGCTTTAAAAATAAGATTATTCGTTCGTTTTGATTGTAAATGTTATTGTGTTGTGTTGAGTTTTTTTTTATTCATTAAGACTTTCAAGTCAGATGGAGCATATGTAAATAAATAAATAAACCTTTGCTGCCTCGCGAACATAAATTGACCGGATTTCGTGAAAGTCGTACCCGGCTGTTTTTAGCCCGGCTCGTCGCATTACACCTTCCAGAGCGATGTTTATAGGGCAGCATGAACGGTAGTCCAGGAGCTTGACGACTCCCTTCCACTAGCGTGCACAGGGGGGGGGGGGGCAAGGGGGGGGGGGCACTTGCCCCCCCTTCTATAAAAAAATCTTTGCACCATTTTTGCAATTCTTGCACCTTACCACGCAATGTTGAGAATCACTGAGCTATGGTGCACCATTGACACATACATTTTCTTAGTATCTCATGCACAACCATGATGTTCTCAAAATCATCTAGGCTAAACTCACGCACCATCTTCTAACTAATCAGTGATGTCAGCACCACATTTGAAAAACATGCACCATTTTGGCATTTCGTATTCCAAAACTGTATTCCATGTACGTGAACCATGGTGACTTCGGCACCACATTGAATTCTAAGCACCATTTTTTGCAATTCGTGCACCTAGCCATACAAAATAACGAGTGTCGCTGAATAACGGTGACAACTAATACAGCACACTAACATCATGTACCTTCTTCAAAGCTTTCAATGCACTATCATGATGTCCACAGAATGATCTAGGTATCCACACATTATGCTGATCGCATGAAATGTCTTTTTATCAATTAAGTATCTAATACCTCATACAGATATGCACCATCATGAAATTTCATGCACCATCACAGCTCTTCAAGCACCATTTCAGCGTTTATCATATCATCTAGGCATCTAAAGCACCGTAATACCGTGAGCATCACACAAAATACATTTTTTTGTATGCTATGCACTATTTTTCCAATTCGTGCACCTAACCATAGGCTTTGAAAAACGTTGACAACTAATGCATCATCTAGTATCATGCACCTTCTTCAAAGCTTTCCAACCACCATTTTTGCATTCACTATATCATCTAGGCATCTTATGCACCATTATGATGTGGTTCACAAGTGAATTTGATGCACCATTTTGGCATTTCGCATACAGAATAGCATTCCTTGTACCTGGACTATGTTGATTTCTGTGCCGCATTGAGTTTCCCGCACCATGTTTGCAATTCGTGCACCTACATATGGAATTTATTGAGTATATGTAACTGAATCATGGTAAAACTAATGCACCATACAGACATCATGTAGCTCCTTTGCATTCCATGTACCACCATGATGATCACATAAATATCTAAGCACCATCTCACGCGTCATCTAAGCATTTAATTCACATTTGAATTTCATAAGCTCTATTTTGCCATATCGTACACCCAATTGTATTCCATGTACCTGATCCATGTTGACTTCCGCACCACATTAAATTCTATGCATCATTTTTGCAATTCTTAATTTTAGATCTAACCACCCAATGTTGAGAATCACTGAATCATGGTGGCAACAAATGCACCCCTGATACAAACAATTTCTTAGAATCTCATGCACAACCATGATGTTCTCAGAATCATTTTAAGGCTCATCTCACGCACCATCTTTTAACTAATCAGTGATGTTAGCACCATATTCGAATAACATGCACCATTTTGGCATTTCGTTTTCCAAAACTGTAATCCATGTACGTGAACCATGGTGACTTCGGCACTACATTGAATTCCAAGCACCATTTTTGCAATTCGTGCACCTAGCCATACACAATGTCGAGTGTCGCTGAATAACGGTGACAACTAATACAGCACACTAACATCATGTACCTTCTTCAAAACATCCACAGAATGATCTAGGAATCCACGCATTATGCTGATCTCATGCACTATCTTTTAATCAACTAGGAATCTAATGCATCATACTGATATGCACCATCATTAAATTTTATGCACCATCAAAGCTTTCCAAGCACCATTTCAGCGTTTATTATATCATCTAGGCATCTGATACACCATTATGTTATAAGCATCACATAACATACTTTTATTTTGTATTCTATGCACTATTTTTGCAATTCGTGCACCTAACCATGCAACATGTTGATAATCTTAGAATAACGGTGACAACTAATGTAGCTCACAAGCATCATACGCCTTCTTCCAAGCCTTCCATGCACCATTTTGGCATTCATTATACCATCTAGGTATCTTATTCACCATTATGATGTGGTTTACATTTGAATTTGATGCACCATTTTAGAATTTCGCATACAAAATAGTATTCCACGCACCTGGAACATGTTGATTTCTGTGCCACATTGAGTTTCCTGCACCTTTACACGATTTGCAAGTGCACCTTAATATGAAACATGACGAGTATAACAGAATCATGATGAAGCTAATGCACCATACAGACATCATGCACCACCATGATGTTCACAGAATCATCTAGGCAACATCTCACGCACCATCTTTGAATCAAATATGTGTCTAATTGCGAAATAATGCACCATCGTTAAATTTCAAGCATTACTAAAGCATTTAATGCGTAATCGTGGCGTTCACTATATCATTCTAGGCATCTATTGTACCATTATTATTGTATGTAGTTTCGTACATCGAAAAAGCATTCCTTGTACGATGTCAGCTCTAATGCATCATACTGACATCAAGCACCATCTTTGAATGACATGCTCCATATCAGCATTCAATGCACCATACCAATGAACTGAGTGTCATCAGAAGATCCTATACACCATGGTGACATCATGCACCTTTATTGCTGCACGCAATTTGGTTTTCACGCAGCACCAACATTTTTATGTTTACACCATCTCCAAATCTCATGTTTTATCTTAGCATTCTATAAATCAAATTGCAATTACTTGCCACGCATACATTATTTCGACGTTCCCTTGATCATTAAGGTATATAATGAACCATACTCACATCACACACCTTATTAAAAATCTTTACACCTTCTTGATGTTCATTGTATCATCCACAATTGAATTTTATATACCATTTTGTGATTCGCGCATCAAAATAGCATTCCGTGGATCATTTTGAGAATCACTTTACCAGCTCGAGAAATATCTGAAGTAATCCGTGGAGGCATTCTAGGAGAAATCCCTGGAGAAATTTCAAGGGGAATCCTTGAAGGGCATCCTGGAGGAATCCCTGAAGGCATTACTAAAGAAGTGCTTGAAAAAAAATCTTCAACGAAGCTCTCAAAAACTGGAAGAGGAGTCAAGAAATTCCTGTAGAATTTGCAGGAGGAGCTACTAAAGGAATTGCTGGAAAAATTATTGAAGGAATTCCCTGGAGGCATTCCTAAAGGAATTCTTGAAGAATTTCCTGGGGGAATTCGTAGAGGAATTCGTGAAAGAATTCATAGAGGAATTTGTGGAGAAATATTTCGAAAAACTCGTGGACAAATTTCTTGAAGAGTTCCAGCAGGGGCTCATTGACGAACCCCTGGAGGATTTCCTGGAGTAAACCCTGGAGGAATTCCTGAAAGAACTTCTGGAGGAATCTCGGAAGGAATCCTTGGAAGAATGCCTGGAGTTTTCCTTATAGGAATTCCTGGAGGAACTTCTGGAAGAATGTCCGGAGGAATTTCTGCAGGAATCCCTGAGGAAATTTCTGGAGAGACATTTGGAGGAGTTTCTAGGAATTACTAGAGGAAGCTATGAGAAATTCCTGGAGAAATCCCTGATGTTAACTCTGGAGGAATTCCTGAAGGAATCCGTGAAGGAATTACAGGATGAAACACTGGAGGGGTAACAGAAGGAATCCATGAAGGAATCCATGAAATAATTCATGTAGGAATTCCAGGATGAATTGCTGGAGGAATTCCTGAAGTTTTTTTTTGGGAAAATTCCTGCATGAATTTGTGGAAGAATTACTCGAGGAATTCAATGACGAATCCTTGCAGAAATTACTGGAGAAATCTCTGGAGGAATTTCTGGAGGAATCAGTGGAGGCATTCCTGAAGGAGTTTTTGGAAGAATCCGTGAACAAATTCTTGGAGGAATTTCTGGAGGCATTCTTTCAAGAATTATTGGAAGAATTTCTGGAGGTTTTTCAGGAGGAGTACTTGGCTGAATCACTGGAGACATTCATAGAGGAAATCCTAGAGAAAGCTTTGGAAAATTCCTGGAGAAATCCCTGCTGTAATCCTAGGAGGAATTCCTGCAGGAATGCGAAAAGGAATTCAAGGATGAATCCCTGGAGAATTACTAGAGAAACTTCTGCAAGAATCCCTAGAGGTTTTTCTGGAGAAATTCCTAAAAAAATGTAGGAATTCCTGGAAGAATTTCTGGAGGATTTCCTGAAGGAATTCTTTGAAATTTTTTGGAAAAATATTTGCGGCTTCCTGGAAGGATTAAATGAACTCCTCGAGCAAAAGAATTCGTAGAGGGATTTTTGAGGAATATCTGAAGAAATTAATTGAAGAATCCCTGGAGGAATTCCTGATGAAATTCCTGGAGAAATTCCTGGCGAAATCCATGGAGGAATACCTGAAGAAATTTTTCGAGGAATTCCTGGAACAGTTCCAGGAGAAGTTTTTTATCTGGAGAAATTCATGGACAAATTCTTGTAGGAATACCTAGAGGAATTGGAGGAATCCATGAAGAATTTTTTAGATGATTTTCTGGAGCAATTAATAGAGACATATTTTTATAGTTGTCCCAGGAGAAATTTCTGGAGAGATTCCTTGAAAAATTCCAGAAAAAAATCCTGAAAAAAATGTCTGTAGAAATCCCTGGAGAAATTTCTCGAGGAATTCCTGGAAGAGCTCCGGGAGAAATTTCTTCAAGATTTTCTGGAGAAAACCGAGCAGGAATTCCTTTAGGAGTCCTTGCAGAAATTCCTGGAGGAATCTCTGTAGAAATTCCCGGAGGTATTAGAGATGGAATTAAGGCGAAACTGGATCCATTTCCTCACTTTTTGGTTTTTGATTTTTTATAAAATAACGAAGAAATATTTTCAAGATCGGTTTTCGTACACATGTGGAATATGGATCAAGGTAGCTCCTGATTGTTTTCGTGGTGGAAAATATTTTTCGTTATTGCAGAAACCATTTTTGAATAAAATTTCACAAAAATGGAAAACTTTTTCCACCTAAAAAATCAGAGGATACCTTGATCCATGCTCTACATATGCACGAAAACCGATTTTGAAAATATTGCTACGTTATTTAATAAAAAATCACAAACCAAAAAAAATGAGGAAGTGCTTCCAGTTTCGCCTTAACGAAGGAATTTTTGAAGTACCTAATAATGGAGGAATTCCTGGAGCAATTACCGAAAGAATGCTTTGAGATATTTTTTGCGAAGCATTCTTGGAGAAATTCCTGAAAGATTTTCTTGAGGAATCTTTGGAGAAATTCCTGGAGGAATCCATGTTTGCATTCCGGGAGGTATTTCTGGATAAATTCCTCCAGAATTTTTTGGAGGAATTCATTTATGAATTCTTAGAGGAATAACTAGAGAAATGCCTGGATGAATTCTTTAAGGCATTTCTGGACAAATATTTAAAGCTTCCTGGAGGAATGTCTGGAGAAGCTCCTCAAGGAATTGATAAAGGATTTTTTTTTAGCAATTTCTGAAGAAACTCATGGATGAATTCCCGAAGAAATTTCGGAGGAATCCATGGAGAAATCTCTGGAGGAATTCTTAGAGAAATTCCCGGAAAAGATCCGAGAAAAATTCTTCTAGAATCTGGAGGAATTAGTCGAGGAATTGCTGGAAGAATCCCTGGAGACAATATTGAAGGAATTCTGGCAGAAATTCTTAGAGAATTTTCTGTAGGAATTCCGGCAGCAATCCCTGAAGGTATTTCATGAGGATTCCATGGAAATATCCCTGGAGGAATTCCTAGAAGTGTTCTGGGAGAAATTGATTGAGAATTATGTGGAGGATTCCGTGAAGGATTTCCTGGAAAAATCCCTGGATGAATGCCTTGAGAAATTTCTGGTGGAATCCATGGAGGAATCAATTTCTGAAGGAGTTCCTGAAAAAAAAATCCTTGAGAAATTCCTGGAGGAATCCGTGGAGGTATCCCTGAAGGAATTCTTGGAAGGGTTCCGGGAGACATTCCTTTAAGATTCTCTGGAGGAATTCTGACAGAAATTTCTAGAGGATTTTCAGGAGTAATTCCTGGAGGTATTTCTGGATGAATTTTTGAAGAAATTCATGAATAAATCGTTGAAGGAATGGATCCCTGAAGAAGTCCTTGAGAATTTCCTGTAGAATTTCCTGGAGGAATCCATTGAAGAATTGCTCCAGAAATTCCAGGAGGAAATCCTGGAAGAGTTCCGGTAGAAATTCCTTTAGGATTTTCTGGAGGAATCTGTAGAGCAATTCCTTGAAGAATCCGTGGAGGAAATATTGAAGAAATTCTGGCAGACATTCCTAGAGGATTTTCTCTAGAAGAAATTTCATGAGGAATCTCTGGAGGAATTTCTGGGGGTTATTCTGGAGGAATTCGTGGAGGTAATTCTGAAGAAATTTCTGGAGTATTTTTGAATTCCTGGAGGAATTATTTGGAGAAATTCTGGAGAAATATATGAGGCTTCATGGAGAAATTTCTGAAGGAACTCCTCGAGGAATTTCTGAAGGAATTTCTGGAGGAATTTCTACAGGATTTTTTTAAAGAATGAATGAAGAAATTTTTTAGCGAATCCCTGCAGGAACTCCTTGAGAAACTTCAAGAAAAAGTTTTGGAGGAATTCTTTGAGGAATGCATGGAGAAATCCCTGTAGTTTTGGTGAAAATTCCCAGATGATTTTTAGAGGAATCCCTGGAGGAGTTCCTGGTAGAATTTCTGGCGCTCTTCCTTAAGAAATTTCTGAAAGAATTCCCGGAGGAATTTCTGAAGAAATTCATGGATGAATCCTCGGAGGAATTTCTGAAGAAATGCCTTGAGAATTTCCTGAAGGAATCCATGGGGGAATTTTTCGAGGAATTCTAGGAAGAATTCCTGGAAGAATTCTGTTAAAAATTCATCTAGGATTATCTGGAGGAATGATCAGGATCGAGGATCAATTCTTAGAGAAATCCCTAGAAGAAATATTGTAGGAATTCTGACAGTCATTCCTAAAAGAAAATTTCAGGAGGAATCTCTGGAGGAATTATTGAAGGATTTACCAGAGGAATTATTTGAGGAATTTCTGGTGAAATATATGAGGCTTCCTGGAAAATTAATGGCGGAATGTCTGAAGGAACTTCTCGAGGAATTTCTGAAGGAATATCTGGAGGAATTTCTGAAGACATTCATTATTGCATCCCTGGAGAAATTCCTGAAGAAATTTCAGGAAAAAATCCTGGAGAAATTCCTAGGGAATTCCGTGGAGAACTCCTGGTGGAATTTCTCGCGGAATCATTCGAGGAACTCCTGGAGGAATTCCTGGAAGAGTTTCGGGTGAAATTACTTTAGGGTTTTCTGGTAGAGTTCATGGATGAATTTCGGGGAGAAATCCCTGGAGGCATCTCGGAGAAATTTCTGGATGAATGTCTGAAGGAACTACTCGAGCAAATTCTGAAGGAATACCTGGAGGATTTTTTTGAGGAATTTCTGAAAAAAATTATGAATGAATTCCTGCAGGAATTCTTGGAAAAATTGCTGGAAAAAATCCTGAAGAAATTCCTGAAGGAATCCGTGGAGGATTTCCTGGACAAATTTCTTGTGGAATTCCTCGAGAAATTCTTGGAAGGGTTCCAGGAGATATTCTTGGGGAACTCAGGCAGAAATTCCTAGAGGGGTTGATGGAGGAATTTCAGGAGTTCTTCCTCGACATATTTCTGAAAGAATTCCTGGTGGAATTTCTGGAGGATTTTTTTGTGGAATTTCTGAAAAAAATCATGGATGGATCCCTCAAGGAATTCCTGATGGAATTGTTTGAGAATTTCCTGGAGGAATCCATGGAAGAATCCCTGGAGAAATTTCTTGAGAAATACCTGGAAGAATTCCGTGAGAAATTCCTTTAGCATATTATGGAGGCATCCGTGGAGGAAATATTGGGGGAATTCTGACAGGCAGACATTCAGGATTTTTCCTAGAAAAATGTCAGGAGGGATCTCTGGAGGAATTTTAGGAGTATTTAATGGTGGAATTCCTGGAGGATTTATTTGAGGAATTTCGGGAGAAATATATGAGGCTTTCTGGAGATATGTCTGAAAGAACTCCTCGAGGAATTTCTGAAGGAATTCCTGGAGGAATTTCTGGAAGAAGTTTATGAGGAATTTCTGAAGAAATTCAGTAATGAATACCTGGAGAAACTCCTGAAGAAATTTCTGTAAAAAAATCTAAAGAAATTCCTGGAGGGTTCCCTGGAGGTATTCCTGGAAGAGTTTTGGAAGAAATTCCTTTAGGATTTTCTGCAGGAATCCGTGGAGGAATTCCTGAAAGATATCACTAGTTTCATATTGGAGGAATTTCTGAAGAAATGTTTGAAGGAACCCCTCGAGGAGTTTCTAAAGGAATATCTGGAGGTATTTCTGAAGAAATTCATTATTGAATCCCTGGAGGAATTCCTGAAAAAAAAAATCCTGGAGAAATTACTGGAGGAATCTGTGGAGGATTTCCTGTAGAGATTCCTCGCACAAATTTTGGAAGAGTTCCGGGAGACATTCTTTTAGGATTCTCTGGCGAAATTCTGGCAGAAATTCCTAGAGGGTTTTCTGGAGAAATCCCTTGGAGGATTTTTTTGGAGGAATTCCTGTATGAATTTCTGGCGTTATTTTTCGAGAAATTTCTGAAGGAATTTCTAGATGAATTTGTTGAGGAATTTAAGAAGGATTTTTTGAAATAATTCATGGATTCAGGAATTCCTGAAGAAATTCGTTGAGAATTTCCTGGATAATTTTCTGAAGAAACTCCTGGAGGAATTTCTCGAGGAATTCCAGGAAGATATTATTTAGAAACTCCTATAGAATTTTCTGGGGGATTCCGTGGAGCAATTATTTGGAGGAATTATTTGAAGAATTCGTGGAGAAATATTTGAGACTTCCTGGAGGAAGTTCTAAAGGAATTATTGGAAGATTTTTTGGAGGAATTCCTGGAGGAATCATGCACGAATCTTTGGAGAAATCCTGGAGGAATCTTTGTAGATTGCAACAAGGATTCCGATCAAAATGTTCTATCTAGGAATTCTGACATTCTCCAATTCTAGCATCACTAATTGTTCAGGATCAAAATTCTTTCACAACGACAATATTTTTTTCTATAATTGATAATTTTCTCGATATTCTCCATTGTATTTGATACGTTTATGAAATTTTATAAGAGTCGAGATAATGACTTCATATTAAAGTTTCGTAATGCCTTGAAATCATCACCATCCGAAGCCTTCTCCAGAATCCCAATATGAAGTACTTGGCGATGTTAGCACCACAACATGTTGAAGCCCCTACTTGGGAATTCATATTGCGTGTAACACCATAATTCTATTTTGCACCATGATCATACATATATTGCACCATTATTATGGTGCCCCCCCTAAGCAAGAACCCTGCGCACGCTAGTGCTCCCTTCCCCTTCTGCGAGCCTGCCGTGTAGTTTCTGGCTAAGAATAGGACTACTAACCCCAATTTAGGGTGTTCAAGCGACCCGTGCCGAGGAATGAGTGATCGAGGGAATGAAAGAGATGCTCAATCGTTGTCGGAGCCTGTGGGGCGCTCCATAGTATTTTGTCCTTTACTGCGCTATTGCAGGGCCCTGGCGTGGCGGATCTTTTTTCCCGTGCAACTCGTGGGATAGAAAATAATTTCAAATAAAATAACAAAAATCAACAAGGAGCAGTGGCGAAGTTGACCTCTTCGCTAGAAGGGGGTTGGCTAGGTCTCCGTTAACCCTCGAACGATCGCGCTGTTGTATTTTGTACAACACGTTGAAAAAATCTCGCTTTTTGTACTCAGCATTAGCGTGGTGCTGACGCAGGTAGTCAACCGCGCGAGTTACGGAAGGTTAAGGAGAGCAGATGGAGGAGCAGGGAGCTGTACCATAGTGCCAGCGTTGGCCACCCAATTTCCTCCCCGGCTAGTTTGTCAGGTGAAGTATTGGACGCACACTGGAGTAACAGGGTCCATTTCATGGCCAAAAAGTTTTAATACGTTTTTATGGTTGTATTAGCGATGAAATTGTGAATTTAGATAATGAGGATGCATTTTGGATTAAAAATGACCATATTAATCCACGTAAAGGCCAGAAATGATTTCTTATAACCTCTCTAAGCATAACGTTTGTTTTCATCCCCAAAAATCGCTTGAAATGTCAAACATTTTTGTTTTTGAAAACTGAGAACTGAAAAATAATTATATTTCCATAAAGTATATTGCTTGGAAACAAGGCCCACTTCGGTTCATAGAAATTCTGCTAGAAGTGTGAGAAAAATTTATTTTTTTTATAAGTGTAGATAACGTGTTTATGTCTTCAGCAAAGTGGTAAGAAGTGTCATAATTGGGAAACTTGTTGTACAATTGTTCTATCTGCTCAATTTTTGTAAATATGGGCCATTATATTTGAACTCAGTTTAAATGTTGTACCTTTTTCTAGATATTTTCGGGAATCACATTTTCATCATGGGGTAACTTTTATAGTGTCCAGAAAAAACGCGTCAAAACTCAAAATTTAATCACGGGTTTAAATTTCAGGAGTATGAACATGATGATAGAAGCCGTGTGGAATATATCAGTTTGAAGTTTCATATTTAAATATGGAGTTTTAACATAATTCTATACATACAGTTTAGCTTTAAAAACAATATCTATTTGAAAATATATTTTTAACGGTGCATCAACATATGATTACATGCTACAAATAGTGAGCTCCTTGTTTGAGTTGTTTTTGATGTTTTTATAAACAAATTTTGAACACAACAGTTCTAGCTACATTTGATTAGTACTACATTGCATACATTTAGGCGTTTACCGGTGAATGGAGATTTTTGCCCAAATTAACTAAATTGATTCCACTTGACACATTTTGTTAAGAGATACAAGACTAGCTATGTATTCTGCTATGATCTATCTACCGAGAATAAGTGACCTTTCATTGAAAAAGTAGTCGAAACAAAGTTGTTTATGCAAAATTAAACCTAAATCGAAACTAAAAACTAGTCAAAAAGGTGTAAATTTCAAAATGATTTATTTTTTCGTCTGGTACTTTCTGGTACCCGTTCTCTTGCGATTCACAAAGGATATGCATTATATTTTATTGTAATTTTATCCAGATCGCGGAATGCTGCAGAATCTAAAAACTTTTTGAATGCTGGAAATGATTAAAAATTGACAAAAAACATGATTTTGAAAACTCTTCTGAAACAGGGCAAAATACAGGGTGCGGCAGGAAAAAATGCGAAAAGTTCAAGGCACTATTACACGCCAAATATAGGATATATATGACTATTTTTTCATGACAGTGTATCAGTCAATGTCTATATTCTTGCACTGCAAAACAAAAATGAACATATTTGATGTTTAACGTGTGATAATGTAAGCCTAATAAGCGGGTATCAGATCAGCTTAAATTCGATTAACAACCAGACCACACTGATCTAGAGCCATGTAGTTTCACATACTAGATGAAATAAGTACATGTATTTGACGATATTGTAGAGAAAATTAAAAATTTTGTTTTATCAGATACGAAATTTAGCGACCTGTGTACTTTTCTGCGGTTGGAAAATTCTTATTGACTTCAGCTTCAGGCGCCGCCCTGTAAAGGTTAGTGACTAAAATGGGAAAATTTTTAATTAACTTTTCAGAAAACCAGTCTATTAGAGATCATGGAACGTTGAAACATAGATTGGTTAACGTCGACGGAAATGAGGTTTGAAGCTGAAAAACACTTTCGCATATTTTCCTGCCGCATACTGTAAATGAAACCAAGTGTAGTTTTTTGTTTAAATGATACACCTCTATCAGGAGAACTGTGTTACATACTCAGTTATTTTTTCAAACTGTTGATATTTCGATAATTGAAGTACTTCCGATGAGTTGTGATGCAAATGAAAAAAACAGTAGAGAAAATCATCAAATTCCGGCATTTGTTCTTAAAAAAATATGCATCCCAATGTATTTTATGGATTGCCACATGATGAAGCAATACTTCATTTATCTTAAAAAAATATTAGGCTTTGGAAAATCCCGAAAAAAAAAAAATTTCGACTTATGGCCAGGAATTTGGCCCATTTACGCCTATGTGGGACGGAGCGTGGTTAATGACGGCCGTCAACAAGAATGGAGATCACTGCGCAGCAGCTTGAATCCATTATTGACTTTGCGTCCGCGAAGTCTTATATTAGTAAGGATCTCAAGGACCACGGAACCACGAGAAATTAGTGGCAACTGCGGCAGCGGCAGAACCCGCGAAGGTTCCGATGTCTACCCAGCCAGACGGAGTCCTTCGCTTTCGTGGGTAGCCCCAAAAGTGTGGCGGATGCTATCCCAAGCAACACACATGGTTACAAAACGGTCTCGGCAGCGTATGCAAGGGTTGCGCAGTAGGTCACATCACACATCACAGTGACTTCTGTGCAACCCTTACATGCGCTGCCGTGACTGTTTTGTAACCATGTGTGTTGCTTGGGATCGCTTACAACAAGCAATCGCAGAAGCGTGCAAGGCTGGGCGGCCGTTAACCTTTAAGGTCGGTAGTAAAGCCGGCAAGGCGGACCCCAGCCAGGCGTCCCGGATTGAAGGGAACTAGGGGTTGCGACAACTGGTTAGTCCTCAGCAACCACAAGATGGGGCTGGGCAGAGGGAAGACGACCCTTGGACCAAAGTAGAGTGAAAGAAGAAGAAGAAGAAGAAGAAGAAGAAGAAGAAAAAGAAGAATATGAAGATGAATAAACCTAAATTGGTGCAGAAGCGTAGGGACACCAAGCCATGAACACGTAGGAGGACAGGTACCAAGTGTGAGAAGGGCGACGCGTCGTCGTCAAGATTGAACAGTCCAAGTACTCGGAAGTCTTGAAGGCGATGAGGAGCGACATCAAGTTCGTGGATCTGGGAGCCGACGTGCGCAGTATTAGACGTACTCGTACAAGTGAAATGATCCTCGAGCTCAAGCGCGACAAGGAACGCAAGGGTGCCACCTAGAAAAGTTTTAGCGAAGTAGACGAGGTGAGAGCTCTTATAGCAGCGGAGGCGACTCTGAAGGTGAAGAACCTAGATGAGATCACTGACGCGGAAGAGCTCGTCACGGCACTGCGGCAACAGTGCAGGTGGCCACTGCAGCCATTTGGCTACGGAAGGGCGCGGCAGAGACATAGGTAGCCTTGGTACACCTACCTGTGGTGGACGCAAATAAGTCCGTTAAAGTAGGGAAGCTAGAGGTGGGTTGGTAAGTATGCCAACTGACCTTGCATGAGCCACCGGAAGTTTGTTTCAGGTGTCTGGAACCAGGACACAAATCATGGGACTGCAAAGGTGCTAACAGTAGCAAGTTGTGTAGATTATGCGGCGGTGAAGGGCACAAGGCACAAGCCGAGTCCACCCATTTGTCTGAAATCCGTGAACTACAGGCATCCAACGGGTGGTCTAAGGCGCCCGACCTTCAAAAAATCCACAGTGAACAAATCACAGTGCAGGTAACGCAGTTGAACCTGAACCACTGTGACGCAGCCCAGCAACTGCTTTGTCAGGCAGATTCTGAGGGGGGGACGGAGATCGCCATCATAGTGGACCCATATTGGCTACCCGCCTGCAACAGTAATTGGGTCGCGGATGGGTCCGGAAAAATGACAACAATATGGACGACGGGTGAATACGCCGTCCAGGAGTTGGTGTCTACTACCTACGGAGGGCTTCGCGATCTCCACTGTAAACGGGGTCGTCTTCTGTATGGGCAGTTATGCGCCTCAGCGGTTGTCGATCGAGCAGTTTACGCAGATGCTGGACTGTATGATGACCGTGCTGACAAAGTGAAGGTCTGTAGAAGAGACGAACCAGCCAAGGGCTGAAAGTCTCTTTAATAAAGACTAGGGACAATGGAAATTCGCGATTTCGCGGAAGCCGCGAAATCCGCGAAATTGGGCAATGGTTGCAAAATTTAAGAAATCCCGCGAAATGACACGAAATCTGAGAAAATTCAGAAAATAACCTCAAAGTTTCGCTAATTTTTAAATTTAAAAAATAAATTGGCTGATAAATTTTACCAATGTAAAATAATTTAATAGTTTAATACATTTTACATCAACTTCTTTTCCAATTTTTCATCAAATTTGTTACTTTCCCTGTAAATTTATGATAACGCCTCTTAAAATCCAAGTGACTTATTCGGTTCGCATGCAAAATTGATGTTTTCTTAAACAATACGATCAAAAATATGGTGCCGCGAAATCACCGCGAAACTCGCAATGTTGGCCCGCGAAATTTGAGAAATTTTGCCGCGAATTTCCATTGTCCCTAATAAAGACAAATCGAATCAATCAATCAAGGTCGGTAGAAATTGCGGGTAACTTCAGTGCCTGAGCCGTGGAATGGGGAAGTCGTTTAACGAAGCAGTGCCAGTGGGGTCAGATCCTGCTAGAAGCACTGGCTATGCTAGATGTCGGTCTGGCTAATGTCGGTACCAAAAGTACCTTTAGTAGGGACGGAATGGCGTCGATCATCGACGTTACACTCACAGTTATCACCTGGCGGTTCGCTACAGTATCAACTACAACAACAGCAGGCAGTGGGTGATGCCTACAGGATCGTGATGGCCAAGACAAGAGGTGTAATAGCTTCTACAGAACAGTCTCCAGAGATGTTGGAGGAGATCATCGATGGGCTTTTTCCACGATGATCCTAGTTCTTGGACACCTTTCGTTGGACAGCTGGGGACTGAGGCTGGCGACGAGGAGATGGTCATTGATGAGGAATATGCGGGGGTAGCAAAGTCCCTTAGTATAGGTAAGTCCTCAGGTCCGGATGGAGTTCGGAACTTGGCCTAAAAGGTCCTCCCGGGATGCTCAGGTCTGTTATGCAGAAATACCTGGACGAGGGAGCTTTGCCAAAGGTTTGGGAGTGGCAGAGCCTGGTTCTATTGCCAAAGGCAGGGAAAGCAATCGGAGACCAGCCGACAAACAGACTAATATTCTTGATCGATACGGCGGGGAAAGTGTTCGAAAAAATCATACTTAACAGAAACTCTGAGGGTGTAAATGGGCAACTAGTTCAGCTTCCGGAAGGGAAGGTCGATCGTAGATGCTATCTTGTCGGTTTCAAAGACTGCCGAGATAGCGCTCCAGCGGAAGAGGAGGGGGATCAGTAACTGTGCAGTAGTGAATCTGGATGTATGGAACATGTTCAATAGCGACAATAGGGCGGCTATTGCCGATGCGCTCCTGCATCTGAGGATACCCGGGTATCTATGCAAGATTCTCGGAAGTTACTTCCAATATCGAGTACTGGTTCTAGTACACAGAGATGGGTCGGAAGGGCTTTCCCATAACCTCTGGAGTCCCGCAAGGTTTCATCCTGGGTCCGGTGTTATGGAATGTCATGTACAACGAGGAGTTGAGGTTAAAGTTTCCGGTGGGAGTTGCAATCGTCGGCTTTGCTAAGGACATTACGCCGGAGGTCTACGATGAATCGATCGAAGAAATATAATTGACTGCTGTCCTCTCGATCCCAGTTGTGGAGGAGTGGATGAGATCTAGAAAACTGGAATTTACTCATCACAAAACTGAGGTGGTGGTTGTGAAAGTCGGAGCAGCAAGCGGTGATCAGGGTAAGCGATTGCTTAATTACTTCGAAGCGCTCCGTCAAACACTGAGGTGTGATTATCGACGATAAGCTTAGCTTACCTCCGGTAGCCACATTGATTATGCCTGCAAAAGAGCCTTCACAGCTATAGTGGCACTGTCCCGGATACTGTCAAATCGGTATCCTTATAGGGAAGGACGTAGAGGCATGTCCGGTTTGTGCTGTTTTAGAGGAAAAGGCGGAACACGTTTTGCTCGTGCGCCCAGGTTTTCGCACAATGCGTGCTCACATGCTTGTCACAGCGGGAAGGACACTAGTCCGGACTTTCAGCCCAAGGCTGGTTCGCCTCCGTTGTCCAAAGGATTTGTAAGGATGATTTGGAATACCGTTAAACGGATATCATCCACATCGTCTTAGAGCTACAGAGGAGGTGGCGCGTAGACTCGGAGAAACACTAGTTCAGACGCTATAGAAGAGATGGTCAGAGTGTTCAAAGTCGGCTACATGCGGTCGAAATCTGTCCTTATAGCGTTGTGACCACGGGGAGAACATCCTGGTAGCGTTGCTGTCGTGGCATCGATCTACTGGGTTGGATCCGAGCCTGCGGTTGGAAAGAGTTGCTAAACAAGTTCGAGCCTCATGCCCGCACGTGCCTCTGTGTCCTGGCTGATAGGGCCTTACTTGCGGTAAGGTCAAATCGCTGTGCAAGCGGTATCAGTTCTTGATCCACTACTACTGTGAAGTTGGAAGCAGGCGTGGTGTCGACCCTGCCTGCCTTCCGAGGGCAAAGGACCACTCGGGAAACTAGATGAGCGCCAGTATTCTACCTTGGTGGAATCCCCATAGCGAGTCATGGTCGTTGCTGTTGGCTACGCAGTTAATATTGAGGGTGCGATGCGCACTAGGCCATCTCTGAAGCAATGCCTTCTTGGTGGCTCCGGAGAGGCAAAGAGTTTGGCGACCATGGGAATGTGTTTGGTGGGTCGAGGAAAAAGTATTCTTAGCTTTAACTTTTGTTGTAGAAGACGGTCCTTAACCTCACACTACCTAGACCTCCCTGTTCAGACGCTTCTGTTGAGTGGATTTTCCCTCCATAGTTCAGAAGAAAAGAGCGATGTTTAAGAGTAGACCTGTTTCCCGTTTACTTCGAGCGTTACCGGATGATAACGAAAGAGGCATTAATTCAACATTGAATGATGGTTTTTCTGAGTAACGTTAGTGCCGTTAGAAGATAGTCTGCTATCTGTCATGAAATAGGAGTAACGGCAATTGTAGCAGCCCGCGAATGCACCATCCCGTAACGTTCAACTCCACATTCCTTTCCTAAACGAGAAGTTCACTATTTATTAGAGTGGGTCAACGTTGTATGGAGAAACTTTTAATTTGATCGTATCAACTCGGAACAAAGTTTTTTCAATCTATATTAGCGCCCAAAACAACTGTGCAAAATTTGGGAGCATTTGGTTGCGTCCCCGTATTCCGCATTGCGATTGAAATTTGTATGGAAGTTAGTATGGGAAAACTTTTTTTTGCATTTTACTCATAACTTGAATTCTTTTGTCTAATACCATGTAACTAATGACGTTAAAGTAGCCTCATAGCCTAGGATATACCGAAGACCGCAAAGTGATTCGACGCTTGTGAAAAAAGTTATTCTCCAGGTAACTCAGGCCATAAATTGAGATTTTTTTATTGATGTTATTCCTTTACATGTTAAATGCTAAGCACCACCAGGCAATCTGGACGTTACAACTTTTTTCACAAATGTCGGATCACGTTTCGGTCTTCGCCAAAGTTTTTCGGCATATCCTAGGCTATACTTTAACGTCATTAGTTAGATCGTTTTAGACGAAAAATGTCAATATATGACAAAAATGCAAAAAAGTACGTTTTCCCATACTAAACTCCATAAAAATCGCAATGCGGAATACGGGGACGCAACCAATCGTTCCCAAATTTTGCACAGTTGCTTTGGACGCTGAAATGAATCGAAAAAGTTTTGTTCCGAAAAATCGACTTTGTTGACCCAGTCTACTATTTATCTATGTGATATCAGACATGTACTGCACAAACCCATGCACTGAGAGGAAATAACATTTCCATTTCACTGGAAAAAGTCAAGTAACCTTTCGAAAATGAATTTTTCAGTGAGTTTACATGACTTGAGTGAAACTCGCTTAAAAACTTAGTGAAACTCCAAATAAAAGCAATTGAAAATTTTGCACTATATTGCATCGCAAAATTTATATGGTTTTGAAGTGGATTTTACTGCAGTCGAATGTATGAGAAAAGAAGCGTGAAATTGTCACCCATCACTAACGAATCATGTATGAGTGTGATGATGGCAACATGTTCTAATATGCTTGAAGTTTCCTTATCCTCAAGGGAACCATTTGGTGAACTCCGGTGTTACGGAGAACTACCAAATTTTTGGAATGCCTTCCGATTAGACCTAAGTTAATAGAATATTTTCCAAAATCTAATGCATTCATACTGAAAATTCACTTAAATATCATATAACCCGGTAATGAAAAATTTCACTTAAATTCTATTGGAATTTTCCAGTGGAAATTTTTCACTAACCAATAATTTAAGTTTCAAAAGCTTAGTTAGATGGAAAAAATCTACTTAAGATTTCCAATGGATTTTAAGTGAATTTTTCGCTCAGTGTGGATCGAATCGCCTTCCATCTGCTGTCGATGTCCAAAGTCTGACAGTGGGGACAAGCGGCCATCTCGTGCTCCTCGCTGGAGCAATAGTGACAGCATCTCTTCATTTCCGTCGGTGAACTTGATAATTTTTCAAGTTAATTCAGTTAATAAAGTTTTCTAGCCTCACCATAGCTGTTTCATTGGATTTCAAAAACGAAGCCACACCCTAACAAACAGTATACTACTATAATGATTATTATTGTTTATAGTCGAACCACCTCGAAGGTGGATAAGCAGAGCTTCGAGGTGGCAAGGTAACCTACCCTCTAGTCAGTGACGACTGACTTCTGCCGTGGTGGCAATGAATCTCGTGACTGCGTCGTGATCTCTCGCGCGACGACGTTCGTTCTCTTTCGTAGAACTGTGGAGGTGCCTATCTAAGTAATGTGCTAGGAAAGTTCAATGGAATGATGATATGTTTGTATTTCTTTCAATTCAATCGGATTTGATGCGGTTAGGAAGGAAATGTGAATGAAACGTTGTGATGGGTATGTGCATCTATGTTGCTTGAATTTTGTTCTTACAAATGACAGAAAGCGTGAAGCCGTTTTGATGGTAGCTCAGTAGACTTAGCCTATGTCTTGGCTGAAACCCTGAAATTGAATTGAAGGCTAGCTTATAGTTTGAGTTGAGAAGAAATATAATTAAGGCCAATGTCAACGCTATCGGTAAACATCGTCATTGGAAAAGCCGCTTGGTATCTAACTCACATTTTTTGGGGCCGTAAATCTTGAAGCTGTATAAAGAAGTGACTTGCGTTGCTCCTTGTTCTTGGAATTACATGCTTACTTCTGCACATTTTAAGAACGTGGTTTATGGTACGTCCATGATGAAATACGCATCAATATTTTTGGAGAAAAAAAAAACATTAAATAGGTGCCAACATTTCTAGGATTCCATTTCAATCAATCTCTCGGGATAAATGATTGAGGTGAAACTACTAATCATGCTGAAGAACATTTCCTTCAATATCCTGAATACACACCAACTCAAAGTAATGCGTAAAATCTACCAGTTACTATATACCATTTCGTGTCTAATAGCCACTTGTTACTGAAACAGTTGTCATAAACCATTCAAGCTATGCCATCAAGATATACCAGCCTTCTTTTTTTACTGCACCATAATCCACGGAAGAAACTCCAATAAAATTGTCAGGTGCTCGCCAGGACATCCGAAAATGCGTATTTACCAACAACATTCATTTGCATAGTTTTGCTGCTTTGCGGTAAACCTACTCGGAGCCCAAACCGCATCTTCGAAGGTTCGGTCTGATGTTTGCTTGTAAAAATAATATCGCGCCCCCGCCCTTTTTCCAGAAGAAACTGCTAATTAATTCGCTTTCACTTATTTTACCTCAAAAAATGCCTCAACAGACCTTGACTGCTCCAACCTTCTGCATTCGGCGGTGGGTTGGTGGAATTTTTCTCCACGTCCACGTCCAGTCGGTAGACGACCAAACCCACGACTGCCACAACTGCCACTCATCATCGTCTCGTAGTGAATTTGATCGCACTCAGCAAAGCTGAAAAGAAAATATGACCGCTCTATTCATCATCATAATTATCACATGTTATCAAGCCAGGCAAATTTTGCACTAAACGACCGTTAATCAATGGCCCTCGCCTCAGTCTCCTCACGTTATGTAACGACGCCCCAATCGTCCCCATCAGCAGCGCGACCGAGATCGCGGCGGCGGCGACGGCGATGACGATGACGATGGCATGTCCTATTCGAATTAACCAAACTCGGGGTTCCGAAACGTTTCTGGCAATAGCCAAATATTGTGCGAGAAGGGAAAAATCATGTGACAGACGACAGCACGGCCATTGCTGGTGACAGTTGTAGTGGAAAAAATGCTGAAATTAATATTAAGTTTCTCACGGATAGTTGGTATTTTTGGTGGGAAAAGTGGTCAAAGTAGTGGTATTTTTAACCCTAAAAGGGATACCTTCATGGCCTCAGTTTCATCACCTCGCTGAGTGTGTTCCATCAAACACGAGCTCTGAAAGGCGCCTGGGGTCCAATGGACCCCAGGTATCCCTTTTAGGGTTAAGTACATCATGGATGGTCATGAAATAATGTCTCAGTTCACCGCTACATAATCTTGACGTATAAAGTTGGGTCAATACTTCAGTTATGGTTTCATGATGGGCCGAACGTTTTCATGACTCAGTGCCATAGTTTCATGACTTATTGACAGGGTTCCATAACTCAGTGTCATGATATTTTACTTTTCCGTAACGCTGTTGGCGATTATGCCTTTTATTCATGAAAACAGGTTGTATGGTTCATGGTATCAGGTATCAGTAGGTCGGCTCTACAGGCACGTTCTCCTCCATTCGGGAAATTTGTGCTATATGGTTCATGGTATGTTATGTTTTGAGCAGTGTTGTTAAAAACTCAAATTCTCAAATCTCATGGTTGAGTTGTTTCACGCGCCAAGCTCACCGCCGAAAAAATCATGCATGAGCTGACTCGTGATTTTAATCATTGCTTTATTTCTCGGTGTTCTTATTATTTACACCGAAGTTTTTAGGATTGTATTATAGAACAAAAGCAAACCTAGCATACAACAACATTGAAAGCCGTTTAAATTAATTTGGATTCGTTTTACAAGCGAACGAGATTTCGGCGCTTGACTCGTGAGAGCGAGATTTTGCATGAAAATCTCGTGCGTGAGAAAATGATTCAGAATCGCGCGCGAGTTTGCTCACGCAGGAGCGGTTCATGAGTGCGCTTTGAGTGTGAGTTTACCAACACTGGTTTTGAGTTCAAAAAAAAAAAAAAAAAAATAAATGTTGCAAAATATGAGCCCAAGTCAACTTTTTCAGTTTGATGAAAGTGACTGCATGGAATGGTTATCGATCTTGTACTACGGGCCTTTTTAGTTGTATTTTTTGTGAGGATTAGAAAGGCTTGAATATGAAGATGATGTGATTAAAGTGCAACTATTTCCTGCAAGAAAATGCTTAAGATTTATAAGTTCTTCGCTCAGTACGGTTCTGAATGCTTCCGTATTATTTAAGAATCTCTTTTTTCGCTGGATTTTTTTATAGACTTAATTGTTGAAGGAATCTGAGGGATTTCAGAGGGTTTCATATGGCGGGTGTAGGGGGTTTGGGAGTTACAGGTTTTGGAGAGTTAGCTCAGGGGCTAACTGGTTCAGAATAGCTCCGAGACTAGCGGTGCGCAGTGACATGCGAAGGACATGGGTTGAAGCCCCGGGGTGGCTCTTTTTGGTGATTGAGAATGGACAAGTTTTTTCACGTTTGTCAATTTTTCTTTCAAAAAATTAAAATCAATTCAAATTTCGAAGATTACTGGAAATCAATGGACCGGTTGGGAAAGAAGAACGCCTTGCATTTGCAATTCTATATTATTGCAGCGTAGCGGAGAGATCCGCATGAAGGCGGGGCTTCGACCATTGATATCTACATAGAAAAAAGTCTGGACTAGAGATCAATAGCATTTTATCTTCGAAGAGGATCTGCGTATTGTGGTTCTGGCGGAACCTGTTTAGAATCACCGAAAGTAAAATGTTAGAAATCGAGAGAAGTTGGTGTTTTTTCATACCTGGAGCAGCTGTATTGTGTATATGTCTGTTGATCTGGTTAAGAAAGAGTTGAGTTTGGGCACGCATCAAAACATGCTCCGGGCTGTACTGGAACAGTCCATGCTGTTAAGGTGAATATATCGTCCCCTTAATGCTAGAACTAGGTAACTGGTTTTGCGAAATCGCAAGAAATTTGTTTATTTCTGAACGTACACCACAATAAACACAAGCTTGTCAATTGATAATCCAAAAACACATATTGATTCAACTTTTAAAACCAACAAAGAGTTTGTTTTATATCAGGATAAGTTTTACCAGCCATTTTTATCCGCACTTTCCAAAACGAGTTACCTAGTTCTAGCATTAAGGGGGCGATATAACGAAGCCACACCTCAAATTTTCAAGAGCACAAATCTGAGGAACCAAAAGACGCATTGCGCTGAAAAGTTGATCGATTGGTGACTCGCTGGTGGTGACCAATCGATCAACTTTTCAGCGCAAATGAACTCTCGGTTCATCAGATTTGTGCTTTTGAAAATTCGAAGTGTGGCTTCGTTATATATTCACCTTAAGAGCTAAATCATTAGGTGGTACCTCGACTGCAGCACTAGGTTACTTGACTCCGATTCACAGAAACGACTGGTACAACGGCAAATGCGAGCAGTTGAAAAACAAGAAGAATGCACCATATGTGAGAATGCTGCAACACCGTACAAGAGCAAATGAGGCATGTTATAGACAGGCGTGGAACAGGCAGATCTCAGTCTTCCGTAGGAAGAAGCGTCAGCAAGAAGAACTAGCTCGCGAAGCGATGGAAGAGCTGTACTGCACTAAGGACACACGAAAGTTCTACGAGAAGCTGAACCGCTCGAGCAGAGGCTTTGTGCCACAAGCTGACATGTGCCGAGACAATCACGGGAATCTTCTCACAAGCGAGCGTGAGGTAGCGGCGACATTACGATGAGCACTTCAATGGAGACGTTGCAAGCACCGAAGGTGGCGTGGTAACAGATCTAGGAGTACTTGCGCAGGCCGAAAGATTTCTAGAATCTAACCTCGAAGAGGAGAAGGTTGGCCGGTTGAAAACAACAAAGCCGCTGGTGCAGATCAACTGCCAAGCGAGCTTCTAAAATACGGTGGAAAAGCACTGGTGAGAGCATTACACTGGGTTATTACAAAGATTGGGGAGGAGGAAGTATTACCGGAGGAATGGATGGAAGGTATCGTGTGTCCCATCTACAAAAAGGGCAACAAGTTGGATTGCGGGAACTACCGCGCGATCACACTACTGAGCGCTGCCTACAAGATACTCTCTTAAATTTTATGCCGCCGTCTATCACCGATTGCAAGAGAGTTTTTGGGGCAATATCAGGGTGAACGCGCTACAACGGACCGAATGTTCGCCATCCGCCAGGTGTTGCAGAAATGTCGCGAATACAACGTGCCCACACTTGTTCATCGATTTTGAATCGGCGTATGATACAATCGATCGAGACCAGCTGTGACAGATTATGCACGAATACGAATTCCCGGATAAACTTATACGATTGATCAAGGCGACGATGGATCGAGCTATGTGCGTAGTTCGAGTAGCAGGGGCACTCTCGAGTCCCTTCGAATTTCGCAGAGGATTACTGGCAAGGTGATGATCTTTTCTGCTTGCTGTTTAACATTGCGTTAGGGGATGTACTGATGATATTGATATTATAGCTCGCAAATTGAATACGATGGTGGAAACGTACATCCGACTAAAGAATGAAGCCAGGCGAATCGGATTAGTCAATAATGTGTCGAAGACAAAGTACATGGTGGCTCCAGAGAGGAATCACCGCGCCCGCCACCCCGAATTTCTATCGACGGTGATAAAATCGAGGTGTTTGAAGAATTTGTGTACTTGGGCTCACTGGTGACCACCGACAACGACACCAGCAGAGAAATTCAGAGACGCATTGTGACAGGAAATCGAGCTTACTTTGGACTTCGCATAAATCTACGATCGATTTCGTCATCGCACGGAGGTAACTACCTAAAAAACGCTGATCAGACCGGTAGTCCTCTATAGAAACAAAGCATGGGCTCTACGTGCAGAGGAACAACGCGGAGTTTTCGAACGGAAGATGTTGCGTACCATCTACGGCGGTATGGAAGACGGGACTTGGAGAAGGCGAATGAACCACGAGCTGCATCAGCTGCTGAGAGAGCCAACCATCGTCCACACTGCGAAAATCGGGAGGCTATGGTGGGCGGGTCACGTCATAAGGATGTCGGATAAAACCCGACTTAAATGGTTTTCGAGAGCCATCCGACCAGTACAAGAAGACGTGGTGCGCAGCGAGCTAGGTGGGTCGATCAAGTGGAAACGATTGCGGACCCTTCGCAGAGTGCGGAACTGGAGACACACAGCCATGGACTGAGTAGAATGGAGACGACTCCTACATACAGTAAAGGAAACTTAAGCATTAGTCTGACCGGTAAGGTAAGTACAACATACAAGTCAAAATGGCAAAGGTATCTATCAGCTCACAACTGTAGTGCATTGATGAATAAATAAACTGAGAACAGGCTCTGACCCAGATGGTATGTTACGTCAAGGAGAAAAAGAAAAAAGGTTGATACCTGGGTGTCATTAACATGCAAAGATCTACAGAAAATCAATCTTTGGGTAAATTTGGATGTTCTGGTCAAACAGCTTCTGCTACTGAACCTATAGTGCAAAATCTGAAGCAGCGTGCAACGGAAGGCAGGCAACTGAAGTAGCACCATTGACATCAACGCGTTCAGACGGGTCGGAAGGTCGCCGTCGTCGGTGGTGTATGTAAGTTTTACGACAATGGTGACAAACCACGCGGCAAAGATATGAACGGGTGGATAATGCTGCCGAACATGAACGACCCACCACGTTACTATACGTCAACCTGCAAACGCAGTCGGTAGCTGCCGGTCGGTCGGTAGCCCCATCTTGGCTCATATCTTCCCTTTGTCCACCGCGCCAAGCTCAACCTGAACTGGCGTGCGAATCATATCGTGACGACGTTTTCTTGTTCGTGTTTGGAACAGTGCCCCCTTCGCAGCTCCCTGCTTATGCCATATAATGGGAACATTGTCGCTCGGAGCTTTAATACTATGCTCGCATACAACACATAGCCACCCGTACTATACTATATGGATTACCAAAATCGTTTTTCTACGCGAGCGCGATCACCGGATGCGGAACACACACAGTGCATGCCGAAAGATTCGGATATGTTGATAAGTAATAACTTCCGAGTAGGATAGGAGCTGATAGCGAACCCTTCCGCAGCTGGCGGTGGTGCTATGAACTGGCTAGGTCACTCACCGCCACGTTGTTATGTCGCCGTTATTGACATTCGTCAGAAGGAAGCTCGATATTGAATGGCTGGTGATACTATGCGCCTCCATTTGTTTGGGGATGCGGGAAATATGTAGGCAGAGCAAAGGCAGACATAAAGTTTAGTTGTTGATTGAGAGATGCGCCCCACAGGGATCATGTTAGATATGCGAAACTGCATACATATGGCAGTTGCTCCCATCTAGGGCGCATTTGTAGATCATCGTTCGTACTATATACTGGGTTAGACATCTGGGCACAAAACACAAAACAAACGATGAAGAAGATTATCCTTTATCTCAACTTGTAAAGATGTCGAAAATTGTTGTTGGTGACAGAACATAAGCTAAATTTGTTGTATACTTTTCAACTGGTGGATATCCAATTATTATGACCCAAAATCAGAACTTTTTTTATAGTGGTTCTATAATAGTGGTGTTATATTTAAGAACTCAAAGTTACCCCTTCAAAATCTCCGAAGAAGCTTACGCTTATTGGCATACACCGCAGAGCTTTTGGGCATCGTCTCGGACAGTGCCACTATAGCTCTTGAGACACTCTTTAACCTCAACACCTCGTCGTACTTGACATTCCATAACACTTTAACAAGGATGGATCCTTGTGGAACTCTTGACGTTGCTCTTGACGTTATGTGAAAGCATTTGCAATACAACCTACCTTTGTATCCTTTACTAGTGCTCGATTCTGGAGGTAGCTTCCAAAAATCTCGTACTAGTATCCCAAGACGAACTAGCGCATCGTCAATAGCCGCCCAACTAGCACTACTGCACAGTATCGAATTCCCCTATTTCTAAGTTGTTGATCTATCTCAGCGGTCTTTGTAAACGACAAGAAACGTTTACGGTTGACCTCTCCTTCGGGAAGCTGAACTGTTTATCTGAGAGACCATCTACTTACACCCTAAGGACGATCTTTTCGAGCACCTTCCCCGCCGTGTCGAGCAAGCATATTGATCTAAAGCCGACGTGTCTCCGAGTGGTTTCTTCGTCTTTGTCAATAGAACCAGGCTCTGACGCTTCCACACCTCTAGGAAGCCGTCTTTGTCAAGATCTGAACATCCCAGGAGCCTCTGCAATAGCTACTTTTATGGTCAGGTTTGAAACTCCGTCCGGACCTGGGGACCTTACCTACGCTAAACTTGTGTTTTATCTTTATCATATTCCCCAAGTAACCACGCGGTTGAAGCTGTACGTACTTACCTTACCGGTCAGACTGAGGCCTGGTACGTAGGAGTCGTTTCGTACGTATTGCGTATTTAAGGCAAAACTGGAAACATTTCCTCATTTTTTGGTTTTTGATTTTTCATTAAATAACGAAGCAATATTTTCAAAATCGGTTTTCGTGCACATGTAGAGTATGGATCAGGGTATCTTCTGATTTTTTTCGCGGTAGAAAATGTTTTTCGTTTTTGTAGAAACCATTTTTAAACAGAATTTCACTAAAAAATGGTTTCTGCAAAAACAAAAAACATTTTCTACCGCGTAAAAAAACAGAAGATACCCTGATTCATACTCTACATGTGCACGAAAACCGATTTTGAAAATATTGCTTCGATATTTAATAAAAAATCAAAAACCAAAAAAATGAGGAAATGCTTCCAGTTTCGCCTTAAAGCACATACTTATATTGGCGTGCATTACTTTGTATAAACCATCGAAGTTGAATTAAAGTGGAAGTGGTACTACTATGGTTGAACTACGATTATACTAGTATTTTTGAACACTTCCCATTGAATTTGAGTTCCCTTATATTCATTTTTAGAGAAATCACAACATTTGTACCGAAAGTCGGGAAACCAAATGGTTAACGCATCCTTAAGCTGGCTCATCCTAATGTTAACCGATTCTCGCTAATTGTTGAACGGTCCCCATTAGTAGTTGATTTTATTTACATATTACAAATACATATGATCAAATTTTCATTTTTATCATCCATGAAAGCTTCAGAAGGGTTTCAGAGGGATTTCCGGAGGTTCCAGGGAGCTTCTAAGGAGGGTTTCTGGTATGAATCAAAAGCGTATCAGAGTTTTTCAGAAAATTTCCGGATGATTCAGAAAGAATTTTCGTTGGATTGAGGGGACTCCCCTGAAATCCTTTGGAATGCCCCGTTTACCACCTGAGACCACTAGATCCTCCATGGATCGCCTCTGAAACCTCCCTATAATACGCTTGGTCACCATATATCATGTAAACTATCACAGCACAAATTTTACATGACCAAAAAAAGTTTACATGACGTGTAAACCGCATTATTTTTATATCTGTGCACCTTCAAAACCCTTGGAACGCCAAAAAAAAAACCCCGGAATGCCCCTGAAACCTTCTGGTGCACTCTTGAAACTCAGGAACGCCGCTGAAATCCACTGGAACACTCTTGAAACCTCCTGTAACGCCATGAAACACTCCTGAAACCCATTGAAAAATCGCCCCTGAGTCCTCTTGAAAACCCATGGATCGCCCCTGAAACTCCCTGTAACGCCCCTGAAGCGGCCTGGAACACTCCAAAACCTCTTAAATGTCCTAGAACGCTCCTGAAACCTCTTGGAGCACCCACTAAACCACCTGGAATACCCCAGAAACCCCTGATACGCCACTGAAATCGCTCGGAACGCTACTGAAACCACTTGAAAACCCCTTGAACCCTTCTAAAGACCTATGAGACCATCTGGAATAGCTCTGGAACTGGAACGCCCCTGAAATCGAAAAAAAAACTGGCACTCATGCTAACATGTAAGGTAATGCCAGTGTTCAACAATTGGATCATGCATAATGAAAGTGTGATGAAAAATATAATGTTTAATCATTGCACCTGTTTAATCGTTTATACCTGGAGATCACCACAGCAAACGGAATCGCAAATTGATCACGTTCTGATTGATGAACGGCACTTCACCGACATTTTCGACGTCAGGACCTGTCGTGACGCTCTAACCTCGACTCCGACCTCTTCCGGGTGGTGGTCAAACTGCGCCCAAAACTCTCCGTCATCAACAGTGTATGGTACCGGCGACCGCCACGGTACAACCTGGAGCTACTGAAGCAACCGGAAGCCTCAGCATAGTCGCAGAATTTCGAAGCAGCGTTGCCAGACGATGGCGAGCTCGAAGTGGCCCTTCAAGAGGCCTGTTGGAGTTCAGTAAACGCAGCCATCAACGACGCAGACGAGAGTGTCATCGGGTACGTGGAAAGGAGTCGACGAAACGAATGGTTCGACAAGGAGTGCAGAGCGATTTTGGAGGAGAACAATGCTACACGGGCGGTAATGCTGCAGCAAGGAACCCGGCAGAACGTGAAAAGTTACAAACAGATGCGATAACAATAGACTTTTCCCTTTCTGCACACTTAGTAGAGCTCGGCTAATTTTCATTTTTTGCCGAGATCCGCACCTATGGGTGCCGCTGGCATCAATCTTCAAACGTCAAGTGTTTAAGTTCTACCAGAAGTTCAATTCCAGTGCAGCAGAGGACGGAAATGATCCAACTCTCACGCTGAGGGAGGTTAAGGATGCCATTCATCAGCTCAAAATCATCAAAGTAGCTGGTAAGGATGGTATCGCAGCTGAACACATCAAGATGGGTCCAGAAAAGTTGGTCATCTATCTTTACCGGTTGGTAGTCAAGATCTGTGAAACCGAACAGCTACCGGAAGGAAGGGGTAATCTGCTCCATGAGAAAAGCGATCATTTGGAATGTGAGCGATCACCATTTTGAATGCTGCCTATCACGGATCATTTTCCGTCGTCTGCCTAAAACGAATGAGTTCATGGGAAGTTATCAAGCCGGCTTTATCGACGGCCGATCGACAACGGACCAGATCTTCACCATACTACAAATCCTCCAGAAATGCCGTGAATACCAGTTGGCAACGCATCACCTATTCATCGATTTCAAAACGGCATACAACAATATCGACCGCACAGAGCTATGGAATATCATGGACGAAAAGGACTTTCCTAGGAAGCTGACTAGACTGATTCAAGCAACGATGGACGGTGTGTGATATTACGTGAGGATGAACTATCCAGTTTGTTCGAATCTCGACGGGAACTGTGACAAGGTGACGAACTCTCGTGCCTACTCTTCAACATCGCTCTAGAAGGAATAACACGACGAGCCAGGTTCAACAGCCGGGGTACGATTTTCACAAATTCCGGTCAATTTGTGTGCTTTGCGGACGACATGGACAATATCGCGAGCACATTTGGAACGGCGGTAGAACTGTACACCCGCCTGAAACGCGAAACAGCAAATATCAGACTGGTGATGAATGCATCAAAAACAAAGTACATGCTGCTCGAGCACGACCAGATCTGTCTAGGTAATGATGACACGATAGACGGGGACCTTAGAGGTGGTGGAGGAATTCGTCTACTTCGGATCCTTACTGACGGCTGACAACAATACCAGCCGTGAAATTCGAAGGCGCATCATCACTGGAAGTAGTGACTACTGAGGGCTCCAGAAGAAGCTGCTGTCTGGAATGCTCACCCCCGCACCAAATGCACCATGCACAAAACGCTAAGAAGACCGGTGGTGCTCTACGGACATGTAACATGGACAATGCTCGAAGAGGATCTGCAAGCACTCGGTGTTTTGAAGCGACGAGTGCTAAGGGGCTGTCCATTAATTACGTTTTGGTTCATGGGGGAGGAGGGGTTTGAGAAACCTTACTCACCATACTGAAATATTTTCGTTTTCATACAAAAAATCATACAAGTGGTGTGAGGGGGTGTCGAAAATTCGGAAAAATTCCCTTACGTGATAAATGGACAGCCCCTAAGTACGATCTTTGGCGGTGTACAGGAGAACGGTGTGTGGCGGTGAAGGATGATCTACGAGCTCACCACACTATACGGCGAACCCAGCATCCAGAAGGTGGCCAATGCTGGAAGGATACGGTGGGCAGTGCATGTTACAAAACGTCGAAGAGTAACCGCACAAAGAGTGTGCAACACATCTTAAAAAGTGAGTAAGATATGCTGACCAGGTCGTGAATGATTTGGTGAGAGTCGGGGTTGGAGAGAAGTAGCAGCAAACCGAAATGTGACATCGTATTGTGGACTTGAGTCATATCTTTGTAAAGATGTTGATCGTAACAAATGAGAGCATCACTGTGATTGTTTGGCTGTGATATTTCCTCCGGTAGCAACTCACGCAGTGACTTTCGCATTAATTTTTTACATTGCGTGGCCAAAAGGAAAAAAAAACGTTCTTTTTTCGTAAAGTATATTTCCGTACGTTTTCTATAAAGTTTTTAATTCTTGTTGTCCTCAGTTCTTTCAATGCTTTTAACTCGGTTTATTGTGTGTTGTTGCTGTTGAAACTGCTGTGTCTGTGTGTTGAGTTCGTTTTTTTGCTGTGTTTGTTTGTGGAATGTGTAAATGTAAGCCTTACTCTTCTCGGTTCGCTTCAAGCTTAAAATTTCCAGCATTTTCTCGCGCGGTTCACGCAAATCGTAAATAGTCAACAGATTCGATTTATTTTGGATTAATGTAAAAACGCAAAAACAACTTTCGCTTTCGATTGGGGAAAAACATGTGTAGTCTTTCATCGGCAAGGACGAAGCAAACTCGTCCTTGTCCAACCATAGAAATAACGCTGGTATTTGTGTATATGTGTGAGAGTGTATTGCCTTTCGTATCGAGTGAGCTTGAATTTATTTGTCGTTGGTGTTGTGAGTGTGTTGATGTGTGTGTGTGTATGTGAGAGAGTTCATCAATTGTAACTTAACCATTTTAACAAGAGTGCGATCACTTCTAGGAAGCGCACACCATCCTTCACCTGACTTCTTTGTGTTTTGTATTTGTGGTTTTGCATTTTTGTCATTTTCCGCTTTTTATCACTTTATCATAACCTTTCTAGAATTTTAGTTTTCATTCACTAATGTCTTTTCCCTTGAATTAACTCCTTTGGAAAAATTAATGGTAATGATACTGCTCAACTGCTAAAACAAATTTTTGACTAACTTATCGCTTACAGATTTTTTTTGTCCTTTTTAAGAATTGTAGCTCATTTTGAGTAATTACTTTTGTTACTATAACAAAATGCCACCTATGAAGAAGAATTGGCGTGGAGAATTGCATCTAAGAAAATGACGAAATCATCTTCGAATTGAATGTACTAAATTGTAATAATTCCTAAACGTTGGTGAGATTCTTGTTTGCTTAATGCATTTATTTTACTCTCAGCATCGATTCTTATAACGATTGGATAACAACTAAAAATGGAGCATTCCATTTCGCTTGCATTTTGGTTTCGTTCGTTTTGTCACTCGCACCTTGGAGCTCATCACTGCGTTTCATCTATGCGTGTTTTGTTTGTTTGTGGTTGTTGCACTTTTTTTGGTTGATTTTTGTTTTCGTTTTTTGTTAATATTTGCTTTTCTCGCGTTGCTCACCGTAAAAATCTGCTGATGATACCTTTTCATATAAATTATGCTCAGTATTTATATGAAAAAATGTTTTGCTTTTCTGTTTTTTTTTCGGAATCGATCGATATAATCAAAGATGAACATCTGAAATAATTTTCAAGCAATATGTACATTAAATATTATCGGAGTGTTTTTGTTCGATTTTTTTCGGCTAGAGGAGAAGCTAAAGTACGTGATTGTGTGTTTGTAGGTTTTTTTTGGTTTAGCTAGACTATCTCCGCGGCGGCTCGGCTAACTCGATTTACTCGCGTCCATCCCGAAGCATGCGTTATTGAGGCTTGTCCTGACTGAGGGAATGTTTACTATCCTGACAAAACAGAAAAACAGGATGATGTTAGTTTGGTTTTTGATCGTGAGGGTACTATCAAGAGTTTACCTGATCAATTTCATCCAAGGATTCGAGCTTGGCGATTGGAGCGAAAATGTTCCAATTGTGACCCTCTGGAGTGTCGTCCATTGGTTGATTAAATGAGGAAAACTTTGAGCACCTGAAATCAGATCAACCGATGAGTTCCTTGTGTTTTTTCTTAAATCGGATGATAAGTAGTGTAACGCCCAATTTGGTATAGATGAAAAAGATGGTGCACATACAAATGCGGTAACACTGTGAGGGAACTGTAATAATTGAGTGAGAGTTTCCCAAGCCTGTTGCCGATACGAACAAAGTTGAAAATCATTGTACCCCATCTAACTCACTTGAAAAGGCTTTTCTCGGCGGCACATTCGGGCTGCGAGACGGACCGCTGCACGTTGGTCCGCTGCTGGGCCGATGGGCCTCCTCCGTGCTTCGCCATACCGCCACCGCCGCCGCCGCTGGTGGCGTCCCCGGCGGCGGTGCACATGTCGAAGGAGAAATCACTCTCGGACGGTTGGTACGATGACATCGCAGTCTTGCCGGACTGCTGCATCTGTTGCTGCTGGTGGTGCAGCTGTTGGTGGTGAAACTGCAGCTGCATCTGCTGCTGCTGGTGCAGGATGTCTAAAATCGTTCTGATATCTTTCCTTAGGCTACCTTCTAAGTTGTCTAGTCTTATCGTTAAATCAGATAATTGATTTGTTAGTGATCTGTAAAAAAAGAAGCGCGGAAGTTTCTAAGTTCCAAGTCGTCTTGATAAAGTGCTCTTCCAACTCACCCTAGATTATCATGGTGCAGCTGGTGATGTTGCTGCTGCTGCTGCTGATGCGGCTGCTGTTGCGGTTGCTGCGCTTGATGGTGATGGTGAATGTGGTGGTCACTGGCGTCCCTGCCGCCGGTGGTGCTGCTGATTGGTGCGGTATGGTGGAACACATCCTCGACGTCCGGGCTGCACTTGAGATCCACAGGCCCCCCGCTACTGGTGGGTCGACCCACCAGGGGTCCCTCCCCTTTGCCGCTGCCGACGCAGATGCACCCCCTCTGGCTGATGGCACTGAGCGTCACGGTATCCGGTGCAATCCCCTTCGGCGACTGGTGATCACTGGGCGGACTGTGCTTGTGCGAGCTCTTGGGGCTCTCGTTTGGTGATGCTACGAAAGGGTACGAGGGGTAGAGTGGCATAAGTTTCAACAAATTTATTGTAGCAAAAGAGCCATTCATAAAACGAGAAAAGTAACATAGAAGCCACAGTTTATTTCATTACAATACAGAACGCAGGTTTTGTACACTAGGTATACATTTATACAGTAATTTTTGCTGAAACAAGACAGCCTTTAACATGTTATCTGCATTCAATCATGCATGTTGAAACATCCAGTCTTATCCAATAGAATATAATGAAGCAATTGCTGACTCATAAAGCCCAAGTGATAAACGCGCAAGTACTCAACAAGACCATGCATATGTTGGCATGAACCTTAGGTATCCCGGTGATCCCGTATTTTTTTCTTCGCGAAGTTATATCCCGAGCAGAAGAAAATATCAACATGGTAATAAAATATGTTATTTTGGCATAATAACTGTATAATGGAATCAGTAATTTTTATGGTATTAACATATCTTATTATGTTATACCCTGCCCTTTAGTTCAGAGAGGGTTTGGGCAGCGTCCTGCCAACTTGGTCGAGGCAGGGTTCTTGGGAGAACAAGTAAAGGGTTGTTGAAAGATTATGTAATGTAATTTATTTTGAGTAAATAAAATCTATTTTTTCCCCAAAGATGTTACGTAATATTTGAACAGCTTCATCAACGCTGATATTCTAAAGTGCTAGAATGATGCATTGAGCTTGTAGGGATCCCTTGAAGATGGGATGTAAATCATTAACTCGCGATCGCACGTTTTCGTACTTCAGGGAAAAAGTACATTACATAAATGAACGATTTTTAAAACACATCCGATATGTTGAAAAATTAATGATTTGCTATCCATGTCCGTGGAACCATTCTGAACAGCCATTGAGTGAATACATTGGATTGTTACATATTTTCATCTTGCGAATCGACCAGCCATATAAAAACTGAACCCAGTGTATCACCACAACCTCTCTACTGTACCGAATAACAACTACTAATCATATCCTTTCCTTCCCTTCTTTTCTTTTCCCTTCCTTTTACATGAGCAAAATAACAACTCCGAGTATTTCTATCACCACCGTCTCAACCAACACTGGGACGACCACACTGATGGGGCTACCACCTTGGATCTAGCTGGGCGTGGTGCAGCGTTTCTTACTCAGCCGCTGGATGCCAGAACAGACGCTGTTTGAGCCGCACCTCCTTGGTGAACAAACGCTCGAATCGTACCTCCTCAATCTAGCTGAAGTCAGAAGGACAACAGTGCCCAGGCTGCACTACCAGCTAAGCACACAACTCTTAGCTGACGGTCTTTGTCATCGCTTGACCCGTGGAAGCGTGAGGTAGGAACTTGTGAGGACCAGAGCTATGTTGGACGCTCTCTTTATCGACTCACCGTTTTGCAGCCCAAATGAAGAGGAATCGTGAGTAAAAATCATAAAAAAAAACACCTAAGGTAAGAACATAACTATTCTGTTTCCAACGTGTGATTAACCATCAAATAGATCCACTGGTCACGTGTAAGACGTATTTTTGACGCCGGAACGTCGTGACTTGACTAAACTCGACAGAAATGGTTCACTACTTGACTAGGTGGACATCGTGACAGGTTCTATACGTTGACGTTTTCAATGTAGTTGGCATTATAAGAATAACGTGAGAGTAGGAAATGTTTATATAGACATGACCGATGCTGAGAATCCTAGGGGCTCCTTTAGGTGCATTTATCATAAGTTTACTCCAAGCACTGTGACGCTGAGACAAGTTTGCTTACAGTTGAAGCTTTTATGTTAACATTCAAATTGACTGCTATTAGAAGATTATGAAGGAAATTATTATTTTAAAATGAGATTTGTTTATTTTTATAGATTCTGTTAGGGATGAGTACACCATAGTTGATGGATGATCTTTATTAGTTTCAATTGCTAATACAATAACCAACTAACCGACCTTACCTTACGACCTGACTTAGTCGATATTATGACTTAGTCGATATTATGATACGGTGGACATAAGCATAATTCAGACTTCATAGGGATACAAGAGATGAACACAGAGAAGCAAAAGACGACTAGCGACGACATGGGATACATTAACTGTACATTAACATAAGGCGTTCGACTGATGAGTTTTATGTCCACGACATCAAATGGAAGCTCAAAAAGAGAGTTATTTGAAGATGATTCCAGTGCTGTAGATGACCAACATCGGTTCATCATAACAATATTGGTATTTAACTTGAAATAACTTTCAGAATGCACAATGTAACTTGGGATATTTTTTGATTATTGTTTGGAGATGATGTCAGAAAAACTAGTTGCCCATACCGGCTACAAACGCTAGTTCTGATAATTGTCACTGAGTAGTCTTCAAAAGTATCAAAATTTTACATATCTAGAGCTTCCACAAAATACGGGTGTGATGGGAACAGTAAGCGACACTGTATTTTTGATAACTACTACGACCCAATACTAAATACTGCACACTTTGCTCAAGTTGACGACATCGTCTAGTCCATCGTGAGTATTGGTCATAGTAGGGGGAAAGTAGGGAAAGGGTCCAGGCTTTGCTTTCAGCTGTCCTGCAGCTCCACCTGGTCACTCTAAAAAAAAAAAAAAAAAAAAAATAAAAAAAAAAAAAACATATCTTATTATGTTATAATCTTGTCTGTCATAAGCGGCAAAATAACAAAAATCATAACAAAAAAATGTTCCTGAAAGACTAATTTAATAACATGTTTTGTTAGATTCAATAACAACTTAATAACAATGAATCTTGCAGTGAATTTAAAAACTTGTTATTGATGTGCTATAGTTCATCACATATTTGTACATTTTCATTCGTAGAATAATAACAAAGTTTGGTCTACAACAATGTATATTATTGAAATGTTATTTAGTGGATGAATCTCAATAACTTGATCATAACAAAACAAGATTGCCCAACAAACCCGGTTTTAAAAAAGTAATACTTTGATAAGTAAATAATAACCAATTATGATATAAAAACAGTCTGTGCGATTCTGTTGTTATGAATTTGATATTCTCCTCTGCTCGGGATGTATCATTGACTTCCTTGCTTGGACATAGAGTACATATCAGATTTGTCTCAATTTTCAAGGACCACCAAATAAAACCGTTTCATCACTTAGTTCCGACGATATTCCGGATTCCATTGTGGTTAATGCCGGGTAGAAAAATGACACATGGTCATAAATTGTTCCAGTCGTCATCGTCTGTTTTATTATGGAATATATACGTTAGAACACAGAGAACAGACATCCAGGCTAAAACAAATTTCATTCGGAAAGTTGTGTAAGGATTTGAATCTTTACTTGAGTAAGGTTGACAACACTAAAGCTCATTCCCTGTTGTGCATTTGGACGAGTCGGACGTGTGCTCCGTATCTCACCACGCGATAGACTTCGTAGAAGTAGAGTTTTTTCCCCCGCAATTGCGGAAGGTTTTTTATATCGTGCGTTCTCCTGCTTGTGCGAAGTGTAGTGTCGCAAGGTGGTATCCAGCGCAACGCGGAAGCGAGGTGCTTGCATCATCGTACATCAAGGTCAACGAATAATCGCATCCAAAAGTCATCATTATCGCCATCATCAGCCCCTCCGTCAACAAAGAGGACGGCGGCGACGGGTGCGAAGGCAGACGCGACGGACAGCTTTACCATCTGCCTGCCTGTGATAAATATCTGCCTGCTCCGGTCAGATAAGTATCACTCTTTCGATACACTCTTTTGTCCGCCCAATTTGTTTTGATCGCTTTTGTCTATTGTTTCCCCAGTCCACATTCGACCACGTGCTTTTTTTGACATCCATAACAGTGGTTCCCAAACTACTGTATACGGGTAAGGGTGTACAAACTGTAAATAACAGAACATTTTTTTTTTTGTTTTTTTTATTAGCTATTTTTTCTTTTTTTTTCAATACCGTTTTTTTTGCATCCTACAGGGTGCGCTAAAATAAACATAAGAATTGAATTCGTATATTATTAGTACAAGTTTTTTTTTTTTTTTTGCTTTATTTTTTTTTCTATATATTATTAACATTGTTTGGTTTACAAACCAAACAGTTGTCGTCCTAAGGAAGAAAGTGCATTGTAAATACTTTAAGGTTTTTCTCTTCCTCTTTTGCACTTTTGAGTTATTTTCCATAAATTGGTTTCCACATGGACGATTCAATTGGAGGCGAAACGCCTCCCAATGATATCATTGCTCGTACGCGGTTTTATCAGCCATCTTCGCCTGGACCTTGGGTTGTCTATTTCCGGCGCAAATGCAAACCATTGAATATGCTTTCGATTTCTCGAGAGCTGACGCGTAAGTATCCTGGGACCGTTATTCACCAAGTGAAAGCATCCAAGCTGCGTGTTACCGCACCTAGCTACAAAGCAGCAAATGAAATTGCTCAACATGAAGCGTTTACTGTTGAATACGCGGTCTATGTGCCAGCACGAGAAGTGGAGGTGGAGGGGAAGATCCTCGACGAAATGCTGACATGTGAGGACATCAAGACCGGCTTTGGTCGATTCAAAAATAGGTCAATTCCTGATGTGGCTATCCTAGACTGTAAACGCTTATCTAAGGTTTCCATGGAAGGAAATAAAAAGGTGTACTCGCCTTCAGCGTTTTTTCGAGTGACTTTTCCAGGTTCCGTCCTCCCGGAATTTGTTGTAATTGATGGTGGTTTTTACCCAGTGCATCTTTTTAGGCCGAAGGTTTTTAATTGTACCAAATGCAAGCAGTTTGGTCACAGTGATAGCTTCTGCGACAACAAGCCCCGTTGTGGCAAATGCAACCAAGCTCACTTGGAGGACTCTTGCACACAGGAAGCGGAAAAATGTAGCTACTGTGGCGGAGATCCACACGACTTGCAAGTTTGCCCGGCTTACAAAAGACGCATTCGAAATGAGAGTCGCTCTATTATAAGGCGCTCCAAGCAGACCTATGCGGAGATGGTGAAATCTTTTAAAACACCAGATTCCGTGTCTGAATCAGCTGTCCCAGTTGAAAATCCCTATCAGGAGTTGTCTTCCGATGATCAGGACGATGGCGAAACTGATGAGGGTGGATCTCTTTCGGAGGTACACGCACCTGGAAAAAGGAAGTCATCATCTTCCCCGGGATTGCGCCGAAAGGTCTTTTTAAAGTCTTCCCTCAAAAGTTTGCCTAATGTTAAAGGAGACGGGGTAAACTTAAAAACTCCGAAGAATCAGGTTCCTCTAGCTTCAGATCCATGTTGTAGCAAGAACCTGTCACCCCCGTCTCCGCCTGTTAAATACACTTCAAAGAGAAATAATCGACAAGGTAGCAAGAAAAAAGCTACCAAAGTTCCTCGCAGTTCAAGCAAGCCTCCTAGACCCAAGCGAGGACTGTTTACTTTTAGGGTTCTCGTGGATCGCTTATATAATGCCCTCAGCCTTCCAGAAACATTAAGAGGCATTATTGATATGTTTATACCTACAGTAGAAGAATATCTTCGGAATCTGACACAATCATGGCCCCTCCTTGCTGCGATCATATCTTTCGATGGATAATTCATCAAGTGAGGTACAAGATATGATCACTGTGCTACAGTGGAACTGTCATAGTCTAAAACCTAAATTAGACCTGTTTAAGTTTTTGATTCACAACTCTGATTGTGATATATTTGCCCTTTGTGAAACATGGCTTTCTTCTGAAGATGAACTCAACTTCCACGATTTTAACATTATACGCCAGGATAGAGATGACCATTATGGGGGAGTTCTTTTGGGGATCAAAAAGACTTACTCATTTTATAGAATTCCAATCGCGACTCATCCTGGCGTAGAAATCGTCGCTTGCCAAATAAACGTAAAGGGTAAAGAACTTTGCGTAGCTTCCGTTTACATTCCTCCAAGAATTTCAATTAACCGCCGTCATCTTTGGAATGCGGTTTCTTCACTATCACATCCAGTTTTAATTCTGGGTGATATGAACGCGCATGGTACAGGGTGGGGCGAACCATATGACGATAATAGAGCGGCCATTTTCTATGATTTGTGCGACGATTTCAATTTGAACATTTTAAATACAGGTGAAGTGACACGTATTGCATCTGACGGCAAAGAAAGTCGTCTCGACCTATCACTGGGGTCAAGCTCACTATCATTCGATTGCTTGTGGAAGGTAATCGAGGATCCTCATGGTAGTGATCACTTACCCATTATAACCACCATAAAGCATAATAGTGAAAGGTCAGACCATCCAATTCAGGTTCCTTTTGACCTCACAAGGAATATCGATTGGCAAAAGTATGCAGAAGCGGTATCTTTTGGCATCGAATCACTCAATCCCCTCCCACCTTTGGATGAGTATCGGTTCCTGTCTGAACTGATATATAAGAGTGCATTAGAATCACAAAAACGACGTGTTCCAAGTACAACCTTCAAAAGAAGACCAGTCACACTAGGTTGGGATGATGATTGCACCCAGTTGTATCTTAAAAAATCTGATGCTTTCAAAACTTTTCGTAGGCACGGTACCTCAGATCTTTATCAAGAGTACGCAAAGCTCGAAAGACAGCTGAGAAACCTGCTGAAAGCGAAGAAGCGTAGTTATTGGCGACACTTCATTGAGGGTCTCTCAAGAGAAACTTCAATGACAACGCTTTGGAGAGTGGCTCGCAACATGCGAAACCGCTCTTCTTCTAATGAGAGTGACGAATACTCCAACCGTTGGATATTCAGCTTTGCGAAAAAGGTCTGCCCAGACTCAGTCCCAGCACAACCGATTTCTTGAGAAACATCTCCAAGAGACGGTTCTCTGGACAGACCCTTCACTATGCTGGAACTTTCTATGGCTCTTCTTTCATCAAACAATTCCGCTCCGGGACGCGATATGATCAAGTTCAATCTTCTACAGAATCTCCCAGATATCGCGAAAAGACGATTACTGGACCTGTTCAACTCATTCATGGAGAACAACATCGTTCCGCATGAATGGAGACAGGTCAAAGTAATAGCTAGATAAAAAAAAAAAACACTAAAGCCATATTGCCACAGTCAGTGGTGAATTGAAACATTTCAAGTGGTGAATTAAATTAGTATGGGAAATCAAACAATTGCAGCGCCACGCTATTGCCACTTGTGTTGCCGATTTCAAATGGCCGTTAAATTCCTTACATAGTTTCGGAACTGGACTTGGATGTCTGTTCTCTGTGGTTAGAATACCATTGGCTCGAGAAAAGGCAATGCAACATTCCCATGAACCGGGTGCCCCCAAGGACGGTAGTTACAACTACGTAGATTTCACGATGTCGTATAGATCTACCCTCGAAATTTGGCATTCGCTCAGATATGGCGTGGATTTTATTTTGCTTTGCGTCAGAGAAAATCAGTTTGAAATCGAATCAAAATCAATCAGATGCAGCGGTTGTTTCACTTATTTAATCAACTAAAAGTTTCACATATTTAATCAACCAATTTCACCAATTTATGTTGTCTGCGTAGCTGTCAAAATACAGTTTTTTCATTTATTTATTTTTTTCAAAGTAGTGTTTCTATAAACTTTTGAGTAGGAAAAATTCATTGATTGGAGGGAATGTCCATATATTACGTCACGCTTTGAGTGGGGAGGAGGGTTCAGAAAAGTGTGAAAAAAAATCAAAGGTCTCATCCAAAATAACTACTGCATTCCCCTTATCCGCTTTTACATAATATACCTCTTTTTCTTTAAGCTCTCTCAAAATCTTAACCTCCTTGCTGTTTCCTCTTTTTACTTGACCTCGGTTAACCTCTAGTACCTCTTCTGTAATATTTCTTGCCGTTTCTTGTAACTGTGTGGGTATTGTATTTGTGATGGCAGTCTCAACATCAATGATAGCCTGCTCCACATCTGGTTTAGTAGTAACCGCATATGCTAATCCCTTGTTGAGAAGCGTCAATTGTTCTTCTGAGAACTGCTGCGTCGAACGATTAACCACAAAACCCTCAATGGAGTGTACCTTCGGAGATTCTTTGACAGGCACGAAAAAGATTCTTTGAGGCACGAAGAAAGAAGAATATCCATATGAAAAAGATCCAAAATTTGAAAAATAAGAGTAACACACAAAATATAGTAGACAGAGGTTAAAAAAGCGGGTAAAGAGTTAGATAAGTTAGAAAGTTTCCAAGATGAACACCTGTTGACAAAGGATGACAATAGTATCCTGCGAAATGTATCTTCATCTTGGAAGCTTGACGTAGCGGAAAGTTTAGATATCCACAAAGAAAGGGCGGCATCATTTCTTAACAAGGATCAGGGAAACGGTCAGTCACGTTTATTTAAATTCATACCTAAGCGCAGTGCACGTGATAGGAATACGTAGGTACTAGACTGTCCCAAAAAAATCGATGTTCGAAAAGTCAAGGTGCTCAACCCTTGAATGAAAGATATGCATATTTGAAGCATTTTTGTAGAACATTTCGATTTTCTAAAAAAACATTTAGAGGTTCCGCCATGGCGATTTTTGAAAAATGGCCTTTTTTCATGAAAAGTCTAAAAAAAATCAATTTTTCGTAATATTTTTTCAACTTCTGAATTTTTACAATATTTTTCTATTTTTCTATGGACCTCTAGGCATTCTTGAACGGGATAAGTTTTTGAAATATTGTATTTATATTGATGGCAGAACCGTTTTTGTGTTGATAAAAAGACTATTTTTTGAGAATTTTTCATCTAAATTTGAGAAAAATACATGCACGATTTTTTCTTTTCAATTTTGAAAGTTTTATCTGATAGTACTATTTGTATGCGTCATTTCTCTAAAAAAAGATTGAAAATGTCTTGTCTAGAAGCTGAGATATTAGGATTTTAGTAAATGGACAATATTTAAAAATTTTGCAAAACTTTGTATATTTGGAATAATGTAAGGTCTTTGTGACACTCCAATGTTCGTATATAAAAAGAAGTTAAAAAAAATCCTTGTTGGATGTTCAAGCTAGTTTAAATATGGATCTTTTATTCTGGGCTGGTTGGCAGTAGATTCAAGAAGAGCTTTTATCTGAATAACTACAACTATGGCGGATATCGTGGTTACTGGTAACATCGCATTTAGTTGAGATTACGTCGGGTAATTCTCGACTACTACGCCGCTTTTTTCTGAAACAGGAACGACCATTCCATGCACAAAACTTCAGAAAAATCACGATGAAGAATTCTGCGTATAAGAAATACAAAACATTTCTGACCACATGTGTGGGCGTAAGTGCAAAATGGAAAATGTGTAAAACAAAAGACTGCCGTTGTCCGATCACTTTGACGCATTTTTGTTGCCCTATCGTGCCTAAGCTTGTGATCAGACACCATTTGTATTTCGTATATGCAAAATTCAGCATATTTGCAATTTCGTGTCAAAATATTAGCTCAATTCATCGAAGAAATAAACGTTTAGGAATCATAAGATCGCGTATTTCCTCAAAAGCCTATTATTTTTTATTATTTTCCAACTTTTTAAAATCAGTCTTGACTTAACTTTTTTTTTCCTGTTGGGTACATTTCCACTGCGACCAATTGTTGATTTATTGTGGCGTGACTTAACTTAGTTATTTTTTATAGTATAGGTAGTTTTTTAGGGTCTCCAGTTAGCCTAGTGGTTAAGGCTGTGGATCGCCAATCCGGAGACGGCGGGTTCGATTCCCGTTCCGGTCGGGAACATTTTCTCGACTCCCTGGGCATAGTGTATCATTGTACTTGCCTCACAATATATAAATTCATGCAATGGCAGGCAAAGAAAGCCCTTCAATTAATAACTGTGGAAGTGCTCAGAGAACACTAAGTTGAAGCGAGGCAGGCCAAGTTCCAGTGGAAGAAAGGTAGTTTTTAGGTAACAATAGTAGCGGTCGGATTTTGGTATATAAGCGGGGTGAATGCGATGACTTTTTCAGGAGATAACTGACACTGAAGAAGATTACAAGTGGTGGTCGAAATACGCGTATCTGTCAAAGGATAAGCAATATAGGGCGGAATTAAAAGGTACGAAACTGATTACACTCATTCAAAGAGGGTATTTTGCTTAGAGGGTTCGAAAAGTCGGTACAAGATTAGTTTGACTGTCTGCTGTCGAATGACCATGATGAAATATAAATGAGAGCAAAAGCTCAAAAATCTTGATTATACAGATAAATCTGTATACACTACCCGTCGTAAGTATAGACTCGCAAAAAGTAATGCAACAATATTGCATCACATTGATTCACCTCGATATCTTCAGAACCTGGGGACTTACAGAGATGCTGTCTTCAGCAAAGTTATTCAGAAGCCCAAAAGCAACGACTTTTCTGATGGCGGAATTTTTGTAGGTGTTCTGGTTTCAGAGATATCGAGGTGAGTCAGGGTTTTTGTTGCAATACTTTTTGTGAGTCCATACTTATGACGGGTAGCGTATATGGTGTCCCTGGTCATGGAAAACTAGAATGAATATTTTCCTCACATTCTGACAAAGAATGAAGTTAGAGGGTTCGCATGATTGATTATTGACAAAGTTAGGAGAAATGATCACTTTAATCACTTTATCTGGGATACGCGGATCACTCCTTGTGTCTAATCCTCAATGAGCGGTATAATTCTTGAACGGCTTTTTTACAGTTACCGAATCCCAACCGTTAACTGTTGTGAGGACAAAATCAATCCGTTATACATTCTTTGTTCATCAGAACACATTGGGCGAAGAATATTTAATAATGTAGTCCCTGAGAAAGGTCCCAAATTTGACCGAAAAAGCTATTTTCACGTCATATCCGTGGTAGATCCCGAGAGGTCAAGGGCGTCTAGAAGGACAATTTACTTGCATGTTTCGACAAATTATGAAGTTTTGGATGATTAATTTTGACAACGTTCTGGGAATGGTCGTTTGAACAACATCTTGGGGACATATCCAGTTTATGAAATTGGATTCTAACCGAAGGACATACTGCTGAATTGATAAATGGTAAAAACCTGAATGCATATTGATTGATTCTTTTTTTTTTTTTTTGGCAGTGAGCTTTCTTCTTTATAGGAATTTGACCATTCGGTCTAATATCTTTCGGTCACCTGTGGTGTGCATGTGATTACATGTGTTATGTACAGTACATATTTCATTCCAGTAGTAGGATATAACGATTTTTTTCTACATTACTCTATTATAGATAGTGAACAGTATTACACACAAACATTTAAAATTTGATGATGATGAACCTGGGCTTGTTAGTGGAATATCTGTGAATAAAAAGAAAATCGTGTTAAGTACTGTTCCTTTGAATTCCACTAAGAATTTGCATCCTTTGACAGATACGTATTTTGACCTCAACTGTAAGGTCGTCTTCAGTGTCTTGAACTTGATTCGACTGTCGAGTCAAGTACAAGACACTGAAGATGACCTTACAGTTGAGGTCGAAACACGTATCCGTCAAAGAATGCAAATTTTTAGTGGAATTCAAAGGAACAGTACTTAAGGTGATTATATGACGAAGCCTAAACCGAAACTTAAAATTTTCAAGAGCACAAATCTGAAGAACAGAATGTCGGTTTGCGCTGAAAAGTTGATCTATTGGTTACCCGCTGGTGGTGACCAATCGATCAACTTTTCAGTGCAATACGACATTCGTTCTTCAGATTTGTGCTCTTAAAAATTGTAGGTGTGGCTTCGTCATATATTCATGATTTTCTTTTTACTTATTTAAAATTTTGCATCAGTATAAAATAAAAGCTCATTCGTAGATAGTAATTTGTAGAGCCGTTAGTTTCCTACTATTCTACAGAGGATTACATTCTTGTTAAACTTGACATGCCTTCAAATCATGACCTTTTCCACACTAATTGATCGTAACATTTAAAACTCATTTTTATTTGGACTTCAGTGTATGGTAGAATGTGCGAAATTATGAAAAAACAATATATTATATGTGTATATAAGCAATGTAACCCAAGATCACGGTAGCTTCGGATTACTCAATTGACAAAAAAGGACAGAGCTACCTGTCATCCGAGAATTATAAAGGCAACTATCCCACTTTTTTCAAATAAGAGAGCGACGATGTGTATTACATTGATGTGTTGTTCGAACAATGTTGTAATTTTTAATTGTATGTGAAAAAATCTTGCATTTAGTAAGCGTTCGTCGGAGTGCTGCTCCCACCTTTCGATCATTTCACGTTGATTAGTCAAGCTTATACTGCTTTTTCCTTTGATATCTCGTCTCGCGGTAGCTTCTGACGCATTCAACAAATCATAGATCGTTTACGTCCGTTAATTGGTGGGCACGGAATCAACAATCTGAATTCCTTCTCCAGATCTTTGGGTCCTCCTTTTGATGCTGTTGACGTCGTCGCTTGGATTTCTAAGCTATCGGTCACAAATACAACTAGTTGCATGGGACTAAAACAAAAATCTCGTGACGTAAAACGTCGTCAGGTCCCCACGTTTACAAATTGCATCTCAATTTGCATCTCGTTTACAAAAAATAATCATTTCTCAAAATAACAAAGCGTAGCGGGGAGCGAAAGCATTTTTTAACTAATAACATACAAATCGTTGAATCTATGCGTTTTGCTGATCACCTTATGACAAATGCAAGAGTTTTATTTCACATAGTCTGATATTATCTCACAGTAACAAACAGCTTTGACAATTGTAAGAGATCCTTACAATATTGAATTATTGAACTTATAATATCAAAAGCTGTGAAATAAATATTCCTTAATTTGTCATTATGGTATTTTGAAGACAACAACATACATCGGGCATTAAACAATATTATTCAGATGAGCAGGATATCATGGGGAGCGTGGGATAACACAGATTTCATTCTCCAAAAACCAAAATCAAAACACAAACGACTTCTAACATCAAACACAGCACAGTTGCAGCATTGCATGATGTAGGTAGAATTTGTAGCAGAGTGAGGGCGATTCGCTTACCACAAGTACTGGTCAATGGTTGATGTCTGTTCGATCTAAGATCTGGTATGCTTCTCTTTATATGAGACATCATTCCTATGATTGTAATAGGGGTGTTGGAATGTTTCAGTTTGGTTTGGTTTGATAGGAACGTTTTAAAGGGGCTAGTTGGTTGAGAGTTTTCATCAATTAGTTGATGAAAACTCCCTCCAACAAATGCGGATGAGGGAATGGGATGAGGAATTACAGGTTGAGGCTTACCTGATATAGAAAACTTTCGATCGTCATCGAAGTTAGTGCTTATTTGTCCCGAACTTCTATCATTTGGAATATCACATTTGGTCTGACTCGGTCTATGATGATGCACCGTGTTTCTGAAATTTAAAATATGACAACTTTAATAATTGGAAATAGTTTTCAAAAGTACAGTTGTGATTAGGGACTTACATCCTCCTAACATAGGATCGTGTATCGCTATCTCTATCCTGTGACCCGAGTCGCATATGTCGATGCCTTAACTCTATTCCCGCTTGCTCCTCCTGGATGTGGTTTCGGATAATTTATTACAGCGATTGCCGAGAAATAGACGAGAACAAACATAGAGGAAAAATAATTGTGTTCAGCGACATTGGACGGAGTGGTGCTGCGCTATACGCCTAATAAAGTGCTAGCAAACAAGAATTAATGTGTTTGAACTTATGGGAAAATGAAAACGAACAGTTTACGATTAACTAATGAAACATATTCGGACTCAAACATATCACCATCTACAACAAACGTTCTAGGCAACATATGGAAAAGACAATAATAATATTGCGTGCCTCCTGCATACTACTTTGAAAATCCTAGAGCTGTTGCTTTACAAAGGTTCATTTACGTATTCATTACTATCAATTTGTCATAATCTATCGGTAGATTATCTACTCTGTGTATGGAAAATGAAGAAAAAACTATAACTTCAATAACTATGCTTAAGTTTCTAAATGAATTTGGCGCTGCGATAATTCTGAGTTAATTTTCAAATCTATGCTACTGTAGAAATAAGTCTCATAAGCTTAAAATCTCTATGACAATGAATGAATTTGAAAAAAAAAATGTTTCTGAATATCTTCTTTTTATAAAATTGACTACTCTGTTGGTAAATAATTATCGCTGAGATGAGATTGAATGCTGAATAGTATTAAAATTAAATCAAGAACGATTGCAAGAGTAATTTCGTGCCACAATTCAAGTCATTGTCCTAGTGGTAAATGTCTCGATGTTCTACATCTCGATATACCTCCCTTTCTCGATAGTTTAATCGATCCCTTCAATCTGCATACAATTATCTTCGCTACATCACAATATTTCTAAATCACGGAAGAACTCGTAATGCAATTGAAAAAGAATGGGGAGAAGGATTTCTTGAAAAAGCTTTAAAAGCTATCTTTGAGGGAATAGTCGAGAATATTTTTGGTGAAATCATTGGAGGTATTTTTATAAAATTTCTGTCTGTATTTCTGATTGATTTTATATTGAAAGTTGCTCTTGTAAACCAGCAAGAAAATGTTCGATTACATTTATGCCAAATTATTATTCAAATTTTCTGAAAAATTGATTAGGGAATAAGAAAATCTCTGAGAAAAATCTTATAAAAGTTACTTTCAGAAATTTTGAGAAGGTGTCTGTGACACAATAATCCATAATACATTTCTGTTTGTGTTATTAAAAACATTGATAATTAAAAAAAATGGCCCAAATGCAGTTGCAATTCGAATAAACTATTCAAATGATATCAATGCGGGCATTTTATACAAATTTCATGGAGGAAATAACATGTAATCGTAAAGGTTATCTGGCATTCTTTTGACGAATATCCTGCAAGCGAATTTCAGGTCTCATTTCTTATCAAATTTGCGAAAATAGAGAAATTAATTTGGATATTCAAAAAGAATTTCGTTGAAAGTTACAAGGCGACTTCATTAAAAAAAATTGCCGGAATAAGATCAGAAGCCTAGACGATTTGAAAACCAAAAGGCTTATTAATTCTAGAACACTAGAAAACTAGAAGACTAAAAGACTAGTAGAACTAAAAACTAGAAAACTAGAAAACCAGAAGACTAGAAGATCAGAAACCCAAAAGACTAGAACACTAGAGAACTGATTATATTGCTAGGAGACTCCAAGATCATCGGAATAGAATACTAGAATACACGTAGCCTATAAAACAAGAAAACCAGAAGACTAGAACTCTTAAACTAGAACTAAATTAGACTAGAACTAGAAGATTGAACGGCTGGGGGACTAGAGCACTAAACACTAAAAGATCAAAAAGATTGGAGGCCAGAAGTTTGGAAAATTATAAAAAGAAGACTTGCAGACTAGAAAACTTGAAGTATAGAGAACTACAATATCAGAAGACTATTATACTTAAAGACTGGAAGACTAGAAATCTGGAAGATCAAAATATTGGAAAACTGTTAGACTTGACTACAATAAGAATAGAAGATTAGAAGACATGAAGACCATAAACAAGATGACTAGAATATTTGAAGTCTAGAATACTATGACTCAAAAACTGAAAGATTAAAAAAAATACGACTGGTATTGAAGAAGACTGGAAGTTAATAAAAAGGACTTGCATGCTAGAGGACTAAGAAGGACTAGATGGTAAGATTACTAGAAAACCAGAAGATGTGCAGACCAGTATACTGAAAGACCAGAGGATTAGAGTAGTGGAGATCTTGAAGACTCGAAGCCCAGACTACTTGTAAACCAGAATACCAGGACACTGGAAAACTATGAGACTTGAACACTAGTATAATAGAAGACTAGAAGATATGATGACCAAAAATCAAGATGACTAAAGGACTGAAAATCTAGAAGACTAGAGGATAGTGGACTGGAATAATTGACGTCTAGAAAACCAAGAATGTGAGAGGACTAGGTAACTAGAAGACTTGAAAGCCAGAAAGCTCGGAAACCAGAGGACTAGAAAGAGAACTAAAACGCTAAAAGGCTAGAAAGACCAGAATACGTGTAGACCAGAAAACTTGAAGAATAGAGGATTAGACGAATAAATAACTTGAAGACTCGAAGAACTAAAGACTAAAATACCAAGACAAGAAGAATAAACATTTAGAAAACTAGAAGACCAGAAGACTAGACAACTAGAATTCTTGAATGCTAGAAAGCTATAACACTAGACGACTAGAAAGAGGACTAGAAGACTAGAAGACCAGAAGACGTGTAGAGCAGAAAACTTGAAGAATAGAGAATTAGAGGAATAGAGAACTTAAAGTCTCGAAGATCAGAAGACTTGAAGAACAGAATACCAGAAAGGCTTCTAGAAGACTAGAATAATATAACACTTAAAGACCAGAAATCAAGATGACTAAAAGACTGTAAGTCTAGAGGACTAGAAGGCTAGAAAAATTGGAAGTCTAGAACGAGTTTGCTCAGCTTAACGACCGAAAAATGGAAGCTGTGAAAATTAGAAGACATAAATGCCAGCAGGCTAGGAGACCAAGAAGACTTGAATGCCAGACGGCTAAAAGAAAAGAGGACCCGAACACTAGAGGACAACAATTCAAGAAGGCTAAAAGTCGGGTAGTTCAGAAGACTAGAACGCTAGAGAATTTGAGGAATAGAGAACTTGATGGCTTGAAGTCTAGAAGACTTGAAGACTAGAAGATTCAGAGTCCAGAAGACCAGAAGATTAGAAGACGACTAGAAAACTTGTAGTTTAGAAAACTAGAAGACTAGACTAAAAAAGTAGAAACTAGAAGACTAAAAGACTAGAAAATTAGAGGACTAGAAGTAGAACTAGAGTTCTGAAAGAATACAGACACGAGAAGTCTAGTGGATAAGAAATATAGAAGAGTACAAATCCAGTAGACTGTATACTAGGGAAGCTAGAGAACGAGAACCAGAAAGAAAGAAGACTCAAGATCTAGAACACTAGAGAACTAGAAGACTGAAACCCTGCAAGACAAGACAACTGGAAGACCAGAAGAAAAGAATACTATAAAGTTTGCAGGCTACAAACCTTGAAGACAAGAAAACAATAAGTCCAGAATAGTAGAAGGTGAAAAGACAACGACAACCAGAAGACTAGAGTACAGACTTTACCAACAAGATGATTACAAGACTACAACACTAGAAGTCGAAAGGCCTACACACTTAATTCAGATTGCCGGAATATCAGCACTTTCAGTTGATGATTTCACTGAGCACACGACTGAGCGCGTTATGTCCGAGCCCGCAAATCGGTTTTGAGTGTGTAGATGACCAGAACACTAAAAAGCTTGAAGATTAGAAATCTTGAATACTAGAATACAAAGGATTTATGGATGCCATGCTTCGCAGATTCGTAATGTGCTTCCAATCGAACATCTTTCAAAGATTTTTTGCCAATCCCCCAACAATTCCACTAGAAACTTCTTCTGAAATGCTCCCAAGAAGCGCACATATAATTTCCCTATGAATTGATCATGGAATCATGTTTGATAGTATTTTAGAAATTCCGCCTGAAGATTGTTTTTTTTTTAATTTCTTGCTGCACTTTTCTTTAAACTTTATCAGGTATTCTACTGGATTATTATTGGAAAATCTACATGGAACCTTCTCACAAACTTTATCTGAAATTTCTTTCGCAATTATATCGAAAATTCTTCAAGAAAGGCCTAAATTTTCACTTGGAATTTTAGCAACTATTTATTCAAGAATTGTTGCAAAATATCCTCCAAGATCTTTTTATGAATATATCTGGGATTCTGTCGGAATTTCCTTTGGAGATGTCGGAAGCACTTTGCTCCTGAGACTCACATGAAATTGCTCGAAGTATCTCTTATTGCAGTATCACCACATTTTCCGATATAATTTACTACAGTTTCTGAAATCATTTCAGACTTAAAATACGCTGAGAAAATTGGTCATCGCGGATCTATGTTAGATGTAATATAATTTAATGTTCCAGAAACTTCCCATTTCGTTTTTTTTAAATTTTTTTTTCTGTACATAGACAACTGACTTCCTGCCTCATATTTTGCTAAGTTGACCATGTCATATGCTTGTAACTATTTTTCCCGATTTTTTTTTCATTTTTATCGATTTTTAAAACGGGCAAAAGGAAACAATTTCTGATTTATTTTAACTAAAGTAGTTTCTACATCCAACCATACTTAAGTTAAAACAGTAAAAAAAAAACTAGAATAAATTCTCACAAAATTCCAGTACAATTTTTTTTTTATTTTTTTTTATTCGCTGTAACTTAAGTATGAATAATTGTGACTCTGGAGCACAAAAAATATGCATAGTATTTTTATTGAACCTGTATGTAAATTAAGGTGGCCCACACTTATATGAAAAGCAAAAAAATCGAAAAATGCCAAGCCTTACCTCCTAAATAAGTTGTTTTGGACTCCCAGAAGCTACGTTCAAAATTTGAGAAAAATCAATTAAGCCTAAAGGGGCACTCAAAACGCTTGAAGTTTGTATGGGAAAACTTGTCCAAATGTATGCAGAAATTTAAGGTTTTCGAATTTTGCCACTAGGTGGCGCTGTAAGCGTTCAAAATTCAAATCCTTTGGTATTATTGTAGGTGACTTTGTCGAAGACTGCAAAGTGATCCAACGTCTGTCAAAAAAGTTATACCCTAGGTAAAGTGAGGATAAACTTCATTGTTGTTTTTCCAATACATGTAAAGGAATAATATCAATAATGAAATCTCAATACTTTGCCTCGCTTTACCTAGGGTATAACTTTCTTCACAGCCGTCGGATCACTTCGCGGTCTTCGACAAAGTTGTTTGGCATATAGTCACCTACGATAATACAAAAGGGTTTATTTGTTGAACGCTCACAGCGCCACCTAGCGGCAAAATTCGAAAACTTAAAATTTCTGCATACATTTGGCCAGGTTTTCCCATACAACCATCAAGCGTTTTGAGCGCCCCCTTAGGCTCAACCGATTTTGCTCAAATTTTGAACGTAGCTTCTGGGAGTTCAAAGCAACTAACTAAGGAGGTAAGACTTGGCAATTTTCGAAATTTTCGTTTTTCATATAAGCATGGGCCACCCTAATGTAAATATATATTTGATGTAAGAAGCCTCTTAAATTGTTTGCTGTACCTTGTTTTGAAAAATAAAAAAAAACTCAAAAAAAAAAAAATAGAAGCATTTGATGTATTTGACACATTTTGAGGCTGAGTTTTCTACATAAAAATAATAAAATAATATCGAAGGGTAAGGTTTTTGGAAAAAATGAAATTATATGACATCATACATAGACCCGCCATGAATAAAGGGAACTTGCTGGCTTTGTTAGGTCTGTCCTATTACTCTCAGTGTGTTTTCCCCTAAAAGTCCTTCAAATATCCTCAAACATCTTTGATACACCTTTCAATTTAGCAAACCGTTTTCGAGTGTTTGAAGAAGAAAATTATGTTAGGTGAAGAAAAATGATTACTTATGTGTCGATGAAAAAGTAAATGATTCACGAAACCCAGCGCTTGAACAAAATTTTATTCAAATTGAAAAATATCGTGTCAAAAATGGAAATTTTCTTCATGATCTGGACTGGAAATACTCTGTAGGCTGTGATGAAGATTATATCAAATATGCTTTTTGCTCTTTTTCTACCGGACCTACACTTATCTCTATGTCCCTATTATTCTATATCCTTACATGGTAATTTCACAGCATTCTTCTAACTAAAAAATTACAATCATTAAATGCATGGTTCTTCTTGTAAGGTAAAATAAATGAAAATGTAACTAACATCTAAAGAAAAGTTACAAAGCACTACCAAATACTGGCAATCATAGGATCAACCAACAAATTGAAGAAAAAGAAAAACTAAAAAATGTGTGCAAAGGGTGGCATAAAGTGGAGTAGTAGTAGTAGGTAGCATTTGAAAAATTCTGAAATATAGACTCACATCTCTCATATTATACGTAATTTCCAAACTATTTACAAAACTATCATAAAATTCCGGAAATAAATCTAACACGTCTAATAAGTCATCTCTATGAATCTTATGTAGATCACAATAAGTTAGTGCTTTAACGTTACTGTTTGATTTTCCCAGCGTCGTGTGGATGCAGGGATTTTCGCCGAAAATATCATCCTTGCCTGCGGGGAGACAAAACCAGAAACGAGAAAGGAAACAAGAAATCCGAGTCTTGGGAACAAAGAACAAACACAACACGCTCTTACCTAATATCGCCATGACTACGTCGTCTTTCAGTATCTCTATCGAGCCACGTGCTATAAAGTATAGGTACGTGAGGACGTCTCCCTTGTGCACCAGGGTGTCGCCGGGAGGGGCGTGTGTGGTTTTAAACTTTAACGATAGTGCTCTGCGGGATGAAAGTTTGGAGATTAGCTAATAGCAAAATTGGATTGCTTCCTGTGGTTTACGGTACTGGGAAAAATAATATACGGCTTGAAAATACAGACAAACAGACATCGTGTTCAAAGAATTAATCAATCGGAAAGATCTCCAAGTTCCATCTCGTCGGATGATCGTACTCGCGCTTCGATTTCTTTCCATGTCTGTGTCAAACATTGCACTCGTTGCAATAGATCATTTGCTGCTAATTACGAAATTTTATTCATGTGCACACGCTCACTGTTTACTTTTCGCACCGAACAACGTACTCCTGGGGATTTTTTTTTAATTACCGTACGGGTTTGGGCCGAAGGGTCTCAGATTTTCATGAAACTTTTTCCACAGGCAGGGCTCATGGATATATGAACAAGAAAAATTGAAAAAAATCAGGGTCGCTTGTTTTCCCGGAAAACTCAGGTGGAAATTGTTTGTTTTTCCCTGACACTACTTACTTTGAAAAATCATAACTCAAGATCGAGGCATCGTAGAAACAAAGTTTTTGAAAATGAAAGCAAATTTTCTCAGAAATAAAAAAAAATATGAATTGGAAAAAGTTTTCCACAAAATTTTCCACAGTTGAGAAAATTCATAAAGAAAAGCCGGAAAAACTACGCCCGAACTCGAGGAAAATTTCAAAAAAAAAAATTTAGAGAAGGTAATTTCATAAGCTTTAATCGCTAAAATTTTTGGAATGCACTTTTTTTCGTTCCAGAGTTATGGTCAATTTTGTGAAAAATGACCATATAATATAGGCTTTCATGGTCATTTTCCACATAATTGGCCATAACTCAGGAAAGAAAAAAATTGTGCATTCCAAAAATTTCAGCGATCAAAAATATTTTTTTGAAAATTTTCCGCAAATTCGAGCATAGTGCATTCCAAAAAATTCAGCGATTTAAGCTTATAAAATAACCTTCTCAGAAATATTTTTTGAAAAATTTTCCACGAGTTCGTTAAAAATTTTTCCAGTTCATATTTTTTTTTGGATTTCTGAGAAAATTTCATTTTCTAAAAAAAAACTTTGTATCTAAGATGCTTCGTTCTTGAGGTATTTTTTTTTCAAAGTAAGTAGTGTCAGGGGAAAACGAACAATTTCCACCTGAGTTTTCCGGGAAAATAGGCGACCCTGAATTTTTCTCAATTTTTTTTGTTCATATATTCATGAGCCCTGCCTGTGGAAAAAGTTTCATGAAAATCTGAGACCCTTCGGCCCAATTTGTACGATAATAAAAAAATCTCCTCCTGACAAAGAATCTTTCAAATCTAGCCGCGCACACTTTTACTATTAACTTTTCGCGCAGAAAAAATATAACTTTTAAAAGATTATAAATATTATAATTATTATCATGTTCCGTGGTACAACTCTTTGGAACCTCCACATCAAGCAGTCATTACGTCTGTTTGTCTGTACCTTCGCCGCCATAACAAAGCCTTACCTCAGACAGCCGGGGCTGGCCGCTTCGAAGGCAGAGCAATTGTTGAGCAGGTTCCGGTTGAGATGCAAGCAGATGTCGGCCTGCAGGCACTCGGGAAACCCTTTCAGCACCGAGTTCATATCGATGCCGTTGGTGTAGGTCCACGCGTGCTGAAAGTACTCCTCCAGCCGTTGCCTCAGTGGGTTGGGAATCTTGACAGAAAGAAAAAAGAAGAAAAACGAGGAAAAAGGAAAATGAATAACTACCGTTATGATGGAAAGTGTGCAACTATCGCGCTCTGGGTGGCGAACCAGAAGCAACAGCTTTTACGGGAAAGTCTTGTTCGGCGCCGTTGGCGCCATGCTGGTTCACACGTTCACACGCTCATATACCTACCTACCACTTGTGTAATAGTTCTTGCACTGTGAAAAGCTTAAAATTTTAAGGTTAACCTACCTGATGAAACCGAATGAACTCGCGGACACGCAACATCTGTGTGTGATATCGTGCCGTGCCGGAGTATAACCGTTGGATGATGGCAGAAACGTTACCGAAGATGCTGGCGTACATGAGGGCTGGTGGTGGTTGGTTGTGTGTTTTACAGTTTTGGTGTACAGGTCCGAGGTTGCAACAACGGGAAATGGGTATTTTGAAGGGAGAGAAGAAACATGTTAAAATTTATGTAGATCAATGTCAAGCTTAGCGCAACGGCTGCGATTGACTGCGCTGACAGTTTGATTGATGGCTGTCAGTACTGGAGGGATGGTCTCATCAGTAGCGTAGTTTGGTGGGTGAAAGAGTTATTTCCTATAGATTTGTTTAAGTTTAATAATCTGCGAAGAAGTTTCCCGAAACATTAATTGAAAGTTACCACCAGGAAGTACACTTTTGCTTTCATTAAAACTTCTTCCTGAAACATTTGCAACAACGTCGTATGAGTATCCAGTAGCTTGGCAGCAAACGTGTCGTCGTTGCATGCCAAATCTACACGAAGGACGTTTAGATAGATTGAAAACTATGGTACCTTTTCTAATCGATATCAACACCACATTTGGAGTGAAATCACTTTTTAGTACATATTACTGGTTGTCTGTTATTATCTGGCATACCTACTAAAACCCTGAAAGCCCGGGAAATCTGAATGCCAAAGGGGATTAGGCTCCTCGTACTTTCAGTTGTGATGATTTAGGAACCATCTCACTATACCGCAGGTTCCAAGAATCACCGCTTTCAGGATCGAGTTCTTCTTCAATTGCAGCTCGTCTAGGGACCTTAGGAGAGATTTGGAGACAACTTCAGCTCCACAGTGCGGTACATTTTGTGGCGATTCTGTCCTCCTTCGAAATAAGCCCTCAGTTACTGCATCTGGGAGACACATAGTGCCTGGATATGGGTGACGCCTCCTTCTCCTACTGCGCGTGACTCTCTCGAAGGACGACTTTGGATGGCGCATGTGGTGCTTGGTGAACGCCACTCGTACTGCTCGTTCTAACACCTCTAGGTCAGTCTTGGTGCACTTTACAAAGGCAGCATCCATTTATTACGTAACGCTAAAATCGACATTTTTTGACCCCCCCTCCCCCCTACGTAACGCTTTTTTGTATGAAAATCCTAAAATTTTTGTATGGGCCGTAACGCTCGGCTGTACTCCCCCCTCCCCCTAGAGCGTTACGTAATTTGTGGACGGCGCCAACCACGAAGCAGTAGGTCAACAGGGGTAAGTACAGCAAACGTGTAGATCGCCTTCAGCTTGAAGCCTGTTGACAGAAAGCTCCTCAGAACACAGTGACACGATGCAAGAACTTGTCGTGCAATTCCTTCTTGATCGCTGTGTGACGAATACCTCTAAGTTGCAGGAAGTCGAGTTATTTGTACGCTTCGCCTTCAAGCATATTCCGAGTCTCCTCCTGTTCGTTGACGCGGAAGCAGCTGGCGTTCACTATTTGACCCCGGCGAAGGTGGGCTGACCGACATTTGTCAATTTCAAACTCCATCTGGTTGTCGTTGCTGAACACCGTCACAAGCTGCAACAGTTGATGCAGCTTTTGTACTGATTCCGCAAGCAACTTCAGGTCGTCCATAAAGAAGGTGTGGGTCTAGGTGTGGGTTATTCTCCACTTTTTAGTTGGTAGCCATAGTTGCTGCTCTACTGATAGGGCTCATTGCAAGGCAGGACCATAGCGAACTACAAGTATCGCCTTGAAATTCCCCCTCGTGATGCAGAGAGTTCTGGACCGCAACACAGATGTTCCGTCGGTATTTGTAGCGTCGTCTCCACATCCCCATCGCGTGCTGAATTAGCCTGATAACGTTCACGTTTACCATGTATACCTGCCTTCTTTTTTTTCCCTTCAAAACCATAGGGGGAAAATCTGCTCAACAGACACCCTAACAGGAAGGTTAGGGTAGTGTGGGGTTAAGGCCGTCTTCTACAACACTAGTAAAAGCCAGTACTACTCTCTCCTCGACCCACTAAAACACATTCCTATGGTCGCCAAACCCTTCGTCTCTCCGGAACCACCAAGAAGGTGGTTCTTCACAGAGGGGCTAGTGCACATCGCACCCTCAAGGTTAGCTGCGTAGCCTAGCAGCAACGAACATCGATGACTCGCCCTGGAGAGTCCATCACGGTAACATGCTGGCGCTTAGCCAGTTTCCCGAGTGGTCCTCGCCACTCCCTTTGTCTTCGGAAGGCGGGCAGGGTCAACCCCGCCCGCGCCCAACTGCTTTGCAGACATCAAGAACTGAAGCCCACGTGCAACCCGATCTGACCTGCTGAAGGCAAGGATATCACTACCCTTCAGGCCCTATCAGCTGCACCAGAAGGTTGCTGACAGCAGGGTCGGCACCTACCACGACCCTTGCCGGGGACCCCTTTCCAACCGCGGGCTCGGATCCAACCCAGTAGACCGACGTCACGACAGCACCGCTACCGGGACTTCCTCTCCGCGGCCACTTAATCGCTGTAAGGGTCGATCTCGACCGCAGGGCACCGGTATGACCTACGAAGCCGACTTCGAACCCCTGGACCACCTCTTGTACTGCATCTGGACTAGCCATTCTCCGAGTCCACGCGCCACCTCCTCTGTAGCTCCCAGACGATATGGGTGATAGCCGTTAAAACGGCGTTCCAGCTAACCAGCTACCTGCCTTAAGAAGGTACGAGTGTGGTACTGAATCGTACGCCTTCTTGTAGTCGATATACGATATAGGTTCCTCTGCTTTTCGGTGACTTGACCAACAATGACTGCATCTGTGATGACCTGATCTATGCATCCTTGCGTGTTTTTACGACACTCTTTTTGATTTTCAGTCATCACGTTATTGGTATCGCAGTGGTCTTGTATCCTCCTCTCTATTACCGACTGCGGCATCTTGTACGGACTCAAAAGGCACATTATTGGTCTATACTTTACTGGATCAGTTGTATTTTAGTCCTTAGGCAGAAGATAAGTTATACCTTTGGTAATGAACTCAGGTAGCTGCGTCGGGTCTTCTATGTTCCATGTTAAAGCATTTCACTTCCCGCTCGTGGCTCGTTGTGAGTTTTGTAATATCAAAAAAGCATGAAATTGGGTCTTGGTGCAGCCCGGCTGCAAAACGGTGAGCCGATAAGGAGTGCGTCCAACATAGCTCTGGTCATCACAAGTTCTTACCTCATGCTTCCACGGGTCAAGCGATGACAAAGACCGCCAGCTAAGAGTTGTGTGCTTAGCTGGTAGTGCAGCCTGGGTACTGTTGTCCTTCTGACTTCAGCTAGATTGAGGAGGTACGACCCGAGCGTCTGTTCACCAAGGAGGTGCGGCTCAAATAGCGTCTGTTCTGGTATCCAAGTGCTGAGTAAGAAACGCTGCACCACGCCCAGCTAGATTCAAGGTGGTAGCCCCATCAGCGTGGCCGTCTCAGTGTTGGTTGGGACGTTAAACAGAACTGGCACGATGGCCCTCCGGTGAGACAGGAGTGTTGGCAGAGGCCCAATAAGCCAACCGTAAAATCCCCATTGCGAATAACATAGGAGAAAATACAACTCGATACAATCGGCAAAGACCCACGCGACGAAATAAGGACTACGATTGGAAACTTGGAACATGGATTTGCAAATCACTTCGTTTCGCAGGATGTGGATAATCTACGACGAACTACATCCCCGAAACTTCGACATCGTGGCGTTGCAGGAACTTTGTTGGACTGGACAGAAAGTGTGGAAAAGCGGGCATCGAGCGGCTACCTTCTACCAAAGCTGTGACACCACCAACAAACTTGGAACAGGATTTATAGTGTTGGGCAAGATGCGACAACGTGTGATCGGGTGGCAGCCGATCAACGCAAGGATGTGCATGTTAAGATTTAAAGGCCGTTTCTTCAACTACAGCATCATCAACGTCTACTGCCCACACGAAGGAAGACCTGATGACGAGAAAGAAGAGTTCTACGCGCAGTTAGAGCAAACATACGATGGTTGCTCGCCGCGTGACGTGAAAATCGTTGTCGGCGACATGAACGCGCAGGTAGGAAGGGAGGAAATGTACAGACCGGTAATCGGGCGAAACAGCCTGCACGCCGTATCGAATGATAACGGCCAGCGATGCGTAAACTTTGCAGCCTCCCGTGGTATGGTAGTCCGAAACACCTTCTTTCCCCGCAAAGATATCCACAAAGCCACCTGGAGATCACCCGACCATCAAACAGAAAATCAAATCGACCACGTTCTAATCGACGGTAAATTCTTCTCAATATAACCAACATCCGCACATACCGCAGTGCGAATATAGATTCGGATCACTACTTAGTCGCTGTATGCATGCGCTCAAAACTTTCGACAGTTATCACCACGCGTCGAAGTCGAACGCCGCGGCTCAACATCGAGCAGCTGCGTAACGTAGAAGTGGCTCAAGACTACGCGCAGCAGTTAGCAGTGGCCCTACCAACGAAAGAGCAGCTTGGCGCAGCTGCACCTGAAGACGGCTGGAGAGATATCCGATCTGCCATAGGTAGTATCTCGGCTACAGCACTAGGCTTCGCTACTCCGAATCACAGAAACGACTGGTACGACGGCTAATGTGAACAGTTGAAAAACGAGAAGAATACAGCATGGGCGAGAATGTTGCAACACCGTACGAGAGCGAATCAGGCACGTTACAAACAGGCGCGGAACAGGCAGAACTCAGTCTTCCGGATGAAGAAGCGCCAGCAGGAAGAACGAGATCGCGGAGCGATGGAAGAGCTGTACCGCGCTAAGGAAACACGAAAGTTCTACGAGAAGCTGAACCGCTCGCGCAGAGGCTTCGTGCCACAGGCCGACATGTGCCGAGATAATCGCGGGAATATTCTCACGAGCGAGCGTGAGGTGGTCGAGAAGTGGCGGCAGCATTACGATGAGCACCTTAATGGCGACGTTGCAAGTACCGAAGGTGGCGTGGTAACAGATCTAGGAGTATGTGCACAGGAAGAATCTTCCGGCCCCTGACCTCCAAGAGATTGAGGAGAAGGTTGGCCGGTTGAAAAACAACAAAGCCACTGGAGCAGATCAATACCAAGCGAGCTTCTAAAATACGGTGGAGAAGCACTGGTGAGAGCACTACACTGGGTCATTACCATGATTTGGGAGGAGGAAGTATTACCGAAGGAATGGATGCAAGGTATCGTGTGTCCCATCTACAAAAAGGGCGACAAGTTGGATAGCGGGAACTACCGCGCGATCACACTACTGAGCGCTGCCTACAAGATACTCTCTCAAATTTTATGCCGCTGTCTATCACCGATTGCAAGAGAGTTCGTGGGGCAATATCAGGCTAGATTCATGGATGAACGCGCTACAACGGACCAGATATTCGCCATCCGCCAGGTGTTGCAGAAATTCCGCGAATACAACGTGCCCACACATCATTTGTTCATCGATTTCAAATCGGCGTATGATACTATCGATCGAGAACAGATATGGCAGATTATGCACGAATACGGATTCCCGGATAAACTAATACGATTGGTCATGGTGACGATGGATCGAGTGATGTGCGTAGTCCGAGTATCAGGGACACTCTCGAGTCCTTTCGAATCTCGCAGAGGGTTACGGCACAGATTGATTGATTGATTTATCTTTATTTGAGAGACTTTCAGCCCTTGGCTGGTTCGTCTCTTTACGGCACAGATAACAGATGCTTATCTTAGAACAAAATTTTACTCAAAACGTGTGTAAAAACGGAATAACCCTTCTACCTTGACCATCGCCTCCATCTATACAACGAATTGCTGCAGTGATTGCTATCTGAAAGGGACTACGTGCGTTTGTCATTTCCACTCGAGCGCCATGAATGCGATCGCCAGTTACGTTTCCTCATTGAAATGACGGTTGAAAGGGTTTACACACATTTCATATGCTAGCATGAACGTCTGTTATCTGTGGTTACGGCAAAGTGATGGTCTTTCGTGCTTGCTGTTCAACATTGTGTTAGAGGGTATAATAAGGAGAGCGAAGATAAACACGAGTGGAACTATTTTCTCCAAGTCTGTTCAGATGCTTGATTTCGTTGATGATATTTATATTATAGCTCGTAAATTTGTGACGTTGACGGAAACGTACATCCGACTAAAGAGTGAAGCAAGGCGAATCGGATTACTTACTTATGTGTCGAAGACAAAGTACACGATGGCAAAGGGCTCCAGGGAGGAATCCCTGGAATGATGAAATCGAGGCGGTTGAAGAATTTGTGTACATACTTGGGCTCACTGGTGACCGCCAACAACGACACCAGCAAAAAAAAAAAAAAAATCAGTGGCGCATTTAGGCAGGAAATCGAGCTTTGGACTCCGCAGAACTCTACGATCGAACAAAGTTCGCCGTCATACGAAGTTAACTATCTACGAAGCATGGACTCCACGTGCAGAGGACCAACGCACTCTTGGAGTTTTCGACCGGAAGGTGTTGCATACCATCTACGGCAGAGTGCAGATGGAAGACGGGACTTGGAGAAGGCGAATGAACCACGAGCTGCATCAGCTGCTGAGAAAACCAACCATCGTCCACACCGCGAAAATCGGGAGGCTACGGTGGGCGGGTCACGTCATCAGGATATCGGATGGCAACCCGACGAAAATGGTTCTTGAGAATCATTCCACTGGTACAAGAAGACGTGGTGTGCAGCGAGCTAGGTGGTTCGATCAAGTGGAGGACGATCTGTGGACCCTTCGCAGAGTGCGGAACTGGAGACACACAGCCATGGACCTGATTGAACGGAGACGACTGCTATGTACAGCAGAGGCCCCTCAGGCCATAGTCTGACCGGTAAGGTAAGGTAAGTAAGCCTGCGTCTCCGCCAGAGAAGCCAAACGAGACTCCAACAACACAAAGCTGTAACACGTATTGGAAAGCAGCGACATAGGTGATGTTCCGATTGACCAATTTTTCGCTTGTAAAAGGCCTTATCCCATAGCCGAAATGTCGGGCAGAATAGAATAAAATCGACTGAGAGTGCCAATTTCCTTCGATTTGCTCTGCAACTCTGGAGTGCTGTCACATTACCGATTGGCGGTATTTGGTAAAGGGTTTCTAGAGCCCTTGTAAATTTGGCGAAGTAATCCCAACAGGTTAAACTTTATAAAACGAGCTGTGCCTAGTTGGGATCAGCTGTTACATCAACCAGTGTTCATCACAGCTCAATTGTGACAGGATATTTGACTAGCACCAAATTAAAAATGGGTCGAACCACAATATTCCTAAATAATGGACGCAGTGGTTAAAAGGCTCTACAGATGAGGGATGAAAAAAGGACCGAAGGAGATCGTGAGTTGCGAGGAAGAACATGGAGTGAGGTGGGCGTTGCTTTCAGATCGGTTTGCTAGTAGCTGTACCTATTCTGTGACGGTGTTGGTTAACGCTCCCTGTTTAGCGAACTTAGGGAGACGTGAGTTCATACCCCACGACGATTTGATCACACCTTCTATTCTGATTAGTTTAGTTTGCCATAAGTTTCCAAGGGTCAAAAGGATATACAGTTTACCCTATCTTCATTACCTACGCTACTGATGTACAATATCCCTCTTCCCCATCTGGGGGAGAACTTCATACTTACATCCAACCAACATGACGCATATCGTGAAAATCTTCTCGGCGTCCGTATTGGGAGCCACGTTCCCGAAACCCACCGACGTCAGCGAGGTAAAGGTGAAGTACAGCGCCGTCACGTATCGTGACTTTAAGTTTTCCCACCGAGGTGCAGTATGTTTGTGGGGGACGCCACCACCGAAGGATGAAGAGCATGGAGTGGAAGAGAAAAAATGAAAAATCGATTCATGAAAACTATTTGTTGCACGGTGCGATGAATATTTATGAGGACGCGTCTGGACGCGGGATGTGGAAGCAACTATGCGACTCCCAGTAGAAAACTCAGCAAGTTTCATTACCACCACGGCCGGCGGCACTTAGGACAGGGAAACCTGTGTGGGGAACGTGGCAGTGCCTGATGCCCATTTGCTGATAGAATCCAAGCAGGCGCTTACCTTTATCGACGGACCTCCACCGGTGTTGTTGGCGTAGTAATACTCCTGGGTGGCCTCGGCCAACGCGTCCAGCCAGCCTACTTTGTTCTTCATGAACGGCCGTTCGGCGTTGCCTATCGCGTACCTATTTTTTTCAATTATGAGTATGAAGGATTGTGCAAGAGTACGAATAAAAAACGCGAGGAAGGGAAAGTTGAGATGATATATTAGTTATAGTTACGTTTATGGTCGTACATATAATAGTTTTTTTTCTATTGTTATGTCATAGAGGGGAAAACGGACGGCGTAGAGGCAGAGATTTACTGTGTGTGTATGAAAGTACTTTACTTGACTTGTGTTTGCTTTTCCGACCATCAGAGGATACTCTGAGTGCTGCCGTAGTAGCGTGTGCATTTAAGGTAAAATATGTGATACACTTAGGCGCTCTAGCGAGGTTGACTTACGACTTATCACGATTCGCGAGTAGAGCCTTTTTGATCTATGAGCTGTGGAGTTGTATCATTGTAGATGAAGCCCGGTTTGAGATCGCTTGCTTTTTTTTCCTTCTTGAAGAAACTACAATGGAATATTCAAATTGAGGATTACATGCCATACACAAAACAGAAGATGCCCTCTGATCATTCGATAAAAATAGTTCGGTACCAGTTGCCCGGTGGAATAATTTTTAGAGAAATATGGTCTTGCTCCTTATAATGAGACTTTTTTCCAAGTACATGGAAACTTAAAAACAATTCTCCAATTCCATTGTCGTTTCTTGCTACCTATCAATTCGTAAATCCGAGAATCTTGAATTTGCGTAATTCAAACCGCAAGCGAAAATAGGCTTCATACGAAACTCATTTAAATTCAAATGATAAAACAAATTTTATTTGGCATCGAGCAAATCGACAGATGATACGAAAAACCGATTCCATTGTCTATCTCATCGTCGTGCAACCTGCCGGACTGGAATCGATTCCGGGAAATGTTGGTCTTCGGTCTACCTACTTATTTTAACAACAAACAATGCCTAACAAGAAAGAACGTTCGTTGAAACGGCTTTGGTCGGGGGCGACAGGAGCGATGACGATTGAAAGCTTTCCTTGACTTGTTGCAAGTTTAATTCCAATGCAATGTTTGCCTACCGGATAATGGAGATTTCCTCGTGTTTCGACTGCTGTCGATATTGTGTTTGAGGTTATTTTTCTACCTATTGCGTTCTGATGAGATTTTCAATGGATCAGCATTAAGGATACTAAGCATTCAATGAATGAGAAGCAATTCGTATTTATAATGCAATTAGAATTGAAAGCTTTGACATTACCTTTCCGGAACATTTGGTTTCTCGCCACGAATGGGAACTCTACATACGCTATCATGCTACAACTACTTTACTCATCCTGGTGCATCCGAGAGGGATGGAAACACTACTGTCGCGAAGTTGCCCATGGGTGGAAGGCAGCTGGTTTGGGTCCATTCATTTCTGGCGGCGCGCCATTGCTTAACATGATGGGCACCGTTCGAATTAGTCGCTCGACTTCGTGGCAGGTAGATGCTCACACGGAGGATATCCGCGCAGAAGAGTTAATATTTTGCCATCTTATAGTTAAGTCTTCTGGAGGGATATTTTTTCTTGTGATGTTGTATAAAGAGTTTTATCAAATGTTTAATTACGGTTTACGAAGCTCATCGTTACGGGAATGCATCAGTATTATCATAGCAGTATGATTTTGCATTTACTAACTCAAAGCTTGATGAGCGGTTGGAGGAAAACGACTAGTAGCTTACAGCTTTCCGTTGGCAGCGAATATTTTTTTTGTTATTAACGTACAACAATGTCTCAAGACGCATAAGTTAGATCGATATTTTTTTGCGTAAGTGCGATTTCTTTGTCTGTGTTTAGTTTCTGACCAAGGAAATTCATTTCTGCGTTCCAGAGGATACCTTTCACAGTACTAGATTCAACAGTAATAGCTATTGTCAATGAGTATACATTCTTGCCTTGTATGCGATCTAAGAACTAGTCTTTAAGTTATGTCCTTCAATTTGGAATTAAAAATAAATAGACCCGGAAACCGTATTCAGCCATAGGCTGTAAAGACAAAACAAAACTTAGAATTAGCCAACGGACACAGGGAAATGAGTTGAAAATGTCATTCTTCAAACATTATACTTTTTTAACGAAACAGTTTTATTTTTTGAAATCGCGCTAATAATAACCAAACAAAATACATACTACGTTGAAAATATGTTTGAAGTGAAAAATTCTTATTGTTTTCCAAGGTTCGGAAAACAGGTTTAGTGAAATGAGTCAGTAAAGAAACATAGGCATCTTCCAACAACCAAGCGTCTCCATTTGTTCTTCTAACACCTTGAAAACATAATATATTTCATATCATAATCACAGGTATTATGATTGATAACAAAATCGACAGGAAACCTCTCGAGCAAACCTTGAGAGGTGTAAAATTCTGCGCATATGCTAGTGCCGGGATCTATTGTGTATATCTTGACACCGTTCGCTAATGAATTTGGTCAGAGTACTTACAGAAATACATGTTTACATCAAATGTAACCTTGTCATGAAGTTGGAAAGTGTTGAAGGTTGGCACAACAAGAGTCTGGTGAACAAATATGTATCAAATGTTTAAGGGATATGTTGCTGTCGAACAAAAAATCGATTTCTGATTATTTTATATTAACGAATGAATTCGTAAGAATACTGTGTGAAATTTTCATAGAGATTCAATCAGTAGAAGCAAAGATATAGCGTTTGCGCCACACTCCCTTACGGGCGCGTAATGTAAACTAGGAACTTTGAACGCGATTTTCTCGGAATTGTGTTTTCCAAAAACCGTCGATGCGATGACTACGATTATGAAAACAGTTTTCAACCGATTTCAACCAATTTTTTTAGTGTCCTGTGGTGACTGCCAGGTGGAGAAAGGACTTCGAGGAATTGCTAAACAGTGGGAATGAAAGAGCGACAGATATTATTCAAATCGACAACGAAGGACAGGCTGTGGAACTTCCAACGCAAGACGAGATCCGGTGAGCCATCAGAAGGCTGAAGAACAACAAGGCTGCTGGGAAGGACGAACTGCTGGCCGACCTTCTCAAACACGGTAGTTTGTAGCTGTATCGTGTAGACTGGAGTGCGCGATTTACTGGGGAATAACAAAATTGGCGTACACAATTTTGTCCGGAATTCTGTGTAACAGGCTGAGCCCGATTGAGGAGCCCATCGTCGGAGAATATCAGAAGGGCTTTCGCGAGGGCCCTTACGGATCAACTGCTCGTCGTGCGGCAGATTCTCGATAAATTTCGGAAGTACAACTTGCAGACCTATCATCTGTTTATTGATTTCAAGGCAGCGTACGATTCAGTGAAGATAAACGAACTAAGATACACCGGGGCAAGTTGAAACGGGTGGGGCAAGATGAAACAGCGGGCAAACATGATATTTTCTAATTATGATAAACAATTTGATTTCTATAACACATAGTTTCTGATTTAAACAATTTTTTAACGAAGGATAAATTTCCAAATTGTATTGAATTCTATTTAAAAACTTCGCTTTTCAACTTGCCCTGGTGTACCTTATGTCAGATTATGATGGAATTTGGTTTTCCGGCGAAGCTGATTGACTGATTCGTGCAACGCTTGACTGATCGAAATCAAGTGTACGGGTTGTGGATGAAATTTCATGTGCGGTGCATAAAGCTCGAAATCCTGGGACTACGTGAAGTCCGTTGGTCTAACTTTAGAGAACATAAGCTACCGTCGGGACAGGTATTGCTATGTTGCGGTATTCAAGACGACAATGCTACCCGACTCCGAGGAGTTTATTTACTTCTCAAAGCCTAGGCACCGGCTGCGCTTATCAAGTGGGAGCCAATTTATGAAAGAATCATCACTGCCAGATTCAGAACACGGGCTCGCAACCTCACGATAATACAAAGTTGTGCGATTTGTGTTTCGTTCAAATTTAAAAAACCATCGTGACAAACTTTTTATTTTATTGAATGGAAAATTACAATATCAGTATACATATTGGCATTTCCGGTTTTAACACACACAGCCTTCTTGTTTTATTAGTTGAACACAACCACGTGAACATGAAGATACTATGCAGAACAATTGTGTGTATGATTCATAAAAACTACAACATTTTCACATGGTACAGGTTGAACTCGATTATCCTGAGTTGCGTTCTGATGCTTTACAAACATATATCTGGTGAATGGAATTTCATCGGTAATTACTTTGAAAACTTCTACGGCAATTCCTTTAGGGATTTACTTGGAATTTTTATTAATTACATTGGTAAATCCTTCGGAATTACCTTTTCATTGTGAATTCCTTCGGTAACGCAATTCATTCGACAATAACTCAGAGAAAATCCTCACAAATGTCTTTGGAAATGTCTTCGACAATGCCTTCTGCTTTTTTTCTGAATTTTCATAGGTAGTATTTTTTGGAATTTCTTTATCTATGCTATTCGGATTCCTTCGGCAATGACGGGCTTGGTGGTCTAGTGGCTACCGCTTCTGATTTATATGCAGAAGGTCCTGGGTTCAATCCCTGGCCCGTCCCTTTCCTCCTACTTTGTATCTTTCTATATACTTTCTCTCTGCTCTCTACATATACACCTCATGTATATAAACATGTTCATAGCCGTCGCTAGAACAGAAACGGGTTGAAAAAGCCGTTTCCCTTGCTTCCAAACCTTCACAGCACAGTGTCTCAATCCTATTAGAAAATCGCCTACAAGTTATGCAATCAAGCGAACTGTGCCGCACATCTTCAAAATAATAAAAAAAAAACACACTATTCAATCACCTTCCCCTGGTATCCACACACCAATGTGTGAACCTTCTGCCAACCAATTCCCACCAACACTCCAACATCCGCATGAATTTGTGCTGGCGCAGAGGTATATTCGGCCAGATGTGGATACAAACGATTGCAATCATCACTTCCTTACCCCTTCCCCACATTGACCTGCAACCTGACGTGGCAGGCGCCATTGTCGTCTAAAAATAGAAGATCACCAACGCTCACACACTGAAGATGCCTGCTAGTCCCCGGCAGTTATCTCATTGGTCCTTGTGTGAGTGTAGCTGGTCTGGCGATACTGGAGTAGCATCCACGGGCGGTCAATCAAGCTCAAGCTCAAGCTCAAGCTCAAGCTCAAGCTCAAGCTATTCGGATTCCTTCGGCAATTCCTTTAAAACCTTCTTCGGCAATTATTTTATGAATCGCTTGTATAGTTTTTATGAGTGTTCTTCAGACAATTTATTCAAGATTTTTTCATTAATTGTTTGGAGAATTCCTGAAGCAGATTCTTTTGGAATCCCTTCGGTAATTCCCATAAAAATTGCTTCAAAATTTCTTTACGATTATCATCACCAGTTCGTTTGGATTTTTTTAGGCAAATCTTTTGGAGACCTCTCTGGGAACTCTGGGAACTTCTTCTATAATTCCTCCGATAATAAGCAATTCTTTCAGAATTCTTTCGGGCATTTCTTCAGAACTCATTAGGAAATTCCTTTTACAACTCTTTCTAAAATTTCTTCAGAAGTTCCTTTGATGATTTCTCTAATGTTTCCTTCAAAAATTTCTCTGCCATGGTCTCTTTGGATACTCGTGAAGCAATGCTTTTGGAAGTTCCTTTCGGAACTTCTTCGACATATTCTTTGAGAATTCCGTTGAAAATTTCTTTGTAAATATTTTATGGAAATTTCTACAACTGCTTTGGAATATATGACAGCAGTCTATTTTGAAATTGGAGTTGGATAATTTCTTTGAAAAATTATAATAATTTCTTCCGGAATTCTTTTGGTATTTCTTTGGGAACTTTTTAGGTAGTTTCGATGGAAATTTACCCGGTAATTCTCAAAGTAAATTCAAAGAACTTCCCGGAAATCTTTTTGAGAAATATCTAAATTCTCAAAAAGATTTCCGGGAAGTTCTTCGAGTTTACTTTGAGAATTTCTTCGAACATTCCTTTGCAAATTAATTCGGCTATTTCTATTGCAAATTTCTTCGGCTATTCTTTTGGAAATCGTCATTCCTTTGTTAATTCTTTGAGCAAGATCAACTGAGAATTTCTGAATTTCCAAAAGAATTATCTGAGATATTTGCCACATACCTGCGACGTAATCATTCTTGGCGCGATTGGCAATTTACCGAATTGTGGGCTATTTTACAACCCATCACTTTGAATAACTTCGATTTGGCTGATGATATTACCCTTGTGACCCAACGGCTGGCGCTCTTACATTGGCAGTAATCTCAATGGCTCTACCTCATTTGGCATATGCCGTTTAGCATAATACGAAGAACAGCCTTCTTGGTAAGAATGTGCATAATCCTTGGATTTTATGCCAAATGGCATTATGCCAAACGGCGTTATGCCAAATGAAATGATTCTAAATGGGGTAGAGCCAGCTCAACAACCTGACCGAGCGTTCTTTGAAGCGTCAACGTCAGCAAGACCAAATCGTTGGATAACAACCCTCCAGAAATAGCTGCACACAGTGGTGAAGGTTGAGAGAAGGTCGAAAAATTTCAATATCTTTGCAGCCATCTAGCGTCAGACCAATATCGACAGGGGCATGGATCAAAAGGCTGCTTTTGGGAGTTTACGAGACATTCTTTGTCTTCTTTTTCTTCTTCTAACTTCTGGAGTTATAAACTTCCACAGTTATTAGCTGAGAGCTTTCTCTGCCAATAACCATTTTGCATGTGTATATCGCACGAAGATAATCTATGCTTGCCAAAGGGGCTGTTCATAAACTATGTAGACCAAATTATGACCATCGCAGACCCTCATCCCCCCTCGTAGACTTTCGTCCATACAAAAATTTTGAAATTTGTCTGGAGCGTAGACTTTGGCCAGAAACCCCCCTTCCCCCCTCCCCCCAAACAGTCTACGTAGTTTATAAAGTCAACAAATTTCCTGTACGAAAAGTTCCTGGACCGACCAGGAATCGAACCCGTCACCAGGTTTACGAAACATATTAAGATACAATAAGATCTAATTTAATCCACGCATCAAGATTCGAATTCTCAATTCCAACGTGACAGTCAGGTTTTTTACGCGGGGATACGTACCGCGTAAGAAAAAACTCAGTTCAAAATTAAAAAAAAAAACCGCGTGAAAAAAGTCTCACCATTTCTCGACGAATCATGCAAGAATAAGACGATGAAATTTTTTTGTATGGAGTTTTCATTTAAATGAAAACCACGTAAAAAACACCTGACTGTACTGTTGTGCGCCAGAGAAACGTGTTGCGAATCAGCAGAGAAACCACACCGAGGCTGCAGATTTTCATCATCCGATGTCTGTGGTTCATGAACCTGGCCAGGTGGCCTAACAACTGGATACTCTGAATACCTACCATCGATGATGCATTCAGACATTCTAGAACGTAAATGGAGGTGGGTCGGTTACACATCACGAAAAGGCGGATATGAAATCTGCAAGCAAGCACCAGATTAGAATCCGGCAGGATGTCGCAGCCGAGGCATATTTACTTAGGGGTTCGTGGCGACGAAGCCTTAATAAATAAATTAAGGAAGGCGATGGCAATCTGAGTGAGCAGGCATTCAGGGTATACATGTTTTTCATTGGTCTTGGTACCCCAGGGGTGTGCCAGGATACATGAATGAGTGAGTTCAATTTTAAAAACTTCTTCTAAACTTCTTCTTCTTCTTCTTCTTCTTCTTCTTCTTCTTCTTCTTCTTCTTCTTCTTCTTCTTCTTTGTGTCTCTACGTCACCTCTGGGACTTGGCCTGCCTCGCATCAACTCAGTGTTGTTGAGCACTTCCACAGTTAGCATAATCTACGTGCATAGCCCTTAATCCAGAAGCACTGTTCGGTACAGGAACAGATTATCTTCGTGCCAGCCACACACATGCAAAATGGTTATTGGCAGATAAAGCTCCCAGCTAATAACTGTGGAAGTTTATAACTGCAGAAGTTAGAAGAAGAAAAAGAAGACGAAGAATGTCTCGTAAACTCCCAAAAGCTGACTCTACCCCATTTAGAATAATTCCATTTGGCATAACGCCGTTTGGCATAATGCCATTTGGCATTAAATCCATTTGGCATAACAAGGATTATGCACATTCTTACCAAGAAGGCTGTTCTTCGTATTATGTTAAACGACATTATGCCAAATGAGGTAGATCCGTTGAGCTTACTGTCAATGTAAGAGCGCCAGCCGTTGGGTCACTAGGGTAATATCATCAGCCAAATCGAAATCATTCAAAGTGATGGATTTTAAAATAGCCCACAATTCGGTAAATTGCCAATCGCGCCAAGAATGATTGCGTCGATTACGATTAGGAAAAGTATCGGTGACAGCATATAACCTTGTCTCACACAATGTATCAGCCTGGGCAAAATCGGACAAAACTCCAAAGTACCGTTATGCAGGTATGTGGCAAATATCTCAGATAATTCTTTTGGGAATTCAGAAATTCTCAGTTGAGCTTGCTCAAAGAATTAACAAAGGAATGACGATTTCCAAAAGAAGAGCCGAAGAAATTTGCAATAGAAATAGCCGAATTAATTTGCAAAGGAATTCTCGAAGAAGTTCTCAAAGTAAATTCGAAGAACTTCCCGGAAATCTTTTTGAGAAATATTTAAAGGAATTATCGGATAAATTTCCATTGGAACTACATACCTAAAAAATTGCCAAAGCAAAACCAAAAGAATTCCGGAAGAAATTATTAGAATTTTTTAAAGAAATTTTTCAACTTTCTACGAACAGCTCAAATGAGAGTACGACCACTGCTCTAGCCACACTCAAGTCAAGGTATTAAATGCTCAGGAAGGCCAGGAGGAGAAATTCAGATAAACAATTGAAGAGTTTGGCATCCACCTTCTGATAAACAAAAACATGACTCATCGATTATGACTGCTTCCCAGAACTCTAACATTGTTGACGTCAGAACCAATCGTGGAGCTAACATCGAAACTGACCACTACCTGCTAGTGATCAAACTGCACCTAAAACTCTTCGTAATCAACGGTACCGGCGACCGCCAAGGCATTCTACAGCGACTGAAGCTAACCGAATTTCGCCTCTACATATGCGAATAATCTGGAGGTGGCGTTGCCGATGAGGGTGACCTCTATATGCTCGCTTTTGAAGACTGATAGAGTATAGTAAAATCAGTCATCATAAACGATGCAGTCGTGAAACGGAGCCGATGAAACGAATAGCTTGACGAGGAGTGCAGATCGATTTTGGAAGAGGAGAATGCAGCGCTGGCAGTCATGCTGCGGCATAGAACCCGGCAGGACATGAAACCATACAAAGAGAAGCGGAAACAGCAGACCCATATGTTTCGAGAGAAGAAAAAAACGCCGGTGAGATGAAACAGCATGTGAGGAAATGGAACTGATGTGCCGCTTTCAAGAAACACGGAAGTTATACCGAAAACGTGCATGGATCTGACGGACGGACGTACAGTAATTGAAAAATGGGAGCATCACTTCGATGAACTCCTGAATGGCGGGAGAACGCACACTGGGGCAGGATTGAAAATACATGGAAAAAACCTCTAGCTCGTCGAGATGTCGAGATACGCACTTGGTGTCTTCAGAGAAAATATTTCTATGAACAAGGTCGATATTCTGAACGGTAGCATATTTTTCTTACGTTATTCGCATAAAAGTCCTATAAGTCATTTTGGCCATCTTTCATTTTAGCGGTATGGTGTCTTCGGCAAAGTTGTTCGGCTATTTATGCTAAAAAAGTTTGCCGAAGACGTCAAATTTCCAACGCCTACTGTTCTTGAGATATTAGTCGTTTTATAAAATACCTACCTAAAATCGAGTTTTTTCATTAAATTACGTTTGTAAACAAATTTAATGTCCGTTTTCGAGTTATAATAATGAAAAATACTAAAATAAAACATATGTAAAATAAATTAGTAGGAAAAAACAAAATATGCATTGATTTTTCATAGAAAGTTCCTGAAAATCACGCAAAATGTATATAGGACGTTCTTGCAGTCGGGCAAGTTTTTTCATCGGCGATCACCTAAAAAATGCATAAGCTTTCATGTAATTTTTTTTCACCGACATGATATTTGATGATTTTTTTTAAATAGCGTTTAAAGTTTACTGTTTTGTGTGAATTAGTAAGTACAACATTTTTGCACATATTTTACCGTGTTGTATGTTGCCAAGTGAACCATGAGAAGTATAAATGCAATCTAGTTACAGGTTTAGTCATTTTTAAGCTCCCAACAAATTGTAAAACACAAAAATGTCCTAAACACGCCATTTAGCCTTGGTTTTATCATTATCTTATATAATTTTATTTAATAGAAATATTTTTTATGTGTTCATTGATCTAAAAACTTACTTTTATTGGCGTTTCGGACATTTTTGTGTTTTACAATTTGTTTGGAGCTTAAATATGACTAAACCTGTAACTAGATTGCATTTATACTTCTAATGGTTCACTTGGCAACATACAACATGGTAAAATATGTACAAAAATGTTGTACTAATTCACACAAAACAGTAAACTTTGAACGCTATTTAAAAAAAATCATCAAATATCATGTCGGTGAAAAAAATTTACATGAAAGCTTATGCATTTTTTAGGTGATCGCCGATGAAAAAACTTGCCCGAACTTGCCCGACTGCAAGAACGTCCTATATACATTTTGCGTGATTTTCAGGAACTTTCTATGAAAAATCAATGCATATTTTGTTTTTTCCTACTAATTTATTTTACATATGTTTCATTTTAGTATTTTTCATTATTATAACTCGAAAACGGACATTAAATTTGTTTACAAACGTAATTTGATGAAAAAATTCGATTTTAGGTAGGTGTTTTATAAAACGCCTAATATCTCAAGAACAGTAGGCGTTGGAAATTTGACGTCTTCGGCAAACTTTTTTAGCATAAATAGCCGAACAACTTTGCCGAAGACACCATACCGCTAAAATGAAAGATGGCCAAAATGACTTATAGGACTTTTATGCGAATAACGTAAGAAAAATATGCTACCGTTCAGAATATCGACCTTGTTCATAGAAATATTTTCTCTGAAGACACCAAGTGCGTATCTCGACATCTCGACGAGCTAGAGGTTTTTTCCATGTATTTTCAATCCTGCCCCAGTGTGGAACGTAAGCACAGGCGACCAAATCAACGGAGGATAAGAATACATCAGTGTAGCAGAAGTCGGAAATGAGTGTAGAATTAGCAAACGTTAAAATACACACAAAAAAAAAAAGAAGTCGAAAATGACTAAACTCCCTCGCAGTAGGAAGTTAAGGGTGCCAATCACTAGCTCAAAACCGAAGAAGCTGGTAGGGACGATATCGCAACTGAATTGATCTAGATGGAACCAGAAAAGTGTGCTAGCTGTTTGCCCCGGTTGATAATCATCAGTATCTGAGTAATCGAGAAATCGATGGCTTAGAAGGAAGGGACAATCTGTTCCATTCGCAAGAAAATCGACCATTTGAAATGTGAAAACTTCCAAGCGATCACCATTCTGAATGACGCCCACAAAGTGCTATCTTCAATCATCTGTTATCTAGTTCGTGGAAAGTTATCATGGCGCCTTCGTCGATGGCCGATTGACAACGAATCACATCTTTTACGAACGGATAATCCTCCAAAAATGCCATTAATACCAAGTTCCAACATCGCACCACCTTGTTCATCGACTTCAAAGCCACATACAAGATGTAGTGAATAAGCCAGTATATAAGTTTTAAGGTTTAAGTTTCACCTGGTCTGACTGAGATCCAAACTTAATAACTAGGGAATCGCGCCACTTGGGCGGTGGCTTCTATATTCGTCTGTTTTCTACTATAACTCAGTCATGTTTGAAGCAATTGACACAACTTTTGGAATGTGGTGAGATAGGTATAGTATCTACCCGTGTACAACATTTCAAGTCAATTGGTTCAAAATTGACTGAGTTATAGTGGAAAACAGACGAATATAGAAGCCACCGCCCAAGTAGCGTGATACCCTACCAAATAATACCTGAAAGACTGTAAAATTAGTTTAAGAAAATTGCCGTGGTGCATTTATTTGTATAGGAATTACAAGTGCGTCAACTTTAATATGTATTGTATTGAATTTTGTGCTTACAGCGAAATCGAAGTAATAAATATGAAAAGTACTAGACAAATGATAATGAGTTACATGGAATAAATACAATCTGCTATGATAATATTGATGCATATATCGATATGAATTTCAAGCGTTTATAAGTATAATTATTAGCACATTAAATGAACATTAGTCTAATTGCTTACTTGAAACATACTAGCAAGGTTCAGGGTTCTGATGAAGCAGCATAGTCATAATAACTGTTCCAGTGGATAACCATGCTGCTCCATCGGATTATTCTACCCAAATATTTCACACCACTCTCATTCAGATCCATTTCACCGGAAAATCCTCTCCACACGCTTGTTGTAACAGTTACGTGACACCGAAAACAAAAAGTTCCCATCTCTGCCTCTACTGCAATTAAAACTAAAGCATAACTTTTTCCCGCCATGACCTCTCGACGTCGAACATCGCGTTACATTTGGGCTATGGGGTCAGAGGTTCGAAAGGGGCCAATTATACAGCCGGTGGCATTCTTCGACGCATGGCGGCGCGTGTGAGAAGGCATCATGGGTCAGCAAGCTTCAAATTGGAACTCATGACATGTTTTTCCCATAATTCCAACCGTTGCCGTCCGTCCCCATGTGTCGTTGCCGTCGGAATGCAAAAGCGGACCAGCTCTGACTTCGATTTCGGACCTTTTTTGCACCGATGCCTATTAGGGTGGTCTACTCATGTAAGAAGAAATCAAGGTTGAAAAATGAGGCTTATCTCCTGAATACGTAATTTTTGACTCCTTCTTTTGAGTGCAGTTCAGAACAACACATTTTCAAAGGCAAGACACTGGATTTTTCAAGTTTGATTCTTTCTGCACACGTGCGAACCACCCTACTGCCCATTCGTCCTTGCGTTAACACGCGCCCAGAAGCGGTTAAGGCCCGTTTAAACCGGCGCGACAAATCGCAGCGAGAGCGACGCTTAGTCACTGCGTTTGTTCGTAAAGAGGGATGAAAACGCAGCGCCAACCAGACGCTGTCACTGTCAAATCATCGCGCTGGTTTGAGCCAACTCTGTCCAGAAAAGTTCAATAAATGAATTATTCAGTTTGCGTGTGTTGTTTTGAGGGGTTGCTGAGCGCGAGTGTGAGTGTTTCGATGTTTCCCTCCCGTTGTTGTTGGTTGCATAAATTCAGGTGCACGTTCGATGATTGTTATTGTTTTTGGAGTTTTGTTGTTTGTGAACGAAAATATAATTGTGTCGAGGAAAGGGTAGGTTGTACATATGCTGTATGGGTTTCTGTATTATTCGTTTTCAATGCGTACCAAATACAAGCCAGCCAGTGAGCGATTAGTGCAAAGGTAGCCATCAGTAATACTAAAACAGCAGCGCCATATTCCGAATAGCGATCGATCTTTCTTGCCACTCGCACTAGACGCAATAGACGTGCCGTTTTCAATAAACCAATCAGAGTCGTTGTCTGTAAAGGAGAAGAGAGAGAGAAAGAGAGAAAAAGAAAAAAATGGTTTCCCCGCGGCGGAAATGAGTGATCAAAAGTTCGTAAAAAAGGGGAGCACAAAAACATTGATTGGAAGGTGGTGGGTGGTTGGAACGTGAGGAATAAAATTTTGTGGCACGTCAAGATTCGTAGGAAGACAAAAAGAGAATTAAAAGGGAGCGAAAAAATAAAGCAAAAATCGGAATCCAGATGAATCTAGTATGCATGGGAATGATGATTCTGGTGATTTTTCGCATTTCGATGAAAACATCGATTGGCTATCCAAGATGAGATTTAAAAAGTATGAAATGAACAGCACGAAAAGTCTGATTAAAAGCAAAACGATATTCAAACAAACAAGAAGAAAACTTCAACGAAAATGTGAATACAGCATGAAACAGCGGTGAAGTTTCATTAAATTAACAAAGAAAACAAAAAACACAAACAAGATAACCGGCAAAAGTTTGAAACTAGCTTTGCTTTCTAACTTTGAAGGCAAGTGTACGATATTAGCTAAATTAATACATCGTTTAGTAGCACTTTGTGGCGTAGATGTCGCTTCATCCTGATTCTGAGCTGAGGCAAAAGTGGTGAGATGATTCCAGTGAGACTATGTGTGCTTCGGAGCACACAAATTAATGGGTTCTGTCAGAAAACTTTTTTTTGTCTGACATTTTTTTTCGAGTCGTAACAAGTTCGTTGCACAATCTGAAAAATTGTGTTGTTCTGAGATGTTGGTGGCCGAAATGTGTTTATCGTTAAACAGGGCGGGGCTCTCACATCAGAAAATTTTGAATTGAAACTTTGTGTTTTGTTTGGATTTTGTTGTTCGCCAATAGGGTGTTTTACTTCTACTTCTGGTCCTTTGGACCTCTTATTCTTACGATTTTTATATGTAGATGCAGGCATAGAGTATGTGATTTACCCACCCTGATTTTTGACAATGCTCAATGCGTCATGATTGTATGATATTACTAGTGACACCCAAAAAGGATTTTTTTCAAAAAATTTCAGCCCAGCCAATAACAAGTTGATCAAAAGTTCTTTTTCCCAGAAAAAAAAAATCCCCAAAAATCCTCGCGCATTGTTTGTGTAGCAGTGCTTGGCCATTTAGTGTGAAGAAAATATCTGATCGGAATCCGTGTGTATTAGTTAGTTGGTAGTGGATTGGGGGCGGTCGAAACAGTCGGAAAAAGGAAAAACTTTCCGATGGCGCCTGAATTAATATTAAACGAGTTGTTTCGGGTTTCCTTTGCGTTGCTTTTGCTTTTTTTCCCACTAGGTTCTACGATGGTGCGAGGATTATTTAATGTTACCCGCGGGATTTAAGAGCGGTTTCTGTGTGTATTTTTGTGGTTTGATGGTGCTTCAAGAAGATTAAATTTGATTTTTGTTTTATTATTGTGGGAAAGAAGTCCGCTTTGATGGAAGACCGGGCGGTATTGCTGGAGTCGGTCATAAATTAGTCGGGCCGGATTAGTGGTACAACAAAGACCGCACTTATGATGGACTCCAACAATTGTGTTGCTTGTAAATTGGAATTTCCAAAATTTGCCAACAACACAATACACAGCGTAACAAAAATTAACTATTTGTCTGTCTCAAGACCAAACTTATGTGTCTCCGAAGGATTTTGTGCCGCTGAATCCGAATCCGGGTTCAGATTTGCTCTAACACGTCACAATTTTGAGCTATATCTCAATTTATAGGGCGAAATATGCGATTTTGGGCTTTTTTGACTGCAAGCCGTTAAGCAAGGAAATATTTTTTTTAAGCAATCAAAAGGTTATTTGGTCAATTAACATCTAAATTAACGACTTATGCAAAATATTTCGTTTTACCAAATCGAATTTGATAGTTTTAAGCGATTGATATTTGGTACTATATTTCCCATACAAGTCACCCTCCAAAAGTTGCATGCAAGTTTTCATACTAACATAAAATGCTTAAATCTATCAAATTTGATTAGGTAAAATGAAATATTTTGCATGAGTCGTCAATTTAGATGTTAATTGATTAATTAACCTTTTGATTGCTTAAAAAAATATTTCCTTGCTTAACAGCTTGCAGTAAAAAAGCCCAAAATCGCATATTTTGCCCTATAAATTGAGGTATAGCTCAAAATTGTGACGTGTTAGAGCAAATCTGAGCCCGGATTCGGATTCAGCGGCCCAAAATCCTTCGGAGACACATAAGTTTGCACTTGGGACAAAAAAATGTTGCGCTGTGATATTGATTCACCATGGTTGGGGAAAAGCTAACTTTTCCAGCGGTGTAATCTTCCAACAAAACGGATTGCGGCGGCTGCAAGCTATTTTGCGTGGTATACTTATCTAAGGTGCATCACAGCTTGTGGGTTTGGAATAAGCATTTTTGGGAAAGTACTTACGTGTCGTTGGTATGAGTGACTGATTTTTGACGTAGTTTCAGAAAACGGTCTTAATTTAAGGTTAATGTTCATAAAAAATCAAACATAATTTCGTTTGTGAATACAGGGATCACTAGTACCAATTTGTAATAATTTGTTAACACTACAAATTCGAGGCTCAACAAGTAACGTCATAGCACGTTTCCTCAGCGCTCTTGAAAACACCCAGTTGTTTGTTCTTACAACAATTTGGTCAATACTGATCAATTCTGAAGCTTCTTTCTAAAGTTATATCAATCCCCAAACATTTCCTTAAGATGACATATCCTGAAACTGCTGGTTAATATGTAATCCAAAAGCTTTTTACAGACATTTCTTGAAGAGCTTCTTCTTGTATTTGACAAAGACTTGTAACATGATCGCGTATTTTTTTTTTCAATTTTTGTTTCAGAAATCCATCAAAATTATTCTTTGTTCTCTGCATAAAAATCTCTAATCAGAATTACTTGGTTTTTTTTTAAATTACCCTAAGGCATCGTCTCAGTAATTTCTTTTTCACTTCACTATCACTTTTGGAACTTTTAGTAGAACTTTTTCACTTGAAACGCTATAAATTTAAGGGCGAACGGGACGGTCGAGGATATATCCGCCATTGCTCTTTTGCTACTAAGATGGTAATCTCAGATTCTACATCATATTTTGCAACAAAAACCTATCATTGTGTATGCTCACTTGCAGTGCATATGTTGAATGGTTTTCAGCATCTTCAGTGCGATAGAACTCGAGATTACCACCTTCAAAATCGCGAGGCAAATTGTTATAAAGAGAGGCAAGATAGAAAAAATAACACGGCGTCCCGTTTCACCTTAAAACACTTCACTATAACTTCACTTTTGCAAAAGTAAAAGTGTCGAGTGCTCGAAACCGAAGAAGTCTGTGAGTCGCTTGCAGAAAAACTTGTAGTTAGAAGGCGCTATGGTGGGATTTGAACCCACGACTCCATATTCGCTAGCCCGGCCCATTAACAAACTAAGCCACAGAACAGGTAATTATTCTGTGCAATGGAAAGCCAAACTGAACCCGAGGCCACACCACGAACATCTCTTTTCTCACAAATCATCTCTCTTTCGGCTTAGATCTCACTAGTAGTTATTGGGCACAAACGCGGGTGTGTTGTGGATTGGCATTCTATAGTTCTTCTTTTGCAAAAGTGAAGTAATAGTGAAGTGTTTTTTTTTTAATTTTTAATGGTGTTTCAAATTTCTTTTTGTTTTCTTCCCAAATTCATACAAATTGTTCAAGAGATTATTCAGATATCATGAATTATTTCTTCAAGTAATTAAGAGTAGGATTAAAGAAATTTCTACAGTGTTTGGAAGTATTTTGAAACTTCTGAGGGTAATTTCTAGGAAATTTTCCACTATGAGATTCTGAGATAACTCCACAGCCGTTTACCGTAGAGTTTGGGCAGAAGTTTAAGGAGAAATTGAGTAGGAATATTTACAGAAAGATTAAGGAATATCCTTTACTGATTTTCTCGGGGAATTTCTGAAAGAATCTTCATAGGAGCAATTTTACCGGGAATTCTTTTAAGAAAATTTAATGAACTTCTTGAAACAATTTCTTGACGATTCCTCGTAGAAATTTAAAGAAGATTTTCTAGATCCGTCTGAAAGATTCTTCGCAGAAACTTCAGGAGAAATTTTCGGACCTGTGTCCAAAGGATTGTTCGGAAGATTTTTCGGAGGAATTCATAAAGTAATCCTTTCCAGGAATTTCTAAAGTTAATTTCAGAGGAATCCCTGGACCGTATAAATTGATCAATACATGTCCTGAGTGGAAGTTCTGGATGGATCCTTGAAGAAATTTGGTTTAGAAATTCCTGGAGAAATCCTCAGAAGAACTCTTCAAACAAATATTGAGATGAATTGTCAGAGAAGTTTTGTGGGCATTCATTTGAACAATACTCACAAACATTTCTGATGATTTGTGTTTAAGAATTTCAGGAGGAATCTGCACAAATGGTCGAAACGCTTTTGCTCAGAATTTGGCCGAATTAGTAAACAATTTGTTCAAAAACTGATCAAATTCCTGTACATTTTCAATTACAGAAATTGACTCAAACTGCAAGTTGAAATGAAAGTATGAAAAAGCTCAAAATTATTAAGCATTGAGCTCAAGACACGCTGTTATAAGATGAACAAATAACGGAGCCATCACTCGAGTCTCCGAGACCACACACCTAGAGAATTAAACTTCAGATTGCTTTGAAAAATTAACAGCTGGATCAACGTTTTAATGCTAATTGTTTTTAGATGAAATAAAGCCGGCTGAATAGTAAATCGCCTGGTGAAGCTACGCCATCTGGATTTTTTATTACAGGAAACCCTTTGCAAAGTGATCTCTGGTATACTTTACATTTTGACGTAGGACTACGTCTTTTTTATTCTTGAATTTTATCTTATGCCAATTTTTCACACAAACTACGTCTTACTCGAATTAAGACGTTATTTCAAAATTACCACCTCTGAGAGGGCCTCCAAAATACGGCAAGTTTTAAAAGAAAAAAAAACTTGGTCATTATTTGTCGGATTTCACGATCACAGATCGAAAATTGTAATATATGCATCTATTTTTTTAATTTTGGCAAAATTATTGAATTCAAGTGAAAAAATGTGGACTTTTTCTATCATAGACATCAAAACCGTATAACTCCAGCTATCAAGCATTCTATTTCCCGTTGATGAGCTATAACAATGAACATAGTGCGGTCAGAAATTGATGTTAGGGCGGTTCGAAACCGGGGTTAAGGTGGTCTATGATAAATGGAGGCCCAAAATGAACACAATGGTGGTCGAAAATCGTCACAAAAGTACATAGTTCCAAATAAACAAAATCTTGATTAAACTGAGAGTTAAGGTTGCTAATAATGAGCATCCAGGAGGATTGGTCCAGAATAAACAATAATGTGATCTAAAACGATCATTAGGCATTAAACATTGGGGTGGACCAAGGGTATTCTGAATCACCTGACAATCGTTTGACTCATTTGTCGATAACTCATTTCAGAAGCTTAAGATAAAAATGTAATGTTCGACGAACATGTAGGGCAGTGTTTATAACTCTCTATTACAACTCTCATATTTACGTTGTGAGAGCGCTTCAGGAGTTTCTTGTAAGATTCCTAAAGCGGTTCCATTAGGGGTTCCTCAGGAGCTGTTGCCAGAATTCCTCCGGAAGGAGTACTTAAGGCAGCGCTTCCCAAACTCGGCTTTCGCAGCGCCCCAACATGTTGCAGGCTCGCTTTTTCTACTCGTTTTAGCGAGCCTGCAAGAGACTGGTGCAGCGCGAAAACAAAGTTTGGGAAGCGCGGACTTAAGGAATACCTTCTGGGATTCCTCCAGAAGTTCCTGGAATTCCTATTTGTTTTTCAGGAATTCGTTCCGTGATGTCTCCAGAATTTGTTTCTGGGATTACCATAGCATTTTTCCTGGATTTTTTTTTTATCGTAGCTTCTCATGAAATTATTTTCAAAAATCAGATCTTCTAAGAACACAAGGAAGTGCTGTGATTCTTCAGCGAGCTCTATCTACGATTCTTCTTGAAATTCCTTCGGAAGTTTCTTTCAAGATTCCTAATGCGGTTCGATCTGGGATTTCTTTGGAGATCTTGCCAAAATTCCTCCAGGAAGTACTCCCGAGATTCCTCCAAAGATTCTTTCTGGATTTCTTATGGAACAGCTTCTGGGATTCCTCCTGAAGCTTCTGAAATTCCGAAATTTCTCTAGGAATTTGGTTTCCCATTAAATTTTTCTCCAGAGTTTTCTAGGAGTTCCTTCTGTGATTCCTCATAGAGCACCATTTGTGAATCTTCTTGAGGTTACTTCAGTAGTTTTCTTTTGGGATTCTTCCAGGTTTTTTTTATGGAATTCCTAAAAATGTTCTATCTAGGATTCCTTTAGTAACTCCTTCTAGAATTTCTTCTGAGATTCTCTCTGATACTTCAAGAGATTCCTTTCGAAATTTCTCCAGCACTTCCGGGAATCCTCCAGGAAATCCTGCAGTCTTTCAAATAGCTTCTTTTGGAATGTCTTCAGAAGTTTTTTTAGTGGGATTTCCAGAAGGAATTCCTGGGAAAAAAGTAATCTCGGAACTATCTACGACGAAAACTAGAAGAAACTCTAGGCGGAATTCCTTGCAAAGATGCTGCAGGAATGCATTAAGAAATTATTGGAAGAAATTCTCAAGGAAATTCTGTAAGAAACTCCTAGGAGAATTTTCAAGAATACTCTTAAAAGAATTCCCTAATAAACTCCTGGAAAATTTCCAGTCGGGACATCTCGAAGAATTTATAATGAACTTATAGAGGAATTCCAGAAGAATCTGCAAGAGAAATCCTGGAATGAGTTTCTGAAGGATTCCCGAAAACAACTTCTGAAGGCAATCCTGAAGGAGGTCCCGGAAGGACCCCTAAAACTATTCCAGAAAGAACTTCTTGGGGGATCCTTTAAGAAATTCTTGGAGAAATCGCGAAAGTATATCTCAAATGAAACCTGGAAGAAGCTCCCAAATGAATCATGAAATGAGTCCCATTGGAATCCCAGAAGAAATCGCTAGAAGGATCTAGGAAGCAGATCCTGAAAGAATTGTGGAAGAAATTGTTGGTAACAGTTTCCGGAAGAAGTTCCCGGAATCTCGGAAGTAGTTCCTGCAGGAATCCCAGTAGAAGTTCTAGAAGGAATCCTAGAAGGAGTACCCGGAAGAATCCCCATAAAGCTACCATTGACATCGGGTTACTTTTGTTTTAGCATTTGATATTTGCGTTTGCATTCACAGTAATAATTCCTGACAGAATCCCGGAAGGAATTCCTGGAGGAACCTCGGAAGAAGTTCATGGACGATTACCGGAAAAAAATCTCGAAGGTTTCCTGAAAAAAAAAACTAGATGAATCTCAGAAAGAATTCTTAAAGTAATCCCAGAAGGAATCCCTGGAGGAACCTCGCATGGAATTTCAGGAGGAATTTCTGGAGGAATTCCAGTAACAGTTGCTGAATGAATCGCGGAAGAAATTGCTGTAGTAATCCAACGAAAGTATTTCTGCAGGATTCGCGAACGAAATTGTGGGTGATATTTGCAGAAGGATCTCCAGGTGTAATCTCCTAGAAGAAAGTCTTTGAGGAATCCCACAAGAAGCTATGGAAGGAATTCGCTTGGACGAGTCCCAGATGGATGTGCTTGAGAAATCCCGAAGTCATACTTTAGGAATCTCAAAAGAAACTCTTGGGGGAAATGCAGGATGAAACCACTTTAGGAATCTCAAAAGAAACTCTTGGGAGAAATTCAGGATGGAACTTCTGATGAAATCCAAAATAAATCACTGGAAGAGTCTCATAAAAAACTCTAAGAGAAATCCTGGGCGAAAAATGTGAAGAAACCGTGAAGGAAATCGCTCGAATTGTCATAAGGGTGGTCAACACTAGAGGTTACGGTTACGGTTCAATATCGATGTTGTGATGATCCCAATCTGATATTTGGGTTACCCAAAATGGACTTAATTATGATTCCAAATGGACTTAAAGGTGCTATAAAATAGATTGTACAGTGGTCTAAAACTAACATTAGGCTGGTTCAAAATGAACAAGGAGTTGTCTAAAACGAACATTGGGGGGTACCAACATAGATATCAAGATGACCCAAAATGGTCATTTGGGTGGTTCAAAATAACTAACAGAACCCAAATTTCCATGATACCTTTGAGGGGTGCATAAGTCTCTTCACAAATGTCCCAAATGGAGGATAACGTGTCTCTGGAGCCGGCCTTCTGAAGTCTCTGCAGTGGTCTTAAGCGGGCCAGGACACCTCTCGACTGTTCGAGAATTGCTCCAATTTAGCCTTAGTCCCAAATTTCTGTGCTACGAATTTGTGTGATTTTCTTTATGCCAATAGATGATTTAATCAATGTTTTCAAATATTAAGTTAGAAATGAATTTTGTTTATTTTTTCTTCCACTCGTGATGGAAGTGTCAAGAACCTGAGCTACTTTTAACTGCTAGAATGAGGGTTGGTTTTTCTGTCCAAGCTAATTGAAATGACTTCGAGGAGCGTGAGGTTGACTCAGCTTCTCAGAAATACGAGCGAATCGAAGTAACTTTTCAATGGGAATGGCAGGGCCGTGCATTCAACTGTTGTTTCAAGTTTGTTATCAAATGCATTCATGAAATTATCACATGAACAGGCCAATAAGATGGGTTTATCAGTCACTCATACCATTTTAAACATCCGACGTATTGTCGAAGATCTATATTTCGTATCTATATTAGTTGTACATTCATCATACCTATTGTTTTCCATCGCTTCTACTCTGAAGGCACCAATACATGTTAAAAACTTTCTTCACTTTCTTATTCACTCACCTGCTAAATACAGTAACTTTGCAGTTACTACTCATATGTAAGGTTAAGTATTACAGCATCAGTACATTTCCCATAAAATCAAATTGTAACCTTGTGTTTATCATAGTGCACAAATCCTTTCAATAAGCTACGCATCTATCTTACTGTTTATTTGCACCAACATACTGCATTCCTAGAACAATCATTTGATTTCATATTACTTGCATCTATTGCACTCACACTTAGACACACCGTAAAACACTAGAACCTGTATTCATTTATTTTCATTTAAATGTACGAGAAAAAAAAAATATCTAAATAATCAAAGAAAAAACAATTATCAAAAATTACAAATCTACACACAAAAGTGAAAAAAACATGGTGGTTTCAAAATGAAGCTCCTACCACAATTAAGTGGAGTGTCGGTTTCGGAGTAGTCGAGTCTGTCGGTATCGGTGTGATGTGGGTGGCTGACCAGCTATGTATAGATTGACTGTTTCTGGTAGTAGGCGTAGAACATACACGCACACGCACACGCACGCACAGCAAGTGGCAGCTGTTTCCGCACCCAACATCTCATGGCCTACTTGCAGTTGGGCTTTCACCCATCGAGGTTTTTTTCCTTCATTTTCTTGGAGCTGGGAACGTACGAAAACAGCGCAGCCGCATCGGATCGCCAGGTGGCTCTGGCATCCAATGACGCAAACAAGTTGCGTGCGTGTGTTTGTTTCGGTGTTGGGGAGCCGTTGCCGTGGTGGGGTGAGAGTGAACAATAGGAGTGCAATGATGTGAGTGAGATGTGAGTGGTTTAGCAAAGGGGGGAGAACATGGGCGTGATGTGTTGAATTTAGCCTCGTCACCTATTGCATTTTTGTTTTTTTTTGGACGGGGATGAAATTAAATGAAATTTTGTTTTTTTTTTGTTTTGCATTTCGGTCTGCTTGGCTATGCAGCTTCGTAATCTGATCACGTGTTAAAATTCGAATGCATTTGAAATTGCCTTTACGTTGCCCTTGGTTGTTTTGTAACAAAAGAAGTAATTGAAATGGAGTATTTTTGGATAAACAAAATTGAACATTTGAGAAATCAAATGGAAAAAAGTAAAAATTGAAAATTAGTAGAATAAAATTTGGTTTTTAAAATACTGGCAGCTAGGAATAAAAAAGGGAGCGAGTGAGCTTAAGATAATCCTCTTACCGGTTGAGTAAGCAGAACATAAATGGAAACTATTCAGCATTTTGAGGTAAAATAATCAAACGGTCTGCCTCATAAAGAAAGGCAGAGTAAGAAGTATTTTGAAGCTTTGTTTTTTTTTTATTTGCTTGTATTCTGGTAATACAGGAACAAAGCTTTTGATATTATAGCGACGGATTTAGCCAAACGCATACGGAGTGATTGAAAATAATCGAAAGCTAATGCTGGATCTGGTATTGACAGGCGATAAGAGTAGCTTGGATAGAGAGGTGTACAAAAATCACTCATAGTTTTCGTTTTCTGCTGTGAGAATTACACGGCACCAGCTAGGAACCATAACTAAGGTGTGACAAAAACAGCAATCAAGCTAGAATCAAGATCAAAAACGTGTAGGTGTGTAGAATTCTTTATAGGGTAAATCTGTGTGTATGTGTACTCAAACTCAAACCACATGAAAGCTTTGCTCGGTTGTGGAAAAAAAAAATAAAACTAAAACAATTCATTTGCCTATTTAGATTGATTCCGGGTCGAACAATGAGCTAAATTCTCTCATTTCAGCACTGTTAGCTCACTATTCAGAAATGCCATCTCGGATGCCTAGCAACAAACAGCACAAGCAACTTACGAGGGGTCGTGCTAACCAGGGGCTCAATTTTAGAATTTGGGTCAAGTGTCCCTCGTCAAAACTCTAAACCGATTAGTACGAAAGGCACATTCCATTGTGACATACATCGAATGCTTTGACGTTTTGGGGTTATCTGTCGACTGGATCATGGATGTATTTACAAATGGACGATACAACAAGTAACGGAACAAAACAAAACAAACTGTCCGAGAAAAGTTCAGCAAAACTTTTCGCTTTTCTCATCAGTTATTTTGTTTTTTTTTTATACAGTTAATGATATAGGAGGAAAATGCTTTCTCTAAGCTTTAAAGGAAGCGGAAGCGATACAGCTGCAACAAAGTCATACCAAACCATGTTGGAGAAAGAGGGAAACAAAGCTCAAAAGAAAACAGATTTTAATCTGATTACATTGTAAAAAGAAACGTTCAACAATCGTTACTATGGGTACAATATTAGCTTGATGTGTTCTTCCGTTTCTCTTTCGGGATTGGCGATTCGATAAAACTAACACCGCGCGAAACGTAAAGAAAAGTTTATGACATTATCCAAAACCAAACCAATAATGTAATTAACCGAAACTTAAGATTAGAACATAATGAGCAGGATTTATTTTACATAAGAAGAAACAAAAAGTGGGAAATGATTCTGTTTGGATTGCTGTTCAAAAAGCCCAGAAATTTTCTTTTTGTTCTTCATATATTACAGAAAATGTTATCGAATTTTTTGGATTTGTTGGCGGGATCGTGGAAAAGAAACAAATTGTGGAAAAAGGGGTGGCTTAAGGTGTTTAGATCGAATATAAAGGATAATACCTCATCTTTGTCCAAGCCAAGCTGTAAAAATATATATAGAACCGTCGTCATTTAGTAGACTAAAGGTAGTAATAGCAGTAGTAGTAATAGTAGTAGTGGCTGAGTATAAAATATTAAGAAAAAGAAGGCAGAGACTGTTTCATTGGGAGCTTGGTGGTGGTGTGTGGAAGCGAAAACGTAAGAAAACGAAATGATTAGACTCTTTTCCGGTTTCTGATTTTCTCGGTACATCTGCCACAATGGTTCGTTTCTTGACGGAAAAGCTAACCGACGAGCTGCCAACAAACTGGTTGAAATTTTACATCTTCTGTAGAGTTGCGAATTCGACTGTTATTTTTCCTTTCTTGTAGTTGCATCAAAATGGTAAATAATCAAAACACAGACAACTAGATTTGCCTTTTTCAATGTGTAGCTTCCCAGTCTTTTGCAAAATTGAAACACTATTATTTTATTTTGTCCGATATGTCAGTCCGTTTGGTACTTTCTTCAGGGACTCTGGCAATTCTAACTCATTGGTTCTCGAAATTTCTTATTTAAAAAAAAAACTTTAAAGGTCGATGCTAATATTCAAAAATTTCAAAATATTCAAAGGGAAAAAAACTTGGCAGCTCAATAAACAAATTACTGACTAACAATTTTTTTTTAATTATAGAAAAATATTTTTTCAGTTGTGACTTTCATTTCTAACTTTTAAACAGGTTTTTTTTCGTTTTTATTTTTTGTTTTTTTTTTTAAATTTTCATCCTCCCGCCTCCTCGTACTTGATTAGAGGTGTTGAACAAAGAAGAAAAATAATATTTGTTACGGCCTAATTTTGACTAAATAGTTCGGTAGAACCTGAAACTTTAGTTTTATTTGAACTTTTGTTAGATGCAAAAAATACAAACGACAGGTACAGGTTATATTAATCCACACTGGGCGAAACCACTGTTACTATTGGTGAAAATTGAAAGCTTAGTTAAATAGGGTATCGGGATGCTTCGTTGGCATAGTCCCCTCGTTCGGCCTATCTCAATGTAAACCAAAAACTCAAACAAACACGCATAACTTGATATCGGAAAAGCTATGCGCTAAACAACTGTAACATTTCGTTTCAATTTTAGCACTTTGGAACATTAAAACTGAATGAAAATGTCACTTTATTTAGCTTTTGTAGACGCTATGATTCTTCAGCTTAGTGGGTAGTCTATACACATGATCATAAATGGCATGATTCTGGAACATTTCGAATTGACTTTTCAATAACTGTACATTTGATGCGATAGTCAAAAACGCTATCTTGAACTTGTGTATTTGTTTTCAACGAATAATAACTATTTTACAAATTGAATGTGGGCCGAATATTGAGGACATTTTTTTCACTGTGTACCCAAATCTTGGCCCATCAGTAAAGTGACGTCAAAAACAGCGATAAAAAGACGTCAACAACATTTCTTGCGTAAGAACCAGAAAGAACGAACAGGAAGAAAGATTTTGTGTGCGGTGACTGTAAAAATATAACACAATAATAGGGTTGCGTTGTTTTCGTTACTAAATTAAGAAAGAACTTTAGTTAAAGTGATTTATTTATAGTTTTTTGAAAATTTGGCTCCGAAAATGTAATTCAAAAGTAAGATTGGTGAACAAACAGAGATAATACTTCAGCAGAAATATTGGAAGAATGAGATAATTAGTTGTTCTAGTGCATGGATAGCAAAAGGCCAACGTTGTATCCACTAATAGGCCAATTTTTGTACCATAGACCAACGTTGCATACCATCGCATCGAATCTTTTCAACTTAACTAAGTGAATTCTTGAATATTTACGTTAGTTTACTTCCAATTGGTGAAACATGCATTGCCTAGAGTGTATACTAGGGTCAACATATTTTTTCTAGTGCTATTAATTCATGAGTTATGGTCAAAATTGTCAACGCGGCTTGCAAATTAGGTCAAGGAATGGTACATATACCCTATGTAAAAAACACTAGAAATAATGAATAAACATTTCAAGAGTTCCTGAAGAAGATCCCAAAAAGGCCGAAACGTCGGACAAAATTAAATAACAGTCTTGTACCGACTTTTCGAACCCTCTAAGCAGAATATCCCCTTCAAATGAGTGTAATGAGTTTTGTATCTTTTAATTCCGCCCTGTTTTCCTTATCCTTTGACAGATACGCGTATTTCCACTACAACTTGTAATCTTGTAAAGTGAATAACTGACACTGAGGAGTGGTAGTCGAAACTTGCGTATTTGTCTAAGGATAAGCAAAAAGAGGGCGAAAATATAAGGTACAAAACTGATTATACACTCATTTGTAGAGGGTATTCTGCTTAGAAGGTTCGAAAAGTCGGTACAAGAAAAATAATAGTGTTTTGATTTTGTCAAATTTGAGCAGCAACTAAGTATTTCAAAGACTAAACGATAGTAATACCTGCGCAACTCTTTACTGTTATTTCCTTGTAAGATCATGTCTCGAATTCATCGTGAAGAAAACTATCGAACGTTGTAGCGCAACGTCTGTGATTCTGTGATCAAATGCAGCAGAATCGAGAAAATAGCAAGAAGCTTCGACATAGTAAAATGGCAGTCGTTGTTATTGAAGTCGTTGTGCTCGTGTTGGTTTTCAAAAATAAAAAAAATATCAATCGAGTGGGTGGGAAAGTTCGCAGAAACCAACCCGACGGTTATGGAAAATATTACCCATAATGGAATGTTCCAAGTGAACCGGAAAATGGTGGAAAATGGTTTGTGACTTCACGTTGACTACGGGTTGCTACTCCTTTACGGTTCAATAATTAATCGTGGGAGATGTAACGGGAGCATGAATGGAAGAAACCTTCAGAACAAGAGGTAATTCAAAGAACACTAAACTATTATGGAAAACCTAACTATATTCAAAAGATTCCTGATGTTTTGAGTTGTTTCGTTGTTTTTTTTTGTTTTTAAACCTACTGACCCCAACGGGAGTGAAAATGTGGATTGTGGCGAACATTCAGAGGAAAGTCATTCGGATAGATGACAGTAGAGAGGGAAATAGGATAAATTCGGCTGATTCAGAAATGCTAAAACGAGCTTACAGTAGCTCTATTTTTCATGCTTGGTAGAGACAATGCAAGTAGAGGGTTATTTCGTTCAGTTCGAAGTTACATGATTTTTAAATGAGAGTTTCGGGATTTTGGATTTATTGAGAGCGAGCCAAACGGTTTATCTTCAACTTGTGTTGTTATTAGCCAGTGTAAAAAAGGTTTATAAAGCCCTCAGAAACGCACTCTACGTTCACTCGATAGTGATTTTTGTAATAAAAGTTTATCAAATACTATACATGAATATTTATGTCATTTTGTTTGCACATAAACATTGTTTAACCCTCTAATACCCAACTCCGCCTTTAGACGGGGTATAGTTTGAGCATTTTTGTAATTTTTGTTTCGTGGAAAATCAAAATTTTTATATTTTTGGCTGATATTTAGGGCTGTTTTGTATATCTTAAAATAGTTTTTGGTGTATTTTAAAGCGTATTTACATTTTTTTAAATTATTGAAAAATTGATGTTTTAGTCACCTTCTAGAAGTTATTGTTTATTTTGTACTGAATCGCTACAATTAACATATTTTGAATTTTTCCCAAATCATTCTATCCTTGTTTTATAGTTTAAGGGAATCAAATACACTCTAAAATTATTTTCCTTGAAGTTACACGGAAAATAAAACTTTCTATGAAAAAAATAAAAATAAAAACATTTCATCAATAATCATAAAATCTCAAAATGTTTTCATCTAAAAAAAATCCGTACCCCAAATAGGGTTCCAGGAAGAATATAAAACTATGGGGATGTTCAAAAATTAAAATTAGAAAAAATCAAAAACTGAAATTCACGGAATCGAGAATTAAAAAGAATCATCTTCTCATCATTCTTAAATAAGAGAATGCAAGGGAATTTGCTATACGTTTCTCGATATTGTGATGGGATTCGTATTTGCTGTGTCGAAACTTTTAAAATGTTTGCCAGAAAATAATTTTAGTAATGATTTCACTTGGTACGTAGAAGGTAGATCTAGACTGTTCAACTATGACAAGTTTGACAAGAGATTTCGAAAAAAGGATGATGAAGTTTTTAGGGAACGAAATTATCGTCTCTATGGTTTGGTGGTCGGTCACAACGACACATCCCATATAATTTTACACCATGATTTTAGACTACATCCGAGACCTGTAGCTTTAATCCTATTTTGCAAGTGTATTTATCATCCTAAAAGTTTATTTTCTTTCAAAATTTGAATATATTGGTGTTCTGGTTGACGTTTCAGTTACAACTGCCCCTCGAAGTCTGAGGTCACGTGGATCACTAAACCCTCCATCTTCCTCTTGAATCCTGCTTGAGTGATACCAGACATAATGGCTCCTCCAGAATCAGCATCACTGAAGTACAAATATCTTCAAAGTTACAAAAGATCAAGGTCGATTTGGACGTCATTTTGTAATTCATCCAACACTAAAATGAAGATACTGCCAGAGACGATGAGAATTACAACAAGCAGCCTTTAGTCCACAGCAAGCGCTACGGCTGGTCGAAGTAATTTCTCACCGATAAGTCGAAGAAACTGCAAGGTGCACCAGAATTGAGATAAGGTTATTCAGCCAGCGGAGTACGGCAACTTTGAACCCGGTATCGTAAAGGATGAGAAGAGTTGTGTTTGAAGGACCAGACGGAGTTCCTACAACGAAGGAATCGTGAGCTCGAATCGCTTCCAGCTAAGGCCACAGAATCTAGAGGTATTCATTGAGAACCAGTCTTCAGTGAAAACTAGATCTACAATAGTCTGCTACAATACAATGCAATCGTCAACTGGGAAACGAATATGTGGCATGTAAGGAGAGGCATCCGACCATTTGGTCAAATGCCGTTTAGTCGAACACCATTTGACCGAATGCCATCTAACTGAATAGGTTGTTTTACCTAATGCCATTTGGTTAAATTATGACTTAAAACAATTGGGTTGTTTAGTGAATAAAATATTGCTTTTTTCTATAGCCTAATCGAAAGAGCTCATTTTTCTGAGTATAATGTGATTTTATTGGATTCCAGTACCTTTCTTTGATGGTTAAATTAACAAAAGAATTTTAATTTTCGTGGATAGAATGACAGTTCAATCGATAAAGTGACAGTTCGACCCGAACAAAAAAAAATCCCCATACAAACTTTAAATGCATTTTAAAAATAGTCCCCGGACTCCAAAATTATGAAATTTTGGATTTCGACTAATTTTTGGGCGGAGAATCCGATTATGATATAATCCGAATACTCCTCAAGAACCCAATTCAGAAGAACTTTTTGACATTCTAGCTGCAAACATATATGATCTTCAGAAATATGTCCTTTTTTAAATCATAGTCTGCTCTTTTTAGTTTAACCATTCAGGGATCAGTTGGTGGTGATATTGTCAATAATTTTCAGCGAGTTCTCCAGCAGATCATAGGCTATTCTTTCGAGAACAGTGGCATGATCACTTGAGTTCATAATTTATTTTTAGGCCAAGCAGCATTCGTTCAAATGGCGGTGTTAGGCCAACCACATTCGGCCAAATTACACGAAGCCAAATTCACTCGTTATGAAAGATATTATGTGGCTTCCTGGTCGTGCGGCTAGTGTCACCAAGCATTTAGTCGCATCGTGCTAGGAGCGCGGGTTCGATTCCCGCCGCAGCTGACAGGAAAAGTTTTCGGCTGTGCCACTGGGCGTTGCATGCTAGTCCGTTGTCTAGTGTCGTGCTTCCTTCAAAGAGCGAATAGCTCACTGGAAGTACCGTAAACTGGGGTGTAGTTGATCAGTGGGGTGAACCTGATCACTCAAATACCCACGAATATCAACGTTCAAGGAAGTTACCTTTCCATTTTAATGTTACGTCATTGGATTGCGAATGGTTAAAATTGAATTGTTGCTTTCTTGAAAGTCAATATCCGCGTGTAATTGAATGATCAGGTTCACCCCACTGATCAACTACACCCCAGTTTACGGTACTAAACGTGTCAGTGTCAAGAATTGCTTTAAAAATGCCAGTCTAGGTTCAACCGTTGGGATTATAAGGCTCACTATCACACTCTGGTGTATTCTAGGTTAGCAAAGAAAAACTATGCAAAGGACATATCGCTTGTTAGGGGCCACAATCCTTCAATTCCAAAGGAATCCTCTAAAGTAAGTGAAGCGTGCGGATCGAGCTCGTCTAAGGTAGTGAACCTGACTGCGATCGACATTCCGGTTTCTGGTGCGTCTCAACAGTATTCTTCGCTATCCTTGTTGGCAAAAGCATTCGTCGTTGTTGTTGATGATAAATGAGGACAGGCTTTGCTAAATTTTGGATTTCGCTTCAAATTCAGGAATCAACACTTCATCACTGAACGGCTTAGTTGGTGGATTAAGAACCATCGAAAGAGAGTAGACCTCAGGCAAAAAAGCCAGGCTGGTACGCTCACGAGTTTTTCTTTTCTCCCAATCGGTGAGCTTTCTGGTTCTGTCCAGCGTAACGATAAATCTTCAAATTGCTACAATCCATACGTATGGTGGTCTTAACCTCTAGGGCTATCAGCTGCAGCAATTATAATTGCGACGATCATAATGTAGCTTCTTCGAAGCAGTACCTTACACAACTTTCTCAGCTGAACGAAATCAGGATTGATCGTTGTGGCATCATTCCCAACGCAGTTTCCACGAAAATCCATTGCTGCTCGGAAGCCTCGAAAACCGTATGGCTGTTGTATTCCTGTGAGAAGTGTTGATGCAGCAGGATAGATTAGTCAGGGTTACTTCCGTGGAATTTAAGAGTAGCACTTCGAAAACATTCAAGAATCTGTGAAATACTCGAATTCAGATTTCTGGATGGATCCACTTTTGTCCTGCGTTGAATTTTGGCTGCATTGACAACATGGACCACGTTTGAGCAACCTAGTGGCGAAACCCTTCATGCCCACCAACCCTTTTCTGACAAAGAGAATCCGGTTGACTCGTTTTCCAAGGGTATCATGACGGGGGACATCAGCCAAAACGATTCTTGGTGGCCCAGAGCACGATAGTTAGAAAAAGATCCTGTCCTGAGCAATACCAGGGCTAATGGAGTCATCAATCGCAGTTCAAGCAGAGTAAGAGAGGCAACGTACAACTGTAATCTGCACTCTCAGGTTTGCCCCAGTTCCCAAAAGCAGAATTCAACGACTGACATTCGGGATGGTTATCTGGTAAAATATCAGCTAGTCAGACGATTGGCCAGCTGGTTACGTTACATGTGATTTCTCCGTGTCATCAAAGCGAGTTGGGAGAATAGTAGGTTAGTGCGGATGATGCAGAAGGAGTTCTTCGTGGACGAATGCAAAGCATTGGCGAAAGAAGAAGCGATTTCAAGGAAGTCACCGCTGCGCTCTGGTGGTTTATCACACAAACTCCCAAGGACTAGGTGTGGACAGAAAATTACATACCAAACGCTGTCAGCAATATTTTGCAAAGTTTTGCTGGGCTGAAGGGTCCAGCTATATTTTTTGCTGAACTTCCCGAGCAGGAATGAATAACTGCCACATAACTGGTCAGGTATCATACCAAGACAAGGTATTGGTTGGTTATCCAGGTATTGAACATAACTTATTTTGGTATTTTGTAGGTGTTGATGAAACACCTCAACGAGTTATTGATTTGGTGTTGAGGGCTGCTTGAGGTATTATGTAATTATGGAAAAATCGACGATTATTATTTAGGTATTACCATACCTGATGTCATTATTCACGCGTTATGCACAGAATACACATAAGTTATTATTTTAGGTATTTTACCTCTTATGCAGGGCTACTTAATACCTCATTCAAGTTGTAGGTACATATTCGGTTTTCCTTACCTGAGTTAGTTATTCTTCAGCTATTTTCTCTTGCTCGAGTTTCGGTAAAACTTGCTGAATCAGCGAAATTAGCAGCAAATCCTTGCTGATGATAAACAAAGTTTACTGAATGAATAATCAAGTTTTGCTGAATTTCAGCAGGGTCGCAACTACTACCGTCAACCGTTTGTTCGTTTATAGACGGTTGTAGAAATTTGATCATTAGTTTGCTTACTTAAGATGCACAATCGACTAAAATTTCAGCTACGTCAGTGTCGTGGAAATGCATCTTCAAAGTCGCGAGACAAATTATTAGAAAGAGAGAAAATGTAGCAAAAAATTACACGTCGTGTTGCCTCAAGGCCGTTAGGAGGGAGAAGCGTAGCCAGAAACATGGTTCACCGATGTTTCAAGCGCTTTCGCTCAAAACCGTCGTCGATTAAGCAATTTTTGGCAGGGGTCACCATGTCTCGCTTCTTCTCTCAGACCGGTGAGGAGAGTCTATTGTGGACCATTCTACGTACGGGACAGCACGGAAAGGCAAACGACGTGTATTTCAACATTAGTACCAACTTCGTTGGAGTGCGGAGCAACTTCTGCATCTTTACGAACTTGTAAGTCAGGAGTCAAGATCACCTGGAAAGAATTGACAAACATTGTTTGGAAGACTCGATTTCAATCCAGCAGTACCAGCAGTGCGGTTCGTTAAGTTTCACCTACTTAAGGTAACAGGAGAAGCACCAATGCCTCGGAGGAATTTAGCACACTGCACTGCTTGTTCCAGGTTCAGTGTTCCCTGCCGTTGATGTCTGCTCTCTTTCTGATTGGATCAAATATACAAACTCTCCCAGATCCAGATTTGGAAGGCGATGAATTAGATATATTGTTTTGGTCTTATCCAAGTCTTCAAGATTTCTGGAAGAAAGGAATGCGTGAGTAATTGTGTGACCGTTCCAAAATTGCGCAGTGTAGAGGCCTACAAACGGCCAATTTTAATTATAGTATAGGATTTAGGAAAATCGATGTTGTCTTTCAAGATACAACAAATGTAGTTTGTGTAGTCGTAGTCCGTGTTTTATTTTATTTTTTAATTTTATTAACGAGATTTTTAACCCGGGGAGAGTGTTGCCATATGTACAGATTTATCCGTAAAAGTCATGGTAAAAGTACATTATTATTATTATTACTTTATTATAGAGATTTTCAACCCTAGACTGGTTTATCTCTTGGATGGAAAAGTACAGATTCATATTATGACTGTTTGGTACAGATTATAGATTTCAGGAAAAGGTACAGGTTGGTACAGGGTTTTGAAATTGGGAAAACATGTATTAAAATTTTATTTTTTTCCATGTTTAAAAATCATTTTTGAATCTTTTCCTCAATTAGTTATAGGATATTTTTGTTTCTCCATGTCAAAATTTGATAACAGTTTACGAACATCAAGATTGTTTACAGTTGAGTAAGGGTTTTTGAGCCATTGATATAGATAAAAATGTAGCTACACTGCCCAGGACTTCCATCTCCAGGAAGAACTTATATTTGGTAAGTGGTATTTTCCACAGACACCACCAACTTTAAAAAAATGATAACTCAAGTACAAAGCATTGTAGATTCATTTTTTTTAATGAAATCTGAAGCAAATTTTCTCAACAATTCATAAACAAAATGAAACACGTTTTCCACAAAATTTTCCACTGATGAGGATAATCGGTAGGAAAAAATCGGAAAAACTTTTTAGGAAGTCCGGAAAAATTCTTTAAAAAAAGTTTTGGAAGGTAACTGCATAAGCTTTATTCCGTAAAATTTTCAAGATGTGTTTTTTCTCCATTCCTGAGTTATGACCAATTTTGTGGAAATTGTCCAGATGTTGGTTGATTTTCGACCGTCTTTTCACAGAATATAGCTTATAAAATTTCCTTTATTTTTTAATTTAATTTCCTTTGATTTTGATTTTTTATGGGAATTTTTACGGACTTCGTAAATAGTTTTTCCGACTTTTCCAACCGATTTTCCTCGACTGTGGGAACTTTTGTGGAAAACAATTTTTATTTTGTATTTTTTTTTATTGCTGACAAAATTTGCTTGCAATTTCATAACAAAAAACATTGTGTCTACGATGCTTCATTCTTAAGTTATGATTTTCAAACAAACGGCTCATATAGCACATCTGGAAAATTTTCAAAAAATTGGTCATACCTCAGGAACGGAAGAAAACCACATCTTGAAAATTTCACAGAATATAGCTTATGTAATTTCCTTCAAAAGCTTTTTTTAAAGTTTCAGACTCTAGTTTAATTTAAAAACACTTCACTAATACTTTACTTTTGCAAAAGAAAATAAAAAATGAATAACTCTTTTAAAGAAAAACTAGAAAGGACGAGCAAATTCCTTTTAATTCTACTACTGTGCTTATCTTCGGACAGATAGGCCTATTTCGTCTGTGACTTACAGACTTCTTCAGTGTCAAGTGCACTTGACACTGAAGAAGTCTGTAAGTCACAGACGAAATAGGCCTATCTGTCCGAAGATAAGCACAGTAGTAGAATTAAAAGGAATTTGCTCGTCCTTTCTAGTTTTTCTTTAAAAGAGTTATTCATTTTTTATTTTCTTTTGCAAAAGTAAAGTATTAGTGAAGTGTTTTTAAATTAAACTAGAGTCTGAAGTAACAAGTTCTACTAAAAGCTCTAAAGTAATAGTAAATTTTTTTAAAGATTTTTCCGAACTTCGTAGATAGATTTTCCGACTTTTCCAACCGATTTTCCTCAATAGTGAAAACTTTTGTGGAAAACAATTTTTAATTGTATTTTTTTGGATTGCTAAGAAAATTTGCTTAGGATCTCAAAAAAAATTGTGTCTAGGATGTTTTGTTCTTGAGTTATGATTTTTCAAAGTTGGTGGTGTCTTTGGAAAATGTTTGTTTTCCCCTGGAGTTTTCCGGAAAATTAGGGGACCCTTTTTTTCAATATAGTTTTTGTTCATATACAGGGGATAGACAAAATGATCGGGACAGGCAAAATTTTCTCTTTTCCAAAAATGTTCAACTAGCTGTAACTTTTCGAAAAGTGCATCAAATAGTCTCAAATGTTTACTGTAAGTTCATCAACTAGTTGTGTATCAGTGGTCCGAATTTGGAAAAGATCAGGCCATTATCCACGAAGTTATAAAGATTCTTGAAAAAGGTTAAATTATCCGAAAGCCAACTTTCAGCTGTTATATCTCCGGATTCAATGAACCGATTGCAATGGTAACAGAAACAGTACCAATTTGTATGGTTATAGAAAAAAAATCTCCAAATATTAACATTGAATGCCATTGAAAAACATCGTAATTAGAAAACATTTGACAGTAGTGTTCTACTTTATTCAAAAAATGCTTTTCTTGAGTTTCACTTGAGGAATGTAGTGCAGTGAGCACATTGCAAACTGTTTAGAATAACAGTGAAGAAACTTTTTTTCAATTTTCAAAAAATAAATTGGGAATACTTCAACCGAAAGGGATATCCCACTGATCATTTACTGTGTAATCATAAATCTGCTTTTTGTTTTCTAAGTTATATTTTTGTGAAACTTGTGCATTTTATCTTATTTCTGATTTGTTTTAATAGTATAGTTTTACTATTCTAACTATTTTTTTTTGCTATTCATTCCAATAGTCGTTTCTCTGCCTCTAAGAGTATCTAGTAGTATGCAAGAGTATTCGTATCTTAGTTTGCATAAATGTAAATAATGAACTAATAAAACTAATGTTACTATGAGAAAGGTAAACGTAACACAACACAACATAGATGAATAACACGGGCCCAACACACGGATGAATTCGGAGAAATGAAACTTTATTTCCCGGTACCATTTGGAAACGATACAATGTTCCCATAAGTTTTATTCGTACAAAGAGGCGGCCGAAGGGTAGAGAGACAGGCAGACAGACAGAGAGAGAGAGAAAGAACGAGACAGAGACAGAGTGACGGAAAGAATGAGAGAAACATCAAACGGAAACAGCAAGCTCTATGGGAAACCATTCATTCGTTTCTAAATGTTAATGCATGTACGTGGGAGGCCAGAAGGAACCTTCAACATTTCGTAACATATTTTAGCTCTGACTTTTCCTTCGCAGGTTTTCCTGCACCTCCATGCTTGGACATTTCTCAGATTTGAGATTGTGAAAATGTGTTGGCAGCTACATATATGGCAGCGAGACACAGGCAATACTACTCAGGCAGCTGAATCATGAGAGCACACACACCCAGGAGACACCAACTCCTTTTTTGTGGCTTATATTTTTTCCATTTATTTGATATATTTCACCTCAAAAGAACTGAAATTTGAAGTCGTCTTTCCGAACGTTGTTGTTGACGTTGACACTCTCGGATTGGAAGGGGGATGGGAATAGAAACTGAAGAGAAATATTAACGAAGGATATTTTTTTCAGGAACGGATTTTGATTGTTTTTGGAAACGAATGAACAATGCTTATTAGATGGTTAAACAAAAACAACAGAAATTGTGGAAAGGCCGATTGAGTCGAGAAAGTCTTCTGGTATGGAGAATCGAACATAAGGGTATTGTAATAGAAACTAAAATTGAATGTCTTAACAGTTGTGGGAGAAAACGACACATCTAGATCAGAATGCATGTTCTTCTGGTGTTGAATAATTTTTTTTTCTGTGTTAATAATGATTGTATTCCAATTTGAAAAAATAAATGTTAATTTTTAGCATAGATTACTTTGAGTTATTTGAATTTTCATTACACTACACTACAAGACAAGCGTATGAAATAAAATCTGTTAACTGCATTACTTGAAATTTTTATTCTTTACTTTTATCTTTTCACATTATGCCATACAAAAAAAAAACTAAACAAGGAAATTAATTTCCATAAAGTTGTTTATATGGATCTGTTTTGTCCTTATTTGGTAAAAATAGCTTTCTTGAATAGCTCATGCTATAATTTTGAGTTCTTAGTAGTTTAATTTGAATTACTTTATCTCAAATGGTATCACAAAAGAATTGCATTTTGATCTGATATGCCAGTTTGTTCCTACTGTTGAAAGGGAAAGGAACAGAAATCATCACGTGTGGGCATACATAGAGGCATATCTGCCTGTTTTTCTTTTTGGTTCGTTTCAGAAACCCTTCTGAGTTCCCAGTGTACCGACCGTACACATTCATTTCCGACGTCAATCACATCGCTTAATTTCCTCGTTTACCAATTGCCTACAAAATGGGGAAAATCTTCAATCGGTTTCATTCTAAATGGGGGGAATCGGTTGTACTGGATGAGAGAATGATCACATGTTTAGGTTTCAATCTAGGCAGGCCCGGGGTCCGGAACCGGAAGTTCCACGGCTTGCTTTGTGTTTGCATTCATTTTTTTGTGCTTGAGCTTCGACATCATTGGATGGCAGTAGGTTTAATATCGATAAGAAGTTGAATCTATTTTTGTTTCTCATGACTGTTTGGATGCGTCTAAGAGTGAATCTAGGGATGTTCCTAATCAAATAGAGTTCAGTGGGGAGTATTGCAAACAGGTATTTCTTTTATTGGTTGATCGTAACAGAAAAACGTAAACATATTTACAACTAATGATTTGGACGAACAGAACCGATTCATCATCGGGACAACGGACTAATTGCTAGGTTGAGTTTAATTGCTTTCTCGTCTGAATTGAATGAAAAATTGAATTCATCTATAACGAAGGTAGACTATATTTGATAAACCTATGGTTCGAAACAGAAAAAGAGTGAAAAATCTAGATAATTAACTGTTTGTTTGACAATAACTATTAAATGTTTAAAAATAACGAAACTAAAACTTCCAAAAGAAATTGCTATTTGGTGGTGATATATTCGTCATTAAGATAGTAATAGCGTGAGAGAGCTAAAAACAGCCTAGAAAAGCGAATACATTACCTCGTCTGTATCACTGCCGACCAGCAAGAGGTCGAACGGGATGGCCGCGACCAAATCGATCAGAAACCAACCGCTCAGATAATGCACCGCGATGCGGCCCGGATGGGATACCACCTCATCCTGACCGTTGACGAACGTCGTCCGGAAATTAATTAATATATCTATGACAAATGTTACATCAACTGTTGGGAGGGAAACAAGAGAGAAGAGATAATATTAGATTATCAATATTTAGCGAGCTGTATAATCATGGACCTGGGATAAGATATTGCAGTTCGAAACGTGCGTAGGTTTGCCACAGAATAATTATTCTTGCATCTTCGACGCTTATTCAACTTGCATTTCTTGCTATTGTTTGAATACGTGTGTATATTCCCTGGCTTTTCTGTCTAGAAGTGTACTTTTATTGGAAGAAAACCAAAAATTTATCGAAATAAATAATCACTTCATTCAAAACATCACACAAAATATACTGACCATGTTCGCATAGTTGGCGTAACCACCAACACGAATATCAGCATACACAAGCTTATATCTAATACGTGTGCATACAGCATATTTGTTGCTATCAGTGCTGAAAATTTCATTTCGTCATATCTAAATTCAACCACCTACATCTCATTTTAGAAGCTGAACCTGAGAATATGGTATATGAAAAACTTGTTCGACTAAACCAGTTCTGCAAGAAAGTCACGGAAAACCCGCTATTTTTCGAATATTTAAGATAAATGTCACGGACTACCTTTGAAAAATGCCAAATGATATTCACCGTGAATATCATTGGCATTTTTCGAAGGTAGTCTGTGACATTTACCTTCAATATTCGAAAAATTGTATATCAAAAATTGTAATACCATATTCTCAGGTTCAGCTTCTAAAATGAGCTGTAGGTAATTGAATTTAGAAATGACGAAATGAATTTTTCAGCACTGGTTACTATTTTTATTTATTAGAGTAATTGAACTAACTGTCAACGTGTACATAATCTTCGATTTCGTTTCATCTTTGTTAAATTTTTAAAAGTGTGTTAAGGACTACAATGGTGCTTTCATCAACTATACGAATATGGGCAGATTGTTTGGCCATCTCTACCCATTCAGACAAAAATATGAAATTTTGGATTTAGTATATAGCAGCAGCGAGTTTGTCTGATGCAGAGTGATATTCCTTCATGATCATTTCTTCAAAAGTTCCTTCTGAATTCTTCCATAAATTCCTTCTGTTTTTGTTTTACGGAAGTTTCTTCTCAGATTCCTTTTAGAGTTCTTTCTGAGATTCATTCAGGAGCAGTTTCTAGAATTCCTCCAAGAGTGCCTGCAGAGATTGATCTAAAAGTTCTTTCCAACATATCTGCAGAGGTTCCTTCGAGGGACCCCCAAGAGATCCTACCAAAATTCTTCCAGCAGTTTCTTGTGGTGTTCTTCGAAGAATAATTGCACAAGAAGTTTCTTCTTGGAGTCGTCAAAAAATTCCTTAGGATTTTCTTTTTTGAGAATTCCTCCAGTTGTTCCTTCTGGTAATTCTCCAAAAGTTTCTTCTGTGATTTTTCAAGGAGTTCTTTCTGAGATTCATCAAACAGTTTCTGGAAGTCTTTCTGGGATTCCTCCAGAAGCTCCTTCGAAGTTTCCCTCAGGAGTTCCTTTACGAATACCTGCTGAAGTTCCTTTTGGGATTCCTCCAAGGATTTTACGGGATTTGGCAGGTGTTGCTTCTGGGATTTATCCAAGAGTTCCTTCAAAAATACCTCTTTCTGAGAATTTCAACCGGGATTTCTTGCGATATTTCTACATCATCATTCTTAATCATAAGAGCCTTCTGAGATTTTTCAAGGAGTTTCTTGAGATTCCGGAGAAATTCCGGAGTGATTCTGGAAAACTCCAACGTGATTTTATATGAGTGATTCAATTGATATTTTCCCAGGGGGCTATGCAGGATTCTTTCAGAAGTTCCCTCTGTGATGCTTCCAGGAGTATTTTTTTTCTGATTCTTCTTAAGATGCTTCATCTGGCATGCATCCAGTAGCACCAAGAATCATTCAGGAATTATTTTTGTGATACCTTCAAGAATTCCTTCAGAGATTTCTATTACCTAAGTTTTCTTCAGGGAATGGGGTTCCTTTTGAAATGTCTTCAGAAGTACTTTTACCGAGATTCCCCGAAGGAAATCCTGGAGAAATGTAATCTCAGAAGGATCTTTTGAAGGAAAACCAGAACGAACATCTGGAGGAATGGAGATAAAAATTGAGGAATGTGGGAGCAATGCCAGGATGCGATCCCTAAGTAATTTCGGAAGGATTTTCTAAAATAATTCCGGAATAAGTTCTATCCCCCAAGAAGATGTTCCTGGACGAACTTTTGGATTTGCTGAAAGAATGCCTGAAAGGTACTTCTAAAACAATCTCGGAGAGAACTTCTGGGGGAAACCTGGAATAATTCAGGGAAAATTCCTGAAAGAATTCCACAAGGAACTTTAGATGTAGACTCCGGAGAAAATCCTGAAGGAATCCCAGAAGAAAGTATGAGAGAAATTCATGAAGGAATTCTAGAAGGAGTTACTGGAGTAATTTCTATAAGAGTTAATCAAAAACTTCGCAAGAAATTCTTGGTGGAATCCAGGAAAGATCTCCTGGATCAATCTTAGAAAGAACTCTTAGACACATATCAGAAGGAATTTCTTGAGAACTCCCAGAAGGAACTCCTTGAGCAATTACAGAAGAAACTCCTTGAGGAATCTAGGAAAAAAAAATCTGGAAAAAGCCTGGAAGGAATTTTTGGAGAAATCTCCTAATTTTTAAAGGAGGAGTCTCAGAAGAAACTCCTTAAAAAACCCAGAAGACTCTTGAAGAAATCCTATGAGGAAGGAGTGAATGGCGGAAGAAATTACGATTAAAATTACCAGAAGGATGGATCTTTGAGGGGACGCTTGGATAAATCCCAGAAGCAACTTCTGGTCAATCTTGGAAAATTTTGGAGCAATCCCAGAAGGAACTTCAGGAGGTCTTCGTAAAGGAAATCCTGAGGGAATCCTAGAAGCAGTTCCTGTAGGAATCCAAGAAAGACTCTAGAAAACTCCTTGAGGAATCTAAGAAAATACTCCTTGAAAAATCACAGAGGAAACGTTTGAAGAATTCCCAGAAGGAACAGCTGAAGGTATTCTCAAAAATAAAAAGTCATAAGGAACTTATTGACAAATTCAAGTTGAAAGTTAGTGTCGATTCCTAGATTTAATTCTTGGAAGAACACCAGAAGGGCTGCAAAATGGTTTGTCGATACGGAGAACGTCCAACATAGCTCTGGTCCACATAAGTTCCTACCTCATGCTTCCATGGGTCAAGCGAGGATCATGAGCTGAGTATGGAATGCTCCTCCATCGGAAGCTATACCTAAGATGGCAGCCTCACCACGGTGGATAGGGGATCTTAGGACCAACAATCTACTGTTCCTGAAACCCAAAAACCGTTACAAAAGCCGAACATGAAAGATTACGAATTTGAGATCTTTTAATTCGGCTCTCTGCACCACCATGGGTATTCAGGACTGAAAAAATAACAACCTTTATAAACTCCTCTAGTAACACCTCCAGGGATTTTCAATAAATATCTTAAGAAATTCTTCAAGAAGTACCTACACAAATCCCTCCAGGAATTTCTCCAAAACATCCGCTAAAAATTTCTCCAACAATCCTTTCCAAAATTCCCTTCCAAGAATTTCTTCAGGAATACCTCCAAGACTTCTTTCAAGAATTCCACCAAGAATCTTTCCAGGAATTACACCAGAAATTCCTACAAGAATACTTCTAGGAATTTATTCAAGAATTTCTTGAAGTAATTTCTGGAGGAAATATTGAAGAAATTCCTGGAGCTCTTTCTGGAAGAATTCATGTGGTGATTTGTGAAGGAATTTTTAAATAATGTCCTGGAGGATTTCTTAGAGCAATTCCTGGACGATTTCCTGGAGTATTTCCTGTAAGAATTCATTAGGAATTTCTGGAGGAATTCTTAAAATAATTCCTGGACTCCTTGAATATTTCCGGTAGGAATTCTTAATGTATTCTCCGGAGCAATTCCTGGAGTATTTCTTGAAGGACTTCCTGGAGTATTTGCTGGATGAATTTCTGGAATATATCCTGGAGAATTTCCTGCCGGAAATTCATTAGGGAGTTCTGGAGGAATCTCTAGAAAATTTATTGGAGCTGTTACGGGAAGAATTTGTGGAGAAATTTTTTGAGGAATTCCATGAACAATTCCAAGCGGAAGCCTTGGAAGAATCCCTTGATGAATTTCTTAAGAAGTCCCTGAACGAATTTTTGAATGAATTTGTGATGGAACTCCCAAAGGAATTTCTGGCTGTATCCGTTGCAAAATTCCTAGGGGAATCACTGGAGGAATTCCTGGTGGAATCCCTGGACGAATATCTAGGGAAATCACTGGAGGAATTCCAGGAGGATTCCCTGGAGAAATCCCTGGAGAAATCCCTGGAGAAATCCCTGGAGGAATTGCTGGAGGAATCCTAGAAGGAATTCTTGGTTGAATCCCTGTAGGATTTCCTGGCAGAATTCCGGGATAAATCCCAGCAGGATTTCATGGAGAAATGACTGGATAAATTCCAGGAGGAATCCCTGGATGTATTCCTGGTTGAGTCCTGGAGGAATCTATGGAGGCATCCCTGGAAGGATTCGAGGTGGAATCCCTTGGACAGTTCCTGGTGGAATTCGCCAAGAAATCCCTTGAGAAATTACAGGAGGAATCCCTGTGAGAAATTTCTGGAAGAACCCCTGTAGAAATTGCTGGAGGAATTCATGGAAGAATTTTTGGAGGACACCGTGGAGGAATTTCTGAAGTAATCCCTTGATGAATTCCCAGATGAATTAGCAGTTATTCCTGGCGGAGGATGAACTAAATCACCAAGTAAATTTTGCTAAGTTATCAGAATGGTACTCTGAGGCTTTAAGAGTAGCGTAGATTATATTCAGCGAGCATTCGCTACAATAAAAATATCCAAAACTTTACAGATATTCCGACCCATACTTCAAAATACATTGAGGTCCATTTATTTGCCAGTGGACACCAAACTTGCAACACATAGATATACTCGTTATATTATGAGGTGCAACAGACACAATCGTGAAAGAATTATGCAGGTAGAGTGAAGAGAAACAAGAGTAGAGCCTATAGACCTTGAAGGTCCTAATTCCAGAATACTTTGGAAAGCCTGGAATAACCGTTGAATGTACCAAAAGCATGACAGTTGTGCACTGAGGCTCCTTCAGCAGTGTAGACTACATTCCACGGATGTTTTTTTTTTTACACTTAAAGCGTGGTACTACATACCGTATATCGTAACCCAAACTTCAAAATTCATTGGATGCCATTTGTATGCCACGGAATGTTCTGTTCAACTACTTCAACATCGAGTGGCCCGTAGCATTGCGAGGTCTAATGGACATCAACGCAACTAAATTTCTTCAGCAGAATGAACACAAATAATGGTAGACCCAGTAGATCTTAATACAATGAATTCCAGAGTGGTTTGGATGACCTAGATCATCCAATTCATGTACCATGAATTTTCTAGGGGTGTTTTGAGGCTTTTTGAGTACCGTAGACTAAGTTCTGTGATCATCTATCATGTATAAATTTTGGTTTAGAGTGTTGAATTTGTGACAGCAATTTCGGAGTACTTTTGAGGCCTTAGAATAGCTCTGGGGTGACAACTACAACAGACTATGATAGGTACATTGCATGTCAGGGATCATTCAAAACAATTGATGATTAGCAACACGATGAAATTTGAGCAAAAACATAAAAAATACAAAAAGCCACGTATTTCCGGCTACCAGCAAAAGGGAGAAGGGTGCAAAGGGGGGAGGTACCATGCATTTCTTAGCACAACTATTTCCCTTGACTTAGAAAAAGACTCCAGGGTAAAATGTTTTAAAACAAAGCATACATTGCATTTCTACCAAAAGAAGATCGTCCCGGGTGTTTACGGGTTCATTTGAAAAATATAACGTTAAAATCAAAAAAGATATTTTTATTCAATTTTCATTTTTTTAAATATTCAGACTGGACAAAATAAAGTGCACATTGATTGTTTTTCATGCAAAATGCTCAAGTGTGTGGATTTGCTTCTCAACGTCTAGTGCACCAATTGATCTCAAATTTGGACTGGGAATTCATAATAACTTGAGGTTTGATCTGTCAAAAAATAAAATATTTTTGAGCAAAATTTTATAACATATTGTAAAACCACCCATTCAGAAATAAAAGCAACATTTAGATTTTTTAAATATTTTGTATTTTAAGTAAACAGTTTGTATAGAAAAGTTATGTGTTTCGTTAGACTGATCAGTGATCAACTTTGTAGAAGAACATGTTTGTCTAAATACTGAAATTTCGGAATTAGGTTTTTTATTTATTTACGTGTACCTATTTGAACATCGGATAATTCTACATTCAGAATTATTACGAAATACAAATTTGGCGACTTTTTTCAAAATGAGAGATTTGCGATAACTTTAAAAACATTTGCATGAGATACTCTAACTTTTTTAACAAGTTGAATTTTAAGTTATCAAGAGTGTCCAGTTAAAATTTGAAGCCAATCTGTGCATTAGAAGTTGAGATTCAGAGCATTGAGATTGGGCATTTTGTATGAAAATCAGCCAAAGCGTATTTTTTCTTATCCAGTACTGTTTATTATTGTGTAGTTTATTCCCAAGCAACACATATGCCATATTAGAGTTACGACAGAGCAAGTTTTGGTTATTTAGAAGTTAATTTCACGTAATTCTAACATTGTGTTAGAATAACGTCACTACAGCTTCTATAAAGCCAAAACTTGCGTGCCGAAAACTCTTATATGGCTTGTGTGTTGTTTGGGTTGCACTATGGGCTAGAGATGAAGAAATTATGGACAAAAAGTTATTGTTGTTTTAAAAAAGTTTAATTTTTGAAATTGGTTGAAATCCGCTTCAAAACCTTTTTTGACCTGCTTTTATGAAGGTACACATAACTTAAAAAGCCTTTGGATAAGTTTAGTTAAATGCTATCGTTTCCAAGATACAGCGATTTCACAATAAAATTTACTGAACATTTTAAACTTTGGGTTGTTTTCGAATGTATTCCAAGTCATGGGGATTTTTCTGGAAGATCCAACATTAATAAGCGTACCCTGGGCAACATGATTTGTATGAATAATCAACTAATTTGTATTAATAACCTGCGTCAGCTAATCCACAAAAAAGTTTAAGATGCATTAAATGTTTCTAGATTTTGCCCATGAGATAATGCTTTCTAATGCTTAGCCTTTGACAGATACGCGTTTTTCAGCAACTATTCTTGGTCATGCACGGATAAGTAACTACGATTTGATTCTATACATATGTTTTTAGCAATATGTGATCTCCTTTTTTAAATCTTAGGTAAAATTTAGCATGTAATTTGCGAAGTGAATAGAACGTCACATCAAGTTGATATGTATAAGCTGTTTTCTAAGTTGTGTAAGATATCTCAAAAGCGGTACGTAAATGCTGTCGTAACCACACTTCAACGTAGGTATAATCTTGACAACGTAACGGGCGGAAAAAATGGAAAACAATATCCTGTCTACTCACCTATTAAATCAATTATCACAATTGGGTCATCAGCATATTTGCGATTTTTCCTTTGATTAAAGTCAGGTTCGTTCAGCAAAAATGCTGCTACGTACGGGGTAAATATTGCTGTATACATAACTAATATTAATATTATCCAGTCCCACACCGCCTTGAACGGAGAGTAGTGCAGTATTGTCCATTTGTGAACACGTGGACTCTGTAGTTTGTATTCCGGTAGTACATCGGCGCCGAGCGATAGGACCTAAAGGGTGATGGTGAGAAAAAAAGAGAGAGTCGATTAGTGCAAGTGGGCGATGCTTGTGAGCTCGTGTGTCGAGCTTTGTAGGTATGTTGAAAGGGAGCATTCCCTTTCCAGGGATGTTTCGTTTTCAATTACTTTAAATAGAAGCAATACATGTTTGAATAGATTTATTACATACTAAAGAAGAAGTCAGAACATAAATTTCACTAGTATTTAATAATGTTTCTTTGTTTATTATCAACACTTTACATTATTGTGCATTCGTGTCGCAATATTGAATAATGTCCATTGGATTATGTTCATTGATGAAGTAAATGCAGCTGTGAGTTCTAATTTTGTTTTAGCTTTTGACGCCATCTTAAAATCTTAAATATGTACACTCCCGTTCAAAAGTTTGGGGTCACCCCCTCAAAAACATGTCATTTGTTTAGGCCCATATCTCCGCCAATTTGCGTCAGATTTCAAAACCCTAGGTTTCATTCAAAAGATAATAAGTCAAAGAAACTTTGAACATGATTTAAAAGAAACTTTTTCAAAAAAAATTGTATGTAAACTTAACCCAAAGTTGCCAAATTTTCTAAAAAATGAATATAAACTTACGGCAGTGTCGCTGGAAGTTGGGTCGACCAAATTTTAAGATGAGAGCGGTAATATGACCCATTTTCTATTAGCTTTCAACTGCTTTTTACAAAACTTAGCTAAAAAATCTAGAAAAAAAGTTATTAAGTAAATTAATCCTTGATGTCATCGACCAAAAGTTTGGGGTCACCCCTCAAAATGCTGTATCGACCAAAAGTTTGGGGTCACTATCGTAAAACATGGAAAAGTGATTTGTTGATATCTTTGTCATCTTTCATTCAATTTTAATTCTTTTTGCCTTATTTGAAACAAAATGAATGATACTTACTGCATAGACATTGAACCACACATATTTGTTGAAATTTACATACTAAAACTTAACGTAAAGTTGCCTCATTTTTTGAAGCGTGGTAAAATGTGCTAACTCTACATAACATTTTTATATACAAAAATCGTTAAATACGTTAAGTTGAAGACATCAAACGTAAATTTAGTTAATTATCTTTGAAATGAGCCAAAAATAATTAAAATTGAACTATAGATGACGAAGATATCACCAAATCACTTTTCCATGTTTTACGATAGTGACCCCAAACTTTTGGCCGATACATCATATTGAGGGGTGACCCCAAACTTTTGGTCGATGACATCAAGGATTAATTTACTTAATAACTTTTTTTCTAGATTTTTTAGCTAAGTTCTATAAAAAGCAGTTGAAAGCTAATAGAAAATGGGTCATATTACCGCTCTCATCTTAAAATTTGGTCGACCCAACTTCCAGCGAAACTGCCAAAAGTTTATATTCATTTTTTAGAAAATTTGGCAATTTTGGGTTAAGTTTACATACAAAATTTTTTGAAAAAGTTTCTTTTAAATCATGTTCAAAGTTTCTTTGACTTATTATCTTTTGAATGAAACCTAGGGTTTTGAAATCGGACGCAAATTGGCGGAGATATGGGCCTAAAAAAATGACATGTTTTTGAAAGGGTGACCCCAAACTTTTGAACGGGAGTGTATTTAGAGAAAATGAGCTTCAAACCTAATGTTAAAATGTATGAGCAATTTAGAATGAAACATCCCTGATTTGTATTGCGGAGTATGGCTACTTAGTTTAATAATTGAACAGATATTGATTGCTCATATACGCCGTGGAAGTTTTAATTTCATTTAAAAAACAAGAAATAGGTATGACTGAAAAGAAGAAAGAAAACCTTTGTAGGTAGTAGAACGCTAATCAATAGCAGCTATTTCAAATTCAAATATCTCTCATAACAAACTGCAGTTCCACGAATGTTTCCGGACCCAGCCTCAAAAACCAACACACTTGAACATATGAAAAATTGATATTAATTTAGTGGCAGCCGAAAATTCAATCAACACACAACTTGTGTTGACAGAATGCCAGCATTTTTGTCCCACTTGCGTGTCCTTTTATTAGACTATGCGGTGGACCAGCACCCCCGGTGGTGCTGCGGTGGTACCGTATAAATCATGCATGAACCAACCAATCACGCTTCCGCCCACACTACAATTAATGCTGGCGGCCAATATCCGCTTGTGTGTGTATCTGAGAGCAGAGGAAATGGATGGTAAACCGTGCACGGAATAAACCGCTCAAATTAGATTTTCTATAGTTTTGAAGAGTGTTGTTATTTCGACATTTATGATCAAATATTTTTCCCAGATCAGATTTTTTTTATCTATGGATAAACTTTAGTGAATACAACTTGAGCTTGTTTAACTATACACAGTAGCGTGGGTCATAGAGGTTTTTTTTCAGATCAAGGGCTTTTTGACTCTATTTCGGATCCTGATTGACTGTACAAAATTTGAGCGCGATCAGTCAATCCTACACTTTGCACATCGCGATTGAAAGTTGTATGTGATTTTATATGGGAAAACTCACTTTTTTGCATTTTTCTCATAAAAGAATAAAATTATTCTGAACGTATGTAACCGTTTATGTAAAAGTATAGCCTCAGATGTCCTGAAAAACTTTGCTGAAGATCGCAAAGCGATCTGAATCTTGTAACAAATGTTATAACCAACTGACCTCCTGAGTGTGCTTAAATCTCATCAATTATAAATTTTCCCATACAACGTTGACCCACCCTGTTTGGGACAAACAAAAAATATCTATGTGTAGGTACTGGCGATCTTTTTTTTTGTTGAAAATGGCGGCTGCCACGTCAGAATAGAAGTTATTGTGTAGAACTGGAAAGAAGTGATGATGCAGTCGCTCGCCTACGGCAGATCTTCTGTATCACTGCGTTTGCCCAAGTTTATGCGGATGTCAGAGTGTTTGTGGCTGTTTGGCTTAGGTTCGCGTTGGTGAGGGGATTGCCGTTTTTGTAGGCGTAAGGAGAGAGAGAGATATTGTATGTGTAGATTACTATGACGATTATGCGGCACAGTTTGTGGGTTGCCGATCTTTTGCCGAATTTGGCGACAGGAATTTGCTTCCCTTCAAATTTAATTGAGAATATCAAATTCAAGCAAATTTTTAGATTAGTTTTTTTACACGACTGACATTATTTTACCACATACTAAAATTAACTTTAGAACAATTGAATACGATTTCAACGCCAAGGCAACTAAAAACAGGACTCTAGAGTGAAAATATTAGTTTGTGTTTGTGTCTGCCATGGCTATGCCTAAGCGTGCATTTTACACTTTTTGTATTCTCCGTGTTTGTCAACTAGACTTCATATTCACATGTGACGATTAGTAGGCACAATTGAGTAGCAATTTTCATTATGAACGGTGCTTTCAATGCCCATCGAGGATTGTCGTGACATTTTTTCCCCAACGCTGTTACCGGTGGCATTTATTGCACTGTTGGAGGAGCTTTCTGCGAAATAAATAATAATTAGGAGTGACGTTCATAAATGCAGCCGGTGGCGGTGTCTCGTTTGCTTTTCGGAAATCTCCACGGCGCTATGGAGCAGCATGGCAATACGGGAAGCCGTTTTGGGCTAAGCTTCGCTCTGAAGCGAGAGCAAATTAATTCATCGGATAAAAATTTTTCTTCCGTGAAGGACGCGGAAGAAACGCGAGTCGTAGCGGCGTCAATGAGGAGAAACGACCATGGGCGTACGGAGGGGGCATTTGTTTCGCTGTCAAGTTTTAAAAAAGCTTTTCATTTTAGATTAAGCATTTCCCCGAACCGAATCACTGGGGCGTCAGTTTATCGACCACACTGAGGATTTGAACATTTTTCACCACATCATGTGCTCTTGCGTGTTCGCCTTGGATCGAGTTGACTCACTCTCCCGTGCGCATCGCTCTCACGTGCGTCGCTCTCGCGTGCTCTTCCGTGTTTCCCCATCAATCAGCGAATCCGCACTATAATGGCACTTGGGCTGGAACTCTCCAGTATTTCACCACAATGCACTCACTCTCTGGCGCAATAACTCACTGGAGCGCGCACTGGGGTGATTTTTGTAGAGAATTTTAAGGACAAACGTCTTGAAATTCCGCTTCAATAGTGCGTCAGAACTTCAGACGCACAAATCTCAAGAAGTAAGCTTCAAACAACAGTGCATTTCATTATTCTGTTCTTTCTGTTTGTAATAAGCTTAAAATAATAAGCTCAGATGCGTTAGTTTTGTTTACGAAGAGATTTGTGCCCTCAAAATCGTGAGTAGGTGGCAAAGTCTGCCATTGTGGAGACCATTTCGGGATTCCAAGTCTGTCCTTAAAGCACGCCCATCACACTGTTGTGTGGTTCAGTGCTCAGAGAGCTGAGAGATTTATCCACATATAAGATACGGCCTCCTGTTGAGATGACAGCGTGAGTCGTGTATTTTCTATTTCTCTATGCTACATTGAGGATATGGACATCTCTAGGTCAACCGTCACAACTAAGACAGACCTTGCTCCTCATTAGGCGCCATCCACAAATTACGTAACGCTCTAGGGGGAGGGGGCGAGTATGGCCAAGCGTTACGGTCCATACAAAAATTTTCGAGTTTTCATACAAAAAAGCGTACGGAGGGGGGAGGGCGGGTCAACAAATGTCAATAAATGGATGCTGCCTTATTATCATTCTTCAATCACAAACCTAATTTACAGCTCTTCTTGTCCACTAGGGCACTGCGTGAGCGGTTCCAATTGGCAACTGCACTTACACTTTGTATTCTCTCCTAATTCTACTATATCGAACTGGTTGCCTTTTGCGCTGCTGTCACTTTTCTACCATGTCCATGGTAGAATAATGAGTACGAGGATGTTGATGTGTGGTTCTTGTTCCTTTTCAAGTTCGTTGTCTGTACAAGTTCTTTTAGCAATTTCTTAGTCACAGATTTCCAGAATTTATCTTGGAGTTCCTCACAAAATTTAGCCCGTAGTTATTCCCGGGATATCACTTAAAGGATTTCAAAATTCTTCCTGGATTTTTTATAATGTTTCTTCCCGATTGTTTGCATAATTTTAAGGTGGCAAAACAGCTTTTGCAGTTGCTGGACAGGGCAGCTTCAAATTAGTTCAGTTTCTATTACAATATTATAACTTCAAACTTACATTTCTGTTTTCTTCCTACACAAGTTCCAACAATAAAAATCACCGTTATTACTGTCATATTTATTTCCGAGATGTCCCAGATTTTCTCAGCATTTCTTCAATGAGTTAGTTCGGAGTTTCTCGCAAATTTTCATTATTTTTCCAAAAAGTCCTTACAAAAAACTTTTTATTATGTTGTTGTTTTTTTACGTGTATTTTAACTAATTTCTACACTTAGTTTCTTGGGTTATCATGGGAGGCATTATAATAAAAAAAAACCCTCAAAAATCAAGAACTGCCTGCAAGAGCTTTGGTAGCCACAATTAGAGAAACCCTCAAATGAACACCCAGAGAGAAAAAATATCTAAACATATCTTAAGAAAATCACTGCGAGTGTTCGCGCTAATACGACACTCACAAATAAACCTACAATGTATCCCTGTATCATTACAATTTGATTTGGACACATATTGTACCTACACAGTTTGCGCTCATATTTGTTTGTTAATTGCTCTCTGTCCCACATACACATTGTATTTTACAGCAGAATAAAGTGTAGCATTCTTATGACCGGCAATGCGATCGAACGTGTTCTATTTCGAATCCGAAAATTCAGCTCTGCGTTTTCCAATCGGTGTGATTTGCAAAGCAGCAAATGGTGTCCCGAACAGCGAGCATTCCTGAACAAAACTACGAGGAAAAGTTTGGAAACCTCTTAACAATCGAGGGAAACACAGATAGGAAATATCAGCTATTATTATATAATTAACAGATATTTCCTATCTGTTTTTCCCTCGATTGTTAAGAGGTTTCCAAACTTTTCCTCGTAGTTCCTTCCGAAATCTTAATTGAAACTCCAGAAGAAACCCAGGAAAAAATATTGGAAAATAAAAAAAAAATCCTTGGGAGGAGGGAGGAAATCTTAGGAGAAAATTCTGTACAATTCTCGGGAGAAACTCTAGCTCACGGAAATTTCTTGAATAAATTACAAAAAGAACAAAGTGTAGAATTAGCATTTAAGTTTAAATACACGTTAATACAAACAAAAAAAATATATAAATAGAACTTCGGAAAAACAATCCAGTGACAGACTCTGGGAGCAATACAGGATAAACATCTAGAAGAAATCCCGGAAGTAACTCCTGCAGGAAATTCCTGCTCCTGGAGATATTTTTGGAGGAAATCTTGTAGAAATCCAACGAATAGCTCCTGTATAACCTCTGGGAGGAATTCCGGGAAATACTTCTGGAAAAAAAAAAACAAGTGAAACACCGGACGGATTCGCGGAAAATCATTCAGGAGGAATCCCGAGAGGAACTCCTATAGAAATCCCACGATGACTTCAGAGAAATCCCGTAAGAGAAGCTGCTACAGAAATCTGTGGATAAATCCTAGGAGAAATCTGACCAATGTGTCTTTGAGTAAAACGCAAGAACTGCGGGAAAATGCCACGATGGACTCTGGGTGCAATATCGGGGAAATGTTTGAAGATTTTTTTTTTAAATTTTGCACAATCTCTGTGAACAACTCCAGGAGAAATCGGACGGACTTTGGTTATCGAAGAAAATTCTCAAGATGGAATCCCGGAAAGACTGGTCGAATCGAGCCCTCTGGGAGGGATTCAAGAATGAATGCTTAGAAAATCTCGAGTCAAGTACAAGACACTGAAGGCAGTTGAGGTCGAAATACGTATCTGTCAAAGGATGCAAATTCTTAGTGGAATTCAAAGGAACAGTACTTAACGCGATTTTCTTTTTACTTAGAAAATCTAGTTTCTTTGCTCCAGGGTTTTCTTCTGAGGTTCCACCTGGAGATCATTCTGACTTCTTTCCAGGAATTTTACCTGGGTTTAGTTATGGATCCAAAAGTTCCTTCCGTGATTATTCCAGCAATTGGTTTCATGATTACTCTCGTTTTTTTTTCGAGATTCTTTCAGCAATGTCATCTGAGATTCTTTAAGAATTCCCTCTGGGATTCCCTTCTGAACTCTTACTAGAAATCCTCCAAAAACTAGCTCCGAGATTTCCCAGGAATTCCTTCTGAGATTCCTGCAGAGATCCCTTCCGGGATGTCTATAGGAATTTCTTCCAGAGATTTCTCTATGAACTTCTTTAAAAATGGAGGAATGTTAGACAAAAAAAATCTTGTAAGACTTCACGTAGAAACTTCGAATGAAACTGTACGCGCCCAACGCGTGCAAGCAACTGTGATACGGGTGCCGTGCTGCCACCCGTATAAATACCATCTGGACGACGACAGCGAGACGCTTTCCAGCAGTTGTGCGCTCCAAATGGGCGGAGCTAACAGCGTTGCGCAGCAGGCGTCGACTGCCAAATGTTAAGATATTTAAGCGGACCCATTGACGACATTTCATTCGAATTATTCCAAGTGTTCTTTCTTAGAATGCCCATAGATGTTACTAATGGAAATTCTCCGAGAATATATTACATAATTGCTTCATAATTTTTATTTAGAATACCTCATGGAATAACTTAAATAAGTCCGTATGAAATTCTTCCATGGATTCCTTTTAAAATTCTCACGGAACTTTGTTGATGAATTCCTGTCATCAATTTCATAGGGGATTCCTTCATAAGATCCTTCTGGATTTCCTTCAATAGTTATACCAGAGATCACATTTGTAAGGAACTTCTTTTATTAATTTCAGAAACTACTTGCGAAGACATTCCATAGGAAGTGGAGGCATCTCATAAAAAAATTCATTAGGTAATCCCTGAAGGAACTTCTCAAGAATTCTTAAGAGAAACTCCTGGTAGAATTTCGTCAGGAACTCCTTGATGAACCCCGGACAGAACTCCTGTAGGATTCTCGGAAGAAATTCATTGGAGCAATCTCAGAATCCTCTTTAAGGTGAAACTGGAAGCATTTCCTCATTTTTTTGATTTTTGATTTTTTATTAAAAAACGAAGCAATATTTTCAAAATCGGTTTTCGTACACATGTAGAGTATGGATCAAGGTATCTTCTGATTTTTTTGTGGTGGAAAAAGTTTTCCATTTTTGCAGAAACAATTTTTTTGTGAAATTTTATTCAAAAATGGTTCCTGCAAAAACGAAAAACATTTTCCACTACGAAAAAAAATCAGGACATACCTTGATCCATACTCTACATGTGTATGAAAACCGATTTTGAAAATATTGCTTCGTTATTTTATGAAAAATCAAAAACCAAAAAGTGAGGAAATAGATCCAGTTTCGCTTTAAGATCTCATAAGAAACTCTTGGAAGAGTCCCAAAGGACTTCTGAATGAATCTCTGAAACAACCTCAAAAGGAACTCCCTGGGGAATCCTAGCAGGTGCTCCCGGAAAGCTTCCAAGAAGATTTTTTTACATGATGATGTGAAGAATTTTTACATAATGTAGGAGTCCTAAAGGAATTCCTGGAGGAGTCACGGAACGAGTTCCTGTGGATGTATCGACTGTTGATTTTTGAACTTTTTTGGCCTTGCAATCGTGCAATTAAAACAACATAGATATATTTTCTATACCTGACCATGTTTTTCGAGAGTGCATAAAAAACGTTCTTTGTCTGATGATATGAAATGCACATAGAATTTAGTCGAATTTCGGACGGACTTCATCAAATGCTTACAATTTTACACAAAAAATGATCAAAACAAGCAAACGTCGTGCATAGAAAATATTTGTCGTTTTGATTGTACGCTGAAGACTACAAGGCCCAAAAACTTCTAAGTTCACGAGCAAGTTCTTAATTAAGAAACATAGATTGAATTCCTGGAACAATCCCGGAAGGATTTTTCGGAGGAATCCCGGAAAGTACTCGCCGACCGTAGATGGAACCTCTATAGGAATCTCAAGAGAAACTCCTGGAAAATTCCCAAAATGAACTTCTGAAAGAATTCTTCATAAACCACAAGCTCCCTCAGAAATCCCAGACAGAACTTCTGGAGGAATCCCAGGAAGAATTCTTGGGAGAATCTCAGAAGGTCTTCCTGAAGATATTCCAGGACGAATCCCCGAAGGAAGTCCTGCAAAAATGGCAGAAGGAATTTGAAGAGCAATCCCGGAGGGAGTTACTAGAAGCATCTCGGAATGAACTCCTGGAGAAATCTCAAATGAAACCTCTTCTCAGAAGAAACTTCTGGAAGATCTCAGAATAACTTCTTAAGGAATCCTTGGTGTGATGGTAGTTAGAACTTGCGGGTTTAGTGTGATGGTTGTTAGGGCACTTGACTAACTATTCCGAGGACCTGGAATCGAATTCCACCCCCGATAAACTCACTAAGTGTGGGTTCTTCCCTCGGAAGGGAAGTAAAGCGTGGGTTCCGAGATGTACTAGCCCTGATTTAAAATCAACCCCTGAAAGAATCTCATGAAGAGCTCCCTGAGGAATCCTGGAAGAAATTGCTGAAGAAACCGCGAAAGGAACATCTGGAGGAAAATGTAAGGCGCGTTAACTTACATTTTCAATTCAATCACGCTGTTGCTAACGAGAACTTAAACGAGCCAGGTAACTGCACTGATATTGAAAGCTGCTTTATTGTATGCTTCAAAGCTAAAAAGGAGTAACAAATTAGTTCGGGTATTGCTAATGGGTACTACTAATATAACCTACATTTCAGTGGGACCAAACGTGAATAACCCAGCTGTTTTGGTGTTCAAGCGACCGTTCGCAAATAGATTTCTGTGAATTCAATTCTATAGTTTTCCCAAGGGAGGCCAAATCTACAAACTACGGTTTCCTAAGCACTTGATTCTACAACGTTCTACAAATTGCAAGTAATGGTATTTGACACTTGATTTGTCAAGCTAATCATCATCTGCCTCACTTCTGACAATTCGTATATCTCACACATTTGTATTCGCCGGCCGGGTTGCCATATTTCCTGCTGATGTGGTAACACACGCCATTGCCAGTATTTCTTTATTGCGCTGTATTTTTTTTATTCAAAATTTTGGAAAAAAAGTTCGACTATGTTAGTAAAAACTACCCAAATAATCTAGGTTTTTCGAAAATTGACCTGGCGACTTTAACGAACTTGGTTGTAATCAATTTTCGAGAAAACTGGATTAAATTATTCGTAAGTTTTGTCTGAAAAGATCTAGTTAGTGTAGAAAACCTTACAAATTCTGACCAAAAACCTTACAAATTCCAGGAAAAAGGCTGGATCTTCCAGATTCCACCAGGAAAGTGAACACAAATGAATCAATAGTCCAGTTCCACGTACGTCGTTGAACAGGAATAATGTTCGAAGGTCAGATTTAGATGGCTGGTGCATTGAAAAGGCAATGAGGACGCAATCAAAGCTTGTTTACCAAAGTGTGTTTCGACAAAAACACCCAAATTAGGCTGTTTAAAGCTAATGAAAACAGTGTTAAAAATAGAAGCCAAAAGTGTACCCGAGAAATTGAGAAAGGCATTGATTTACAATTTTCAAAGTATTTGCGATACCATGTGATTTGAATTATCTCACCTTCATGCTTAAGTGAAATTATCCATCATTAATAGCCTACAAAGACATTTTGATCTTAGTTTCTCTATAACTCGCAAGGCAGTCAGACGAAATTAACAATACGTACTTTTTCTGTGCAACGCTCCCATACAAATCCAAGCCCTACCCTACAGTTGCCTATGAAAAACTGTGAGGATGGCGAGGATTCGGAGAATCTGAAAACGAATACGATAATGGTGCACCTCTGCCGTACTGCAGCTGCTACCTATCTACACTCTCCCTCTTCTTTACCCGATTCCCGAGCAGGAATGAATAACTGACACATAACTGGAGCATACCAAACTCAGGTATCATACCAAGGCTAGGTATTGGTTGGTTATCCAGGTATTGAAAATAACTTATTTCGGTATTTTGTAGGTATTGATATAATACCTCAATGAGTTATTGGTTTGGTGTTGAGGACTGCTTGAGGTATTATTCAATTATGGAAAAATTGCTATTTGTATGCAAAAATTGGCGATTATTATTCAGGTATTACCATACCTGATGTCATTATTCACGTGTTATGCGCAGAATATGAACCAGTTATTATTTTAGGTATTTTACCTCTTATGCAGGGCTTCTTAATACCTCATTCAGGTTGTAGGTATTCGGTTTTCCATACCTGAGTTTGGTATTCCTCAGCTATTTTCTCCTGCTCGGGTTGTAGCACAGCAAGTGCAAACGAGTCACTGCTGCTGCATCTCCCACCCACTACTAGGTATCGTTAAAAAAAGTAGCTATAAATGGTGCACCATAGTGCAGGCGACAGCTTCACCAGCATTTACCAGCAGAATTTATTTGTGCTCCGATGCTCTACCGAAGCCACCCTCATCCCTCTCACAACTGATGGCTCGAGATTATTAAAAACTAATTAGATATGCTTTAAAGTGCCGTGTTATTGATTATATCTCGCCGTCTGCGCCCGTGTGTTGGGGTTGGACGGGAAACGACGATGTGATGCTGAAACTGTGGTTATTTTTTTGTTGCGGGCCCGTTTACCAAATGTTCCGATGCCAGCATAGAGGAATGTTTAATTATATGCCATATTTGCGAGCGGGGAAATAATGAGCCCATAATCAGGATGATTTCCATGCAAATGAGACCGTTGATCCGAGCTGTTGTGGGTGCGGATTAGAATAATGGAATGTTCGGAGTGCACTTTTCCAATTGGCTCAGTTGAATTTGGTATCGGATTTTGGGTAAACACTTTTGCATACGAATGGAATTTATGCCACGAGAAATCAATTTCCTGATGAGGCGTAAAAACAACAGAGGGTATTTGTTATCGGGAATCGACTATTTATTTGATTACTGCTTGTTGCAACTGCATGCTTTACAGTTGTTTGTATTTTGTGGTTTATTTTGTTGGTTGATGATTGGTATGGAATTAATAATCCATCGTTATTGTATACAATACCAATCATTCCACAAATAAAGAATGTGCAATAGTGACCAAATGTGATTTGACTGAGGTTTATTCAAACTTACTTTTTGCTGATAAAATTCAGATGTATTGGAACGAATAAAATTCATGTTTCCTTTCAATTTTCAAAATTTCTTGAATTCATCAGCAAACATTCAAAATAAATTATAAGTCTAAGAGATTGTAACGGTTGTGAATCCTTCGATCAGTTTTCAACACCTAGTTATGTTTAAAATTCTCCAACTGATTAGAGATGAATTCTAGTTTTCCATCTCATCGACTCTGGAATGTAACATCTCATCCAGAGATATGTGACTCTCATCATTATTCAAGCAGAAAAGAAGACTGAATAATCGTAGATATAAACTACCCTGACAGGAGAAATAATCCCTCTCAACCGGGAAAGAAGAAAAACCCCTCCTCAAAAGGAGTGCACTTGACGACCCCGTCCGACCGCAACCCTTAACAATCAGGGTCGCACAGAAGAAAGCGTTTTTTATGCAATTAGCACTATACTGTTCTTAGTGGTTTGTTTCCGCCCAATCGTCGCGTCCGTCGTCGATGGGTGGCCAAGGCTCAAGAGTGTGCGGTTGCGGCTGGCAGCTTGAGGTGGGCCAGGTTGCACAATTTGTTTTCCCTTGTTTTGATTCATTGCCAAGGTGTGCGGCGGCGACGGGTGGCAGGTTTACATTGTGTTTCCTTCATCGTCATAATAATAAGCTCCGGAGTGCGCACTACCTGGTAACGGTGAAAATCACTCAATGCCAGGAGCTGCATAAACTCGCGAAGGTGTTGCATACATCGATGTATACAGTTTGTTGTGTAAATCTACCCCAAAGAAATGTATTTTTTTTAAATTTACAGATTTGAAGCATGGAGTGTTGAATTTAAGGGAACATTATTTGTTTATCTGGCGATTTTATGAACTTTTCCTCAGAAATCTTTTTTCTGCGAATCTTGTGGAAAACCAAAGGTGACGAAAAAGGTTAATTATTGATATTTCTTCCCCATAACATCCACCACACTGCAAGGCATGGCCCTGTTTTGTTATGAGTCCCAATATAGTCAGCAACTTATGGGCAATGATAATTGTTATGGGTCCCGAGTAAAACTAAATAACAATCAGATAACATAATCTGTTTATTGATGTTTAACATAAATGACAAAATGTGTACAGTGACCCCACAATTTATGAATCGGCAAAAATGACCACAGTTTATGGATCACTCCATTTGATCAACATGGTGATTCATAAATAGTGTACAAAATTTAAGTCAGTTAGGTTGAATTGTCAGGCAAGAAAAAAAAAAAAACAGGTAACAATATTGGTTTCATAAAAACTTTAATTATGAAGAACGCACCATTGATGCTTCCTGTGCGCGGGAAATGTCATTACGTTCAAAAAATATTGGTGATTTTCTAGAAAAAAAAAATGGCACTAAATTTTTGGTATGTTTTATGACAACATTTCTTCTTTTGAATGCTGGCAAAAGATATTTTTTATGTTTGCCCTAACCCTTAATATCACTGTTTCAATAAACTATGTTTTTTTTTTCTAAAACGCATGTAACTTTTGAACCAAACGAGATAACGACCAATTTCTTTGAAAATATGGACCACCCTAATTTTCTTGTACATTGGAAATAGGGCATTATTATTAGGAACAACTTTGTAGTATACCATATTTGTTTTAAAATACATTTGAAGGCGCTGAATGCATCTTTCCTCGTAAATCTGGTTCGTAGACCATTGTGCAATGATTATAATAATCTTCGAAATCGAAATTTCAAGTGACTAGGGAATGTTTCATTTTCTCCTGAATTTATGTAAAATTTTTAACGATAAATCAGTCTACACTTCAGTAAAAGTTATACAGTGGCGTTTCGGTTTTATCACTAGTCGTTTTAATCACTACTCGCCCGAATTCACGCTTTTCTATTCGATTTTATCACGATTTCCGTTTCGTTTTTATCACACTTGTTCTAAAACATTCCGAAATCAAAATAAAATCAATACTGCATTGCCCAGTCCACCAAAACTGTTAAAAAATGTGAACTACGACTCATATATATTGCAGCTGAACGATTTTGATTGAAAATATTACATTTTTTTCTCGTTTCACCAAATTCACGGTTTCGTTTATATCACGGTAAAATTTTTTTTGATCGTGATAAAACCGAAAAACCACTGTATTTAACTAAATGGCTTTATTTGTTAATAAATACATTATTCACAGAAATTTTTGGGGTAACCAAATTGTGCGGTTAACCCACACGCATGCGACTCATCAAATCGCGGCTTTTTCGATAACCTGATGCACTGATTAGCAATAAAAGAGGCTCAGACCACATTAGAAACTACCGGTAGTGTTCCAGAACCGGTTCCGGGTGTTCCGCCGAAATTGCGACTCTTTAGGAAACCTGATAAACGACTACCAAAAAAAAAAAATAGATTCAGACCATATTTGACAAAACCGATAGTGTTACGGAATCGGTGTAAAAATGAACCAAACCCGTATATGCCACACATCAAATCACGGCTGTTTCTTTATGAAACTTTATGAAAGGTTTGCCGTGAGGCTATTTAGGAAACTAAATTAACAGTTAGCAAGAAACTAGTCTCAGACCATATTGGGGACAATCGGTACAGTCCAAGAACTGGATCCGGGTGTCCTGCCAGAAGTGGTAAAATGTAAAATTGAACCAAGCCCATGGATGCGGTACATCAAATAGCAGCCTTTTCGATAATTTATTGAACGATTTGTAAGAACACAGTTTCAGACCACATTGGAATATCCAGTAGTGCTTCGGAAACAGCTCCGGGTGTCCCGCTGGAAGTGGCCAAATGTAAAAGTGATCCAAACCCATGTATGCTACACATCAAATTGTGACTTTTTTAAATTTTACATGAATCATGTAACCACCTATGCTAATAAAATATAGCCTAAATTGTACAGAAAAAACTTTGTCGAAGACCGCAAAGTGATTGTGAACAAATTTATATCCAGGCTTCTAATTATCGTTGGCCTCCAGTGATAGAGATGGTGGTCAAGCAGTCTACTGAAAAGTCTAAAAGTTTTCAGCTCTGCCTGTATGTTAGGTTATCTGGGGTTTTTTTCTTTAGTAATCTGAGGTGATCACAAAAAAGTCTACGTAGTTTATGCAAAGCGCCTTATTGCTGTGTTATAGACTTATTCAGATTTTCTTGAGTTTCCTATAGTCAACCTGTCAGTTGATAAATTCTGTATTTCTCACAGGGTTCATGTTAACACTACATAAAGCTTACGATTTTTGAATTTTTGGATTTTGATATTTTTTTTTGTGAAAATTCAGATTGACCTCTAGAAATAGTCTGAAAGCACTTTAAGAACCAAATTAGACCTAATATAGGGCGTATATAAAATATATTCGTCTATTGAAGCGCATTATATATGGTTTCGTTGAATAAATACACTCCCGTTCAAAAGTTTGGGGTCACCCCCTCAAAAACATGTCATTTTTTTAGGCCCATATCTCCGCCAATTTGCGTCCGATTTCAAAACCCTAGGTTTCATTCAAAAGATAATAAGTCAAAGAAACTTTGAACATGATTTAAAAGAAACTGTTTCAAAAAATTTTGTATGTAAACTTTACCCAAAGTTGCCAAATTTTCTAAAAAATGAATATAAACTTACGGCAGTGTCGCTGGAAGTTGGGTCGACCAAATTTTAAGATGAGAGCGGTAATATGACCCTTTTTCTATTAGCTTTCAACTGCTTTTTACAGAACTTAGCCAAACAATCTAGAAAAAAAGTTATTAAGTAAATTAATCCTTGAAGTCATCGACCAAAAGTTTGGGGTCACCCCTCAAAATGCTGTATCGGCCAAAAGTTTTTCACCAAATCACTTTTCCATGTTTTACGAAAGTGACCCCAAACTCACCGTATACGAAAAATAAAGTCAATTACAACTTAATTGAGTATTGAACTCATGGGGTGTTAAGGGAACAACTTTTTTTGTGTTGTGTACATTATCTATCTTAAAGTTTTGAGGCGTTTGATTTCTTCAGTTTACAATTCTGAATGACATAACAGATGTGATTTTGGTTTGTAAGCATCCCTGAAGCTGTTATGCATGATAATTTTACAATGCAATAAAATTCTTTAGCAATAAAGGCTAGATTAATACACATAACACTAGTTTACAGCATTTTTGAACTCGGTGAGCTGATGATCGTTTTTGGTGTAGAATCATGCCCTGAGTCCGAAAACGCGACGGGAAAAATACAGTAGAGAGGAAATTTTTTCGACTTTCCATACAAGGTTGATGATTTGAAATCGATTTTTGTTCTATTTTTAAGCAAAGTCGCTCACTTCACACACCTCATTCTCCGTAATCAATGCGCTGATTGACCTGAATTTTTTACTGTAACTCGCCTACATATGATATGTCAAAAAAACGTTGAGAAAGAATTTTGAAATTGTTTTTTTCTTATTGAAAGAAATACATTTCTTCATATATCTTTGTAAATATTGCTAAAATTTAAGAAGATCGTTCCCAAAACTCGCCAATATCTTGAATTTTATCAATCTGACGCAAAACTTACATTCAGATGATCAAATGGTATTATATTCAGCTTTTGATTTATGGAAAAAGAATTAAAATTGGTTGAACAAAACGCAAGATATTTGAATTTTATTAAATCCCATATTTTAAAAAGTTGTAAAACTCGATATTGAGCTAAAACTCAAAAACTGTTCTTCTTTAAATTTTTTGAAGCACGGTTTAAAAATCAGCGGTAAATTATGCTTCAAAAATTTTGGTCTTTGACAGAAGTTTACGACTTTCGTTTTTTTTTTGTAAACTAGTGTAATTAGTTATTTACATATTATCAATAATTGACGCTACTCAATGACATCCAAAACTTTTTGGAATTATGAAATATCGTTTGGTTCATATATTGAATATATCAGGTTGCTACTAAGATCTTGCAAAGCAAACAAAAGAAAAAAACCCTAGCCATAGCATTGAGTAAATCATATAAAAGTTTATCGCTTCTAACAAAACACAAACAAATGGGAAAAATAAATGAATTGAAATAGTTGTTACTTCCTCAAAACAATCATTTGCTTTACCTTGCTCATAAAATGTTTATGCTCCTACAGCTCAACATTTTAAAATACGACCTATCAGCGATTAGGTTGAGCCGTACAATATGGTTACCCCAAACAGTAGCTATGCATTATGTATGTTTAAAGTAAAGCCACTCAGCAACAATCGACAGTATTTTTGCAGAATTTATGGCTTATTAGTTGACCCCGGCAAACTTTGTCTTGCCTACTGCGTTTTTTGACGTTCCAAGACCAAGTCCCCGTACGCAAAATAAATGAAAAATCGATTTTCAAAAACTCTTAATTTCTTCATGTTTTTTGACTCATAAACCTTCCTTGGGTTAAAACTAACAGAGCAAATCCAAGATGACCCAAATCTGACGTTCCGTTTGCGAGTTATGCGCGGTCCCACGTATGCCACTGCATTTTTATATATACATATAGAAGATTAATCGTGACACTTCTTCAATAAAGTCAGATGACATTTAAGCATTCCTTGCTTCTTCAGGACTCACATAATCTTTAAGGCGATGTTCAAGAAATATTACAGTCACCATTTTCAATCAAATAATTCTTATCGTTCTGCGAAATGTAAGAGTTTTTACATTTCCTCCCCAAAATTCCTTGACACCCCATTTACATATTTTTGAACAATTCATACATTTTATTATAGTTATTTATGTAACGAGTTGCAAAAAGTTTATTTTTTCATCACGAGTCGTACATTTATCCAACGAGGCCTGCCGGGTTGGATAAATACGAAGAGTGCTGAAAATATCGAGTTTTGCAACGAGTTCCATACAAAATTTTATGCAATGATTTTTTTCATATTGCAACCCATTTGAGTTGCATAATGATCATAATGCAACTCAAATGAGTTGCATTATGAACATTATATAACTATTTTTCATTATGCAACTCATTTCAGTTGCATAATGATCCAGTTCTGAAAAATTGGCCATTATGATACAGAAATGAGCTTTATAAAATATAAATTACTAGCTGTCCCGTCAAACTTCGTCTTGCCAAGCTGTGGTTGTTTGACAATTGTTGAGGTCATCGCAGCAACGCACTCTAGATTGATTTCATTTCGATCACGTTGAATTTCTTCCCGGCTCAAAAACAATCAGTATTTTCACAATTTTTATACTTTTTTAGATTATTTTCGTAACTTTTTCTGCATATAAACACAGCCACCATGAATACGAATCGAGCCGTGCAAGAGTCGTGCTGATCGGTTCATCCGTTCGTGAGTTTTGTTGCCTCAAAGGAACTTCAAACTCATTTTTATATATATAGATGATACTAAATTGCATAAAATATATTTAATTACTCCAAACAATACTCTAATGTTATAATCTATTTGCAGAGAAGGTATCAATACAATGATTAAACTGATTTTCCTGAAAGTTTTGAGAAGTTAAACCCATAAATTAATGTGAGCGAAAAAAAAAATCTATACCTTAACGTCCCCTTTTACGGTATTTCAACATCATATTGCAAAAACATGATTTTTTCAGCACGGATCGTATTCGTATATTTATCCAACGAGTCTTGGCAAGCTGCATAAATTCGAAAATTTTTGATAAAAATCGAGCTTTTTTAACGAGTTGCATGCAAACATTTATGCAATGATTTTTTTCATTATACAATTCATTCGAGTTGCATAATGTTCATAATGCAACTCAAACGAGATTGCAACTGCATTGAGTTGCATAATGAACCAGAGCAGAAAAGTAAGTTATCATGATACTGAATTGAATTACATGAAATAGAAATAATGATATTAAATTGCATAAAATACATTTTAAAAAAGACATGGATACCTTCAGTGCTTCCAGTCGCTCTTTGAAGGAACCACGACAGTAGACAACGAACTAGCATGCAACGCCCAGTGGCACAGCCGAGAACTTTTCTTGATAGCTGCAGCGGGAGTCGAACCCGTGTTCCTCAAAACGATGCTCTTAGTCGCTCTTGGCGACACTAGCCGCACGACCACGGAGAGGCACTTGAAGATTAAATGGAAAATTCGAAACCACTTCTCAAATTTTGGTCTTCGCAGACAAACGCCAGATGATTTTTTGAAAAATTTGTATTATTTTATTTTTTCAAATCAGTATCCCATACAAAATTTGTGTGAAATATCTGTATCCCATACAAAAATAAAATAGCTTCTCTTGCTCAAAAATCTGTATCTCATATAAAACGCAATCTATACGGATGCTCAACAATCTGTTTAATATAGATAAATCTGTATACATGGCATCTCTGTTCCCAGAGCTCCCTCCTTCCTTTACTCCATATAGAATAGGGTGGCCCACGTCTATACAAAAAACATTAAATTCGAAAAATGCCAGGCCTTACCTGATGAATCAGTTGTTTTGGACTCCCAGAAGCTACGACCAAAACTTGATCAGAATTGAAAAAAAATCTAAGAGGCGCTCAACGAGCCTGAAGTTTGCATGGGAAAACTTGGCCAAATGTGTGCAGAAATCTTAAGTTGGCAGCGCTTCTGATGAGACAATTTTATGTTTACCGGCATATTTTTTTTATAAAGTATGGAACTTTTTCAATTATTTATGGTTTACAAGCATTTTACATATTTATTGAACATATGTTTATTCGTTATGAAGCGCTTTATGATTTTCTAAGGAGCATTTTCAATTGGCTATGGTCTCAATAGTCTTTTGTCAAACAAAAATATTCATGTGACCATTTTCAACTAATTTACGATACACTACTACTTACTCGGGTTCGCAAAGTACCATCAGTAAAACTGATTGGGAGCCTAGATATGAGCAACCTGATATTCCATTTCCTGTTTCCATTTGTTTATTATGATCTTTGGAAACATACGATTTATGAAAAATAACATAATCAAGAAAGTTTCCACCCAGAGAAAGAGGTCAACTTTCTAGTTAACTAACATGTATGATAACGACTCCAAATCCAGACTTTTTTTTGTCATTAGGTTTCTGTAATCATAATATTCGTATGGTATGCTTATCAAAGGCTTAAATTTAGCTATGATTTAAAAAAAATATATTTTTAAGAATAATTATACCTGATTGGGAAACTTGTGTAATTCATTGAATTCGCATATTACATCACCGCATCGGTTATAATCAAATTTCCAATTTTCAATCATACTTACGTCCTTCCCGAGCGTGGATTTCTCGGTGCTGAGTCCGTTGAGGTTGAGGTTCGAGTGCGTCGAGATGTGATTTTCCACCTTAATCTGATTCTTTTTCGAGTCGGAGCTGAGCCTAACACTGGACCATTTTTCCTGTGCCTGCTGCTGGCCGCCGCCGCCGCCGGTAGATAGTGGGTGGCAAAAAAAAACGGAAACGACGCAGATAGCAAACAGTAAAGAGCATTCAGATGCAATCGAACAGATGCAATTGACGCAGACAGATGGGTAGAAAAGAAGGATGGATCGGAAGCGGGGACGGGAACTTTATTACGCAAATTGGAAAACACGTTGCACAGATTATTGCGAACTGACACCGCGATCTGTTTTCGAATTCTCGGGCGATATAATAACACTTAATGATAATAGGCTTGCAGTCAGTGTGTCGTTAGCGGGGACAAAATTCATTTATATTCGTTAGTGAGTTGGTTATTCTGGAGCTGGGATGACTTTAGCGCTTTCAAATCATATGAATGGATGCTTTCCAGGAACTTTTCGAATGAGAGCTCTCTAGATGTTCTTAGTCATAGAGTATCATCGGTAAGAAAGTTCATTGTTAATAACTGTGATAGTACTGGCTGAGAAGCAGCCTTTGTTCTATTGAAAGATTACAGCAAGAAGGAAAAGATGAAATCATCATAGGAATTGAAAAAGATTTCTACTTGTGTACATGTAATTGATTCAGTTAGAATGGTCATGGGCCACTCCCAGAAAATGTGGCTGTTGATTTATTGAGCAATTTAACTATCTGTGGTCAATTAACAGAGTAAGTACCGACCATAGTTATACACAAGCATCAGGTGTTGTAAGCTAAGCTTCAGGTTTTGCATTCAATTACTCCGAGTATCGAGCCTTGTATGTGTATGCAATTATGCATGTCCCAAGTAGAACGTTGTTCCACCCTTTTATTAAAATTCTACTGAATACCAGTTGTAAACATGTTTTATGTCTGGCAGTTAATACTAACTTTAAAAAGGGAACCGAGTGCAACGGTGAAACTCAAACTCATGCAATTTGTTTGAAATAGTGTATTCCCAAATATTTGTGAATTAAAATTTAATTCACTTATGTTAAACCACAGCACTGAAAACACACCGGATACACACAGCTATAATTGGCAAAAGTCATCCGCAGCTTAACTTTGAGTTGTCGTTCCAGTCAACGAAGCGCAAAATTACTACACACTGTCCAATTTTCCCGTTTTATCACCTCTACTGCAGCAGCAACAGGCTCCGTCCCTGGCCGGGATGGCGGCGCTCCGCCGGAACACGACATTAACTACCCCACTACACGGCGTTATTAATACGCGCGCACTCCCACCACGATGAAACGTTTCCTCTGCGTCCACGATGGACATCCAACGCACGACATAAACGGACACTGACTGTCGGTTGGTCGGTCGGTCGAAGAATCGCAAGCAAACTGTTGATTGGTCTTCGCGCGCGCCACGATGAACTGACTGACTGGACGGACGTGCCGGTGCCGTGTCAGTCACCGCACCACACCGCAGGGACTATTCAGTATCGGTTTACACAACACGACGACGGTACAACTTTTACGATCAGGTTGAAGGGAATAACAGATTGTTTTTTTTTTATGGGTAGGTTGAGGAGGAATTACCACGCAGTGACTCAGTTTCGTGTTCGTACAGGGTTTTTTCTCCATGATTATCGTAGCTTAAAATTTTGTTCTTCTGTCATAAGTGATGTCCTTAAACTACCTGAATCCCTCCTCTCTCATTTCATAGATTTTGGCATAACAAACATTATGGTATGAATCGTAGACTTTGGCCAAAGCCAACCCCTCCGATCCTTTATCATTCCAAATAAGAGTCTACGCACTTTCTGGACTTGCCCATATTAAAAGGTTTTAGCTACATACCTACAAAGCGGCCCATGTTCGCATAATAGATGTAACTGTCATTGACAATTGCAGTAATTGCTGCTTGAAATATGTACTAATGGTTCGTATGAGTTACAAAGTTACAAAGTTACAAAATTTGTAGTTGTAGAAACCGTAGTACCTTCAGGGATTTCTACAGGAGTTTTTCTCGTTATTCTTTCTTAAAATTACTTCGGTACAGTTTCTTACCGATGTTGGCAACATGTGGTGAATTTTATGTAGCGAAAATGTAATGTTGCCAAAATCGGTAAATTTTTTGTGAATTATTTTCAACTTTTATGTGTCATTTTGGCTTATATTATAAACTAGCTGTCCCGGCAAACTTTGTCTTGCCAAGCTGTGGCGGTTTGACAACTGTTGAGCTCATAACGTCACCGCACTCTAGATTGGTTTCATTTCGATCGTGTTGATTTTCTTCCCAGCTCACGAGAATCAGTACTTTATCAATTTTCACCCTTTTCTAGTTAATTTTCGTAACTTTTTTTTGCATATAAACACAGCCACCAAGAATACGAATCTAACCATGCAAGAGTGATCCTGTTCGGTTCAGTTGTTCGTGAGGTTTGTTGCCTCAAAGGGACTTCAAATTAATTTTTATATATATAGATATGGACTATTCACAAGTTATTAAACGATCCCCGTAGGTGACGTTCATTAATTACGCCATGATTTGTAAAATTTTCTTTTTTGGTAAACTTAAATAATTTTGATTTTTCAAGAAAAGTAAGGCCAAAATATAAATTTAAGACAATTTTTTTTGTTTTAGTATTTCTTGTAGAGGCTTTCATCAGGATATCTGACATTTTTCCAGCAGTTCCTAGTGACATTTATTTGAGAGGTTTTCCTGGTTTTTTAATGATTCAAGTTGCGGTGATCCTTCCAGGATTTGTTATAGATATTTTCCTGTTTTTTTAGTATTTTTGTGGTTTCTTTTAAATGTTTCCCATATATCTTTCAGAATTCATGCATTTGTTCCTTTAGGAATTTATCTAACAGATATCGCTGAGATTGCTCCAGTGTTTTTTTCCACGGGTTTCGTCCTGAAGCTTTTCCAACCTTTCCACCCAGAGAAAATTTCGAAGCTTTGGAAAAAGTTCCTTCTCGCATTTCTCTCCCAGCTTTTATATTCCGAATTCCAAATTCCAAATTCCAAATTCCAAATTACAAATTCCAAATTACAAATTCCAAATTCCAAATTCCAAATTCCAAATTCCAAATTCCTAATTCCAAATTCCAAATTTCAAATTTCAAATTCCAAATTTGAAATTCCAAATTCCACATTCCAAATTTTAAATTCCAAGTGGATTTATAAATACAGTGTATCAAACAATTGTCCGTACAGTAATTTTTTGATCCAAATAATTATTCATTTAAATGTTTATTAACTTTTTCATACGTCAATCAAAAACGCTGAAATTTTGACCAATCATAACACAAATTTTGAAGCTCCATTGATACAATTTTGAGCGAGATCCAATAATTTTTCTGAAAATAATTAAACTTTTAGTAAAACTTATAAGATTTTTGAACATATTTTTAAAATATTACATCTCAATGTACTTGATGAAACTTTTTTCATTTTTTTTTGTATTATATCTTATACCTAAAGCTTTCATATGCAGCTTCGTTTGAGGTTTTATATTCACTACAAAAAATATGAAAAATCTGTATATGTTTAGAGTGTCATTTGGAAATTTATCATATTTTGATCAATAAAAGTGCCAAGTGTTTTCAAGTTTTTTAAACTCTCTTAATGTAATATTTTTATACAGGACCTACTAAACTGAATATGAAGAGTAGGTCCTATGGATTTTTCGTTCGGTTAATGCACTTTTGGTGGCAAACGTTTGGCAGATTATACATAGGATAGACACAATAATCGGAACAGGCAAAATTTTCCCTTTTCAATAATTTTACAATTGGCTGCAACTTTTCGAAAAGTGCATCAAATATTCTCAAATTTTCACTGTGAGTTGATCAACTAGTTGTGTACCAGTGGACAAAATTAGGAAAAGATCGGGCTATTCTGCACGAAGTTACAAGCATTTCAGAAAAAGGTAGAATTATCCGATAGCCAACTTTGAGCTGTTATATCTCCGGATTCAATGAACCGAATGCAATGAAATTTTTTCCATTTATGACTTATATAATGAGCTCTGAAAAACGTTTGACTAAACTTGAAATTAATAACAAGAGAAAAAGTTATGGCGATTTCATTAATTTTATGGTCTTTTAGTAAATTGGTCTATTTTTAATATGCATTCCATTACTTTTTCAATGAATTGCCGCCTATTTTGTTACTTTCTTTCAAAGAATATCTGTATTCAAGACAATCGGAGGGAATTTTAATGAACGATAATTAGCATCTTGAATTTTGAAACGATGTTGAAATTAAAATTTGGTGTTTTATTAGGAAAATAATCTAATTGTTATAATTTTCTTCCGTGCTAAAAATTTTAAGTTGTGTTCAAAGTTTTTCAAAGCTCATTAGGCTGTTACAAATTTAATTTTGACTTTTTGTCTCCCCTCACCCCTTCAAAAATTTTTAGCTGGATTTTGCATTTTGAATATTTATCAAAATATCGGGTTTTGCTGAAAATTCTTTAACAAATCCGATGAGTTTTTAATATTTTTCAGATTAAATGCTTTATTATTTCCACACCCCCCCCCCCTCGACAAGCCAAAAAGTGGTGGAACAAAAAATGAAATAAATATTTGTAACGGCCTTATATAAGTCTTAAATGGTCAAAATTACATTGTATTCGGTTCATTGAATCCGGAGATAAAACAGCTCAAAGTTGGCTATCGGATAATTTCACCTTTTTTTAGAATCACTTCGTGCTGAATAGACCGATCTTTTCCAAACTTTGCCCACTGATACACAAATAGTTGATCAATTTACAGTGAAAATTTGAGAATATTTGATGCACTTTTCGAAAAGTTACAGCTATTTGAATTTTTTTGAGAATGGAAAAATTTGCCTGTCCCGATCATTTTGTCTATCCCCTGTATGTGCAAAATATGCTAAATTTTTAAACATCGTCAAATACATTACCACTTCTTTCATATTTTTTGTAGTGAATATAAAACCTCAAACAATGCTGCATAATTGAAAAAAAATTATCGAGTACATATTGAGATAGAATTTTTTAAAAATGTGTTCAAAAATCTTATAAGTTTTACTAAAAGTTCAATAACTTTCAGAAAACTTATTCGATCTCGCTCAAAATTTTACCAATAGAGCTTTAATTTATGATTCATGATTGTTTAAAATTTCAGCGTTTTTGATTGACACATAAAAAAGTTATAAGCAATTAAATGAAAAATTATTTTGACAAAAAAATTGCTGTACGAGCAATTGTTTGATACACTGTAATTCCAAACTAAAAAAAGGAACTTAGTGGAAAATCTCAAAAGAAACAGTTAGTAAAATTTTTGAGGAATCTATCTGAGGGAAAGCTCGTAATAAATGAGAAATTTTGAGAGAAATACCAAAACAAATTCAAGCACATCCCAAGAAAACTTCAGAGAGAAATCATGAAGGCAATCTGGAATCAATTTTGATAAAACTCCCAAGGGAAATCCTGGACTGAATCGAAGGACGTATCCTGGTGGGAATTTTTTTTTTCATTATCGTACAAATTGGTACGAAGTTTCACAGAATTTAATGATTTTTTTTTCATATATATACACTCCCGTTCAAAAGTTTGGGGTCACCCCCTCAAAAACATGTCATTTTTTTAGGCCCATATCTCCGCCAATTTGCGTCCGATTTCAAAACCCTAAGTTTCATTCAAAAGATAATAAGTCAGAGAAACTTTGAACATGGTTTAAAAAAAACTTTTTCAAAAAATGTTGTATGTAAACTTAACCCAAAGTTGCCAAATTTTCTAAAAAATGAATATAAACTTACGGCAGTGTCGCTGGAAGTTGGGTCGACCAAATTTTAAGATGAGAGCGGTAATATGACCCATTTTCTATTAGCTTTCAACTGCTTTTTACAGAACTTAGCTAAAAAATCTAGAAAAAAAGTTATTAAGTAAATTAATCCTTGATGTCATCGACCAAAAGTTTGGGGTCACCCCTCAATATGATGTATCGGCCAAAAGTTTGGGGTCACTTTCGTAAAACATGGAAAAGTGATTTGGTGATATCTTCGTCATCTATAGTTCAATTTTTATTATTTTTGGCTCATTTCAAAGATAATTAACTAAATTTACGTTTGATGTCTTCAACTTAACGTATTTAACGATTTTTGTATATAAAAATGTTATGTAAAGTTAGCACATTTTACCACGCTTCAAAAAATGAGGCAACTTTACGTTAAGTTTTAGTATGTAAATTTTAACAAATATGTGTGGTTCAGTGTCTATGCAGTAAGTATCATTAATTTTGTTTCAAATAAGCCAAGAAGAATTAAAATTGAATGAAAGATGACAAAGATATCAACAAATCACTTTTTCATGTTTTACGATAGTGACCCCAAACTTTTGGCCGATACAATATTTTGAGGGGTGACCCCAAACTTTTGGTCGGTGACATCAAAGATTAATTTACTTAATAACTTTTTTTCCAGATTTTTTAGCTAAGTTCTGTAAAAAGCATTTGAAAGCTAATAGAAAATGGGTCATATTACCGCTCTCATCTTAAAATTTGGTCGACCCAACTTCCAGCGACACTGCCGTAAGTTTATATTCATTTTTTAGAAAATTTTGCAACTTTGGGTTAAGTCTACATAAAAAAATTTTTGAAAAAGTTTCTTTTAAATCATGTTCAAAGTTTCTTTGATTTATTATCTTTTGAATGAAACCTAGGGTTTTGAAATCAGACGCAAATTGGCGGAGATATGGGCCTAAAAAAATGACATGTTTTTGAGGGGGTGACCCCAAACTTTTGAACGGGAGTGTATATATGAACAAAAACTAAATTGAAAAAAATCAGGCTCGCCTAATTTTCAGAAAACTACAGTGGAAAACAAACATTTTCCACCTACTTTGAAAAATCATAACTCAAGAACGAAGCATCGTAGATAATTTTTTTTTGTAAAATCATATTTCAATTTTCTCAGCAATTGAAAAAAAATACAAAATGAAAATTGATCTCCACAAAATTTTCCACTTTTTCAGAAAATCGGTTGAAAAGTCAAAAAAAAAAAACTTTTTAGGAAGTCCGGAAAAAATCTCGAAAAAGATTCTCAAGATGTGATTTTCTCCGTTCCTCAGTTTTGACCAATTTTGTGAAAATTGTCCAAATGTGTTATAAGAGCCGTATTCTTTGAATAATCATAACTTAAGAACGAAACATCGTAGACACAATATTTTTTTTGTGAAATCGTAAGCAAATTTTCTCAGCAATCAAAAAAAAAAATACAGAATGAAAATTGTTTTCCACAAAATATTCCACTGTTGAGGAAAATTGGTTGAAAAAGTCGGAAAAACTATTTACGAAATCTGAAAAAAATTTCAAAAAAATATTTTTTTTGGAAGGAAATTACATAAGCTACATTCTGTGAAATTTTCAAGATGTGATTTTTCTCCGTTCCTGAGTTTTGACCAATTTTGTGAAAATTGTCCAGATGTGCTATGTGAGCCGTATTATTTGAAAAATCAAAACTTAAGAGCGAAGCATCGTGTTTTTTTTGTGAAATCGTAAGCAAATTTTCTCAGCAATCCAAAAAAAAAGATTTTCCACAAAATGTTCCACTGTTGAGGAAAATCGGTTGGAAAAGTTGGAAAAACTAAATTAGGGGGAGGTGGGTGGGGTGGGGTGGATATCTCTTCAAGGAATTCTTTTAGGTATTTATCTTGAGTTTACTATTTGAGATTTCTTCATGAACTCTTTGTGAGATTATTCAAGACAATCTTCCTGCGATTCTTCCAAAACCTTCCAGAAGTTTCTCCTGCGATTCCTCGAGGAACTTAGCCAGGGATTCCCCTAGGAACTCGCTTTGACCTCCAGGAGTTCCAGCTCAAGCAATATCTTCCGTTGTTTCTGCCAGCAACCTTGCTAGGATTCCTCTAGCAATACTAACTGGTGTGCTTCCATGAAATCATCTAAGGATTCCTCCTGAGATTCTTGTTGGAATTCTTTCGGCAAATCTTCCTAGGATTCCTCCAAAAATTCCTCCAAAAATTTCTCCTGCGATTTCTCTCGACACTCCTACACGTTTTTCTCCAGAATACCTCTACCGGTTCTTCAAAAGATTTCTCTAGACATTCCTCCTGGTGTATACTCAAGGAACATCTTGTTTCTCCCAGGCATTCCTGATGAAATTTCACTAGAGATTTCTTTAATAATGCTTCTTATGATTTTTCTAGAAATTTCAAATATGTTATCTCCAGAAATTCTTTGAACGATTCCTCTAGAGATTTCTATTGGGATTTCTTCAGCTGGAATTTCTGTAGGAAGGCTAAGAGGAGTTCCAGGAGGAATTCCTTGAGAAATTTCTAGATAAAAACTCTCGGGGAGCTCCTGGATAAGTCTTTAGAAAAATACTTGGAAGAATCACCAAAAGCATTTCTGGAAGTATCCTAAGAAGACTGCCCGGAAGAATCTCAGCAAGAACGCCAAGAGAAAACCCTAGCGGGATTCCTACAGGTTTCGCAGTAAAAGTTGCTGGAGGAGTCCCAAGAGGCATTCCGGAAAGAACCACAACAGGAATCGCTTGTATAACCCCGGCTGGAGCTCGTGCATGAAGGTCAAGAGGAGTTCCTGGAGGAATCCCATGGGTAATTTTTGAAGATATCCTAGAATAATTTTCTAATGGCTTCGGCTTGCAGTCACAGAAATAGACGTGAATTCTTTTATTTCAACGCCGGCGTTTCGATCCTCGGGTTTGGATCTTCTTCAGGGCTCGAAACCATTAGAAGTCACACCAAAATCAGTCACCCAAGAAACAATACTGATGGAACTACATACTGGAAAAATCGTAGAAAGATTGCCTTGAATCATCTCAAGAGTTTTTGAAAGAATCCCAGGACAAATTTCTAGAAGAATCCCTAGAAGAACTCCGGGAGGTATAAAAGTAAGAATTCCTGGATGAGTCTTAGAAGGAGTGGATGAAAGAATGACAGCAGGAATTGCTTGAGGACTCCAACTGGAACTCTTGGATGGCCAAGAGAAGCTCCTGGAGGAATCCTATGAAAAATCCTTGGAAAAAATCTCTTGGATTGAAATACCTGAAGGAACTACGGGAGGAACTTGTGGAAGGATCTTAGGAAAACTGGAGGAATTGCTGGAGGAAACTATAGAGGAATTTCTAGAGAATCCCCATCAGGAATGCCGGGAAGAATCCAAAGAAAAAATCCTTGAAGATACCTGGACACCTAAAGAAGTCCCTGGATAGACCGGTAGATGTATTCTGGAAGAATCCATAGAGAAGACTCTGAAGGAATCGCAGGAGGAATTTCTAAAAGAACCTCATGAAGATGAAAAATTCCATCAAGAATGCCAGGACAAATTCCTATGGGTATCACTAGAAGAACTCCTGGAGGTGCCATAGTTGGAAATTCAGGAGAGAAATTGTTGGAAGAACCGCAGGAGGAACTGTTTCAGAAATCTTTGTAAGAAGGCCAAGAAGAGTTTCTGCAGGAATTCTATGAGGAATTTCTGGAGGAATCTCTGGATAAAATCTCTGGAGGAATTAACGGGTGAGAAATCACTAGAAGAACAGCCGATGCCAGGAGAAAGCACTAGAAGAATCCCTGGCAGAATTTTTGAAGTACAATTTCCTGAGGAGTCTTGGGAGGATTTGTTGGTAGAACTACAGTTTCCATTGCTTTTGAGGAATCCCAGCTGAGATTCCTGGATGAAATTTCTGATGATGTTCCTGAAGGAATCACAGGAGAAACTTTTGAAAGGTCCCACCAAGAGTTCTTGAAGAAATTTCTGGACGAATTGCTAGAATTCTGGGATGGTTCATACAAGGAATTTCTAAAGAACTCCTAGTAGGAACTGCTGAGAGAATCTTTACAGAAATTATTGAAAAAAAAAAAAAAAACACCGGGCATGCCGGGAAAATCCTAAGGGAAATTCATTGCATTAATACCTGGCGGAATTCCGCACAAACGGCGAACTAAACGCTCAGGCAGGCCAGGAGAAGGAATTCAGACCGATGATTGAAAAGGTGAACGAAAACGGCCTACGACTCATTTATTTCGCTTCCTCTATAAACATGGCCTATGTACGTATGGCACGTAGTATCTTTTTCCAACATAGTCTCCCTTATCTTTGCACCTGGAGATCATCAAAGCAGACGGACCAGTGATTGAAAGATGGAAGCCGCAGTTGGAGGATTGGAGGCATTGGAGGCCAATACAACAGAGGGCTGCACAAGGGGCTGCAAAACGGTGAGTCGATAAGGAGAGCGTCCAACATAGCTCTGGTCCTCACAAGTTCCTACCTCATGATTCTACGGGTCAAGCCGCCTACCTCAAGATTCCACGTGACAAAGACCGCAGCTAAGAGTTGTGTGCTTAGCTGGTAGTGCAGCATGGGCACTGTTGTCCTTCTGACTTCAGCTAGATTGAGGTGGTACGCCTCGAGCGTCGGTTCACCAAGGAGGTGCGGCTCAAACAGCGTCTGTTCTGGCATCCAGCGGCTGAGTAAGAAACGCTGCACCACGCCTAGATAGATCCAAGGTGGTAGCCCCATCAGCGTGATCGTCCCAGTGTTGGTTGGGACGTTAAACAGAACTGGCACGATGGCCCTCCGGCGAGACAGGAGTGTTGGCGTAGGCCCAATAAGCCACCCGTAAATATCCCCATTGCGAATAACATAGGAGAAAATACGACTCGATACAATCGACTAAGACCCACGCGACGAAATAAGGACTACGATTGGAAACTTGGAACATGGAATTGCAAGTCACTAGGTTTCGCAGGATGTGACAGAAAAATCTACGACGAACTACATCCCTGCAACTTCGACATCGTGGCGTTGCAGGAACTCTGTTGGAGCGGGCATCGAGCGGCTACCTTCTACCAAAGCTGTGGCACCACCAATGAACTGGGAACAGGATTTATAGTGTTGGGCAAGGTACGACAACGTGTGATCGGGTGGCAGCCGATCAACGCAAGGATGTGCATGTTAAGAGTTGAGGGCCGTTTCTTCAACTACAGCAACATCAACGTCCGCTGCCCACACGAAGGGAGACCTGATGACGAGAAAGAAGCGTTCTACGGGCAGTTGCTCGCCGCGTGACGTGAAAATCTTTGTCGGCGACATGACGCGCAGGTAGGAAGGGAGGAAATGTACAGACCGGTAATCGGGCGAAACAGCCTGCACGCCGTATCGAATGATAACGGCCAGCGATGCGTAAACTTTGCAGCCTCTCGTGATATGGTAGTCCGAAGCACCTTCTTCCCCCGCAAAGATATCCACAAAGCCACCTGGAGATCGCCCGACCATCAAACAGAAAACCAAATCGACCACGTTCTAATCGACAGTAAATTCTTCTCGAATATAACCAATGTCCGCACATACCGCAGTGCGAATATAGATTCGGATCACTACTTTGTCGCTGTATGCATGCGCTCAAAACTTTCGACAGTTATCACCACGCGTGTCGAAGCCGAACGCCGCGGCTGAATATCGAGCAGCTGCGTAACGTAGAAGTGGCTCAAGACTAAGCGCAGCAGTTAGCAGTGTCCCTACCAACGGAAGAGCAGCTTGGCGCAGCTACACTTGAAGATGGCTGGAAGGACATCCGATTCGCCATAGGTAGTACCTCGGCTACAGCACTAGGCTTCGCGCCTCCGAATCACAGAAACGACTGGTTCGACCGCGAATGTGAACAGTTGAAAAACGAAAGGAATGCAGCATGGGCGAGAGTGCTGCAACACCGTACGAGAGCGAATGAGGCACGTTATAGACAGGCGCGGAACAGGCAGAACTCAGTCTTCCGGATGAAGAAGCGCCAGCAGGAAGAACGGGATCGCGAAGCGATGGAAGAGCTGTACCGTGCTAAGGACACACGAAAGTTCTACGAGAAGCTGAACCGCTCGCGCAGAGGCTTTGTGCCACAAGCCGACATGTGCCGAGATAATCACGGGAATATTCTCACGAGCGAGCGTGAGGTGGTCGAGAGCTGGCGGCAGCATTACGATGAGCACCTTAATGGCGACGTTGCAAGTACCGAAGGTGGCGTGGTAACAGTCTAGAGAGATCCTAGTATTTAGAAGGCCGCCAAGGATAGACGGATACAATAGGAAGAGATTTTGCAAAACTACTGAATAGCCACTCTACAAGAATTGTTCAAGTGATTTAGATGGTACAAAACGACATGGAACTTAAGAGGTCGAGAGTGATTTGGTGAATACAGGAGGATTCCGAAGTTGGTGCGCGGCTGCGATGAATCGGAATGTGTTTTGTGTGGAATAACTGACTCAGTTTTATGCAATGTAAAAATACTGTTCTAATAATTGAAATAAATGAATGAGATTTTGTGGACATCAAAAGATAACGAAAAGTAAGGCTCTAATATTTGAATATGTCCTTGAGCGAGATGGACTTATTATACATGTATGCAATAAAAATCTATTAATCGTCATTATCCCATCTCCTGGATTGATTATCCTGTACGAACACCGAAGTGAGTCCCTGTTGTTACAAACACCCTAAACAGATTCACAAACACACCTGTAGATTCTGCGGAACGGACTTGTTTCGGTGCTCATTGTTGAGCTTGGACTGCCGGACGAAGCTGCGGCAGGACTTGGTCTTGAACGCCGAATCCAGACTGGTCGCCGTGGACGAGCTGGGCTTCGCCCCGACCTCGTTCGTCGTCACTATCAGCGGGATGTTGGTTTGGTCTTGACTGTGGGCCCGGCTCATTTTCATTATGGACGATGATATCGATCGTTTGATTTTCCTTTCTTCCGTGTAAATTTTATTCATAAATGCGATTTTTTGTAGCTGCCGCTGCGGGTGCGCTTGCTGACGACTGACGAGGTTGGGATTGTTTTACGGGGCTTTTCTGGAGTACGGTGGATGGAACCTGGCTTTGGGGATTTATTTTCAATTCTTTGTTGTTTTTTGTTATAAGGTACCCCGGGGCAAGTGAGAATCGGGGGCAAGTGAGACCTATAGCTAGTATTTTTTTAAATATTTATTTTTGAGACTAACATTCTTCATGGAAAATATAGATATCACACCTACGGATACTTTGAAAACAAAAAATGTTATTGTTTCAACCATAAAGAGACCATATACGTTATTGTTGTTCATATGTAATTTTCAATTCACTAGGTGAGATTGACGTGCTCTACTACATTCGTCGTTTAAAAATAGATTTGTCATTCTACAAATACTTTTTCAGTTTCAGGATAGTATTTGGAGTTCTTGCAAATGATTTCAAGCGAAAAAGCTGTATTTTATTTTTATTTATTACCTTTAGTTTACTGCTCTCACTTGCCCCAGTGCATTTTGCTATCTGGGGTAAGTGGGACCTATGAGAATAAACAAACACAATTTTATGGGTTCATCTCGCCTTGTCTAGCAAAAGGTGAAATTAACACGAAAGGCAATAAAAATTGACACGTTAAGTAATCTACTATTGAATTAAACTTTATTACCTCTATATAGATGATAAAATTTTTGCTAAAAATTGTGAAACCTTTGGTAAAACAAAAAAAAAACAAAAGCATGTTTTTTTTATGTTTTTCTCTAAATATCTTCCATTATTGTTTCGCTTACCGCTGCATAATGAATTCTTTTGAGCATTCAGGAACCGTCCATAAAAAATTAAAATAGGGAATTGACCTTTTCAAAATTAATGATTTAATAAAAACATTATTTAATGATCGTAAGATTATGTAAGAGAGAAGATATTACTGAAATTTTCAAAACCCCAGATTTACTTTTGGCGAGATTCATTAACTATATAATATAGAGACTAAGTTTCGAAATCTTTTGTCTCTTCACTTTACGGCGCTTTTTGTATAAAAAAAATATATTTATTTAGCATGAGCTGCTAGAGTTGATTCAAGTTTTTTTCCCAGCGATTTCTACGTAATTTATGCACGCTACCATAAACCTCTTCTTATTTTAATCTCCAAACATAGTCATTCATATAAGAGATTTATGATTTATGTTACCTTATTTGCTGTAACTTATATTAGGCCCTTTAAACAAAAACTCTGAATAGGTCCCACTTACCCCGTGAAACGCAGTAAATGTAGATCTGCTACACTTTTCATTATATGCGTAATATATGGAAAGTAAAATTTTTTAAACAGTTTTAATGCACGTTAATATGTACAAATATACCAACAACGTCTTTTGGGTTCATTGGAATTATAAAAAAAAATGTGTTCTGAAATTTTTGGCGTGACAAAACCAAATTAGCACTTTTTTAGGTCCCACTTGCCCCGGGGTACCTTAATCGACGAACTTTTAGCGGCACCGATTGATTTGGAATTTGCGTTTGGATGCACATCAAAAACTTTTTGTTTGCTTTATCTAATACACAATTTAATTCTAAGCTGTTGTGCAGAAGGGGAAAATGAATGGAAAACGGAATTAGGTCATTTCCGAGTTAGGGGCATTGAAGCGCGCCAGCTCCTGGCATCAACCTCGGTGGCAAGTTCTGAACAACAATAGTAGTAGCTATGGATGGAGTGCATAGTTGGTGCTTGGCTGGAATTATTGAATAACAAAACCGCACGACAAGTGCATTTAGAGTCGCCAGAGGCATTGCGGCATAACGAGCCTAGTAGCCAGCCTATCCAATGAGGGAATGTGCTGTGTTAGCAGTTGTGGCGAAACAAAACAACGACCGTTCGATATCGTTTGAATCGAAAGTGCACTTTATTGATAGGGGGCTGTCCATAAACCACGTGGTCATTTTTTTGGGACTTTTCAACCCCCCCCCCCCCCCGTGGTCATTTGTCCATACAAAATTTTTTATTAGTCCATACAAAATGGTCATTGGCCGAACCCCCCCCCCCCCCCCTCATGACCACATGGTTTATGGACAGCCCCTAGGGTGCTTTAGGGTGTGTGTGTGTGATTAGCTGCCGTTTGTCGGTCTGGTGAACTTGATGGATGGTTTTCTGGGTAGAGCAAACGAAACACGGCGTTGAACGCCGAGCAATGCATCGTGCGTCTCCATAATTGTACGACGAGTGCGTAAAAATGTTGTATTTAAATCATTATTAATTAATTCTAAATATTTTTGTCATTTTTTTTTTTATAATATCCATGATCATTGACAAAAGACAGCAACTGCTTCAAGCCTTCTTTAGCCTACTTATATGTTCAGGAAGTTCTAGGTTATAGACAAAAACATTATCGCAATACTTGAGTTTTTTACTGATAAAGAAGCAAATTAACTACAACTTTGTCGAAGACAGCATTCAACTTCTGTCTCCTCGGCAAATCCTTTAATTTATTCAAAGCTTCCGCACTGATGGTGAATATAAATAAACATGCTGTAAATGTAAGTATTTATTAAAAACACAACAACAACAACAATAATGGGCAATGAGGTGCATACACAATTATTGTTTATTCTACATGTTTTGTTTTCCATTAATTCCATTCGTTTTGACTCTACGTGGGCAAACGGCAAATCCAAACAACAATAGTACTGAGAACCCAACAGCTAGTCACATCCACCAGGTTTTCCCGGAATTTTCTTTTCAACTTCGATCCGTGTGCCGCGAGAGTGAGAGCCCAGAGCTGGTGCGATTCAATCCACGTTCAGCGGTGTATGTGTTTATTTATTTTACTATATCCTTTCACGTGACGAGCGTAGAGAGGGCTCTTTCTGTAGGACACCATAAGTACTCAACCCTTTCCGCTGTAGTAGCAGCGACAACAACAGCAGCAGAAACCGTGGAAAATAATAAGGGAAGTCTAGTGACTGACTAACAGACTGACTGACAGACATCCGCTGATCCTTTCTTGAGGGACTCTTTTACCAGGCAAAGCCTATGTGACACAGACTTGTTTCATTATGAATGAAATTCCTCGAAAGGACAGCCCACATTAAGGATCGCTTTCAGCGATTCACCACCAACGGTGCGGTCCCTTCCCAGCCAGTCTTCATGTCTCCCCCACCTATTTACTATCGTTACGGAAATGTTACCCGGCCTCTTTCGTCGATCCGCCATATCGCGGTGGGAGGTCCCGACTGGGTTGGATGTGAATAAAACATCAAGCTACTTTGCCAGCCAGCCAGCAAACCTCACTGAGAGCCAACATCGTCGATAAACAGGGGAAAGTGGGGAAAGCGGTTCCCCGCTACCTGGGAAACCATTAAATTTTGTGATGCAAGAAAATTTGCAATTATTTCAACTATGTTGAATTTATTTGCACTTATCTAATACCAAATAGAGCATGCAAGCCCAAAACAGGAAAAAATATGCAATTTTTGGCTCGATATTTTTCAATTTGAATGAGATTTTTTTTTGGCTCTACCCCATTTGGCATAATACGAAGAACAGCCTTCTTGGTAAGAATGTGCGTAATCCTTGTTATGCCAAATGGCCATTATGCCAAACGGCATTATGCCAAACGGCGTTATGCTAAATAGCATTATGTCAAACGGGGTAGAGCCGATTTTATTTTCATGCACTGGATTCCGCGAAGTTTTGCATTTTTTTTTTGAAACGGGCGTATGAAAAATAAACCTAACCTTATCCTTCGATTTTTATTTTATTTTCAGTAGCTGAGTTCTAGCCTCAAGAGAGACGAACCAACCCCAAGAGAGACAAACCAATCAATCAATTCTAGCCTCAAAACAAGCCCAGGATGGTCAAATGTATCTAATTTTTTTTTCCTCGAATGTTTATTTTTCATCGATTGCCAAAACAAGCACAAGACACAAGATTTTTATTAATCCTCTAGATACAAAAAAATGAAAACTTAAAAAAATAATAATCCTCCAATACCCATTTTTTTATTTTGATTTGAATATCATTTTTCGTCATCTGATAAATCAATTTCTTGTTTCGGAAAGTAATTCTTTTTAATTAGCGATTTTGTGAAATTTGGTTTTTGATTTTTTTTCTAACTTTTATTACATTCTTACCCCGGAAGCCTATTTAGGATACCGGTTTTTAATACGAAGACATTTTGAGATTTATTTACTGACATTAACATGAGAAAAAAATATAGTGTGCGTGTAAAAGTTTAGAGCGTGCTCAACTCTCCCAAAATCTTTTACTATAATCTATAATGTTAACTGTTGCGATTCAATATTCAAAAGAAAAGTGAAAGGATCTAAAAGGTGATCAAACCATACATTTTTCAAAGAATAAAAAAAATAGAAATACTCTTTAAAATACATCAAAAACGATTTAGATGTATAAAGAGCTGAGCTTAACCGTTATGTGTCCGACAATTTTTTTGCTTTTTTCTACACCATGCTTTTCAAATGGGCGCTGGGTACCCGGGTACCCTGTCGGCCACATAAGGGTTAATAAAGAGTGTATCGAAAATTAACTGTAAATATTCACAACAGCCTTAAAAATAATCTATTCGAAATAACCACAACTTTATTTTTTGAGATACTATCTTTTAAAAAAGAATGGCAGTTCTGATTTTCCAAAAATAATCAAATAACTTGAACTTTTATCTCAAAGATTACACACATGTTTTTAAAAATTTCGACATAGTTATTTTTAGAGGTGTGCGCCGATTTGAAATCTGTCGGCGGCGGCGTTTTGCACTTTTTTGGCTGGCGGCGGCGTGATTGGCGTGACGTCGAATGAATTTTCGGCGGCAGCGGTGGCGGCGTGAAACAGCGTGGTCATCATTTTTAAATCTCTTCAATTCCGTTAATCAATATCAGTGTTTTATTTTTTAGTAACTCATCATTTTGAAGATGCAATGACATGTTTATAGTTACGGTTTAGTTATTTTTTTTATTTTCACATGTTTTTTGTAAATTTATTGAAATAATTGTTATGATGAATCAGCTGTCCAAAAAAATATCCAGAATTACCTTCTAAAGGAATTCCCGGTGGAATTTCTAGAGGAATTTCCGAATAAACTCTTTAAGGAATTCCCGGAGGAACTCGTAGAGGCATTCCTCTAGGTACACCTAGAGGAATTCCCGGATGAACTTTTAAACGAATTGCCAAAAGAGCATCTAGAAGAATTCCCAGATGAACTCTTAGAGGAACATTTGGAGAAACTCCTGGAAGATTTCCGGAAACAAATCTTAGACGAACTCTTAGAGAAATTGCGGAGGAACTCCTAGACGAATTTCCGGAGGAATTCTTAGGGGAATTACCGATGGAACTCATAGAAGAATTCTCGGAGGAAATTCCGGACATTCCTTGTGCAACTCCCAGAAATATTTTTAGTGCAACTAGTAAAGTAATTGCCAGAGGAGTTTTCGGAGGAACTCATAGAGAAATTGCCGAAGAAATTCGAAAAGAAATTCAGTGAGGAACTCGTAGAGAAATTACCAGAGGTATTCATAAATGAGTTCTCGGATGCACTCTCAATGGATTTCCCGGAAGAATTTCTTTAGGAATCCAGCCGGATTTCTAGAGAAACTCCCGATGGAACTCTTAGCAAAATTTCTAAGAAATTCATGAAAAAAAAAACCCGGAAGAACTCGTAGAGAAATTCCCGGATGAACTCAGATACTTCTAGAGAAATTCCTGGAAGAACTCCTAGAGGAACGTTCGGGGAAATTCTTAAAGGACTTCTCGAAGGAATCACCTGGCATACCCAGTGCAACTTCTAGAAAAAAAAACTGATATAGCAACTCGTAGTGAAATTGCCCGGTGAAACTCGTAAAGGTGTTTCCGAAGATATTCAAACTCCCGGAAGCACTTCTAGATGAATTCCCGGAAGAACTTTTAGTGAAAGTCACGGTGAAACTCTTAGTTTAATTCTCGGAAAAAAAATGGTGAGAAATCCTTAAGGAACTTGGAAGGGAAGGAACACCCGGAAGAATCCCTAGAGGAAACCCTAGAGAAATTCCAACAGGAACTTCTGGAGGAATGTTCGGAGAAACTTCTGGAAGAATTTCCGGGCGAACACTCAAAGATACACCTTGAAGAATTCTAGGAGGAACTGCTACAGAACTTGGCGGAAGAACTCCCAGAAGAATTCCCGGAAGAAATCCTAGAGGAATTGTGTATGTATTTGGTTTTGAAGAGGGACTTCAACCTAGTGGTCATTCGTCCCTCTACACTAGAAGATTTGCAGGATGATCTCCTAAAGGAATTTCCAGGAAAAACTTCTAGACTTCTAGATGAATTCCTGGAGGATCTCCTAAAAGAATACCCGGAGTAACTCTTAGAAGAGTTTCTAGAGAAAGTCTCAGTGAAACTTCTGTAGCAATGCCCGGAGAAACTCCTAGAGGATGTCTCAGAGGAAACCCTTGGATTTCCCGAAGGACCTTCTAGAGTTCCCGGAGGAACTCTTAGCGGAATGCTTGGCGAAGCTGCTGGAAAAATCCTCAAAAGAGTTGCCGGAGAAATTTCATCTTTTCTGGAGATGAACACGACAACAACATTTTTTTCAGAATCACCAGCATTTTCTTCAATCTTCGGAATACCTGGATTCTTTTTTCAGCCATCAGTTATCTTCAGGAACCCCGGGTATCTTTGTTAACTCGTTTCAATTCGAAGGACAAACTCTTTCATTTTTTTAGAACTGTTATAAATTTGGACCAAAACAATGGACCACCGCTGAAAACGACCTTACAAATGCACACCTCTAATTATTTTTTCTTATTTTTGAGCAAATATATTATTTTTCAGAATACTCATATACAGGAAAATTAGTTTTGTTTCAAGAAAAATTTTCTTCGCATTTTACCGCAATTCTCAAAATTAAAAAAGGCCATTTTTTGAAGTACTCTTTTTTTATTCGTCTCCAAAGAACGATTACGCATATAAATAAAATACATTTAGTTGAAAATTCATATTTTTTTCAATTGGACATGTTTTTAAATTCATGAAAATGCTAGTTTTACCAGAGAACGGAGTTTTATAACCTCTGAAGATATTTAAAACAAAGCGTCAAAGTACGACAAAAAATTAGGTAATTTTTGGAATAGACCGTTTTCTAAATGTTGGGGTTTTTCTATCGAAAATAAGAATTTAAAATGTCGGAATTGAGTGATATGTTATGTGTGCATAACTGCTTATTATTATTCTCCAGATTTTTCCCCGTACATTTTTTTTGCAACAAGTTATTGAAACGTTAAAAAATAGCATATTGTACAGATTGTTATTTTGTTTGGTGTACTGATTCCACCAATAATACTAAACATTTTTCAAATTTCTTCAGGCTATTCTAAACTCAACTATATTGTGAAGATTTGATAGAAGAATCGGAATAAAAAAACCAACCATGCATTGAGATAGAGAATTTCAAACATTTACAGTTAATTTCCGATACATTCCTTATCGGTCGAAAATATGAAAGTTCTGATTTCCCAGGAAAGAAAAAAATACAAAAATGCCCAAACTTTATCCCGTCTTAGGGCCGGGTTGGGTATTTGTGGGTAAATATAGATTTTAAGTACAAGTTCCAATAAGAAAATACTATGCATAATTACATACTTAAGATACACCGAATAAAAAAAAAGAAAAATGATGGGACCTTGTAAACTGTAACGTTCACCGAGATATGTAAGTTAAAACGGGTGGGGTAAGATGAATCAACGGCGTAACATAATGTTATCTATAAATTTGAATATCGTAATACATAGTTTTTGAACCAAGCTATGTTTTGGAAAAGGAAATTGTGAAATTCTATACTTTTTTTTTTTTTAATTTTCACGTTTTATCTTGACTCGTTGTACCTTAATTTGTTTTTTTACTGTTTTTATCATGTTTTTATCATTCATGTGAATTTTTGACTGTCTCGAATAACATTTAACAAAATCGAAATTATTTTTCTTATTATTTAAATTCTACTGTTACTAAGGTTGGTTGAATATAGAAAAATATATGTTTAGTTTTACAATGGCACTTATACGTAGAATCTTTTTCTGATATAACAAGTGTCAAAAATTGTTATTTATATTGTTTTAAAAATCGATGGAAAATAGAATTCCGAGAAAAAAAATAATTATTATCTTCGGTTACTTGGAAAATTTTGAGTCTCTAAGTCAGCTCTCTACAAAAAAATATTTTGAAAAATTAGGGTTAGGCTTTTTAAAAATTTGAATTATATGTCATCTAAAGTAGATCTGCAATAAATTTCACTCATGATGTATTTTTTTTTCTTAAATCCTTCAATAAGGCGGATACAAATTTAGTTTTGACTTTTTGTCTCCCCCCTTTCAAAAAGTTTTGGCCGGATTTGGCATTTTGTGGGGGCAAATAAAAAAAATATTTATCAAAATTTCGGGTTTTGCTTAAAATTCTTCAACAAATCCGATGAGTTTTTAATATTTTTCAGTTTCAGATTAAATGCTTTATTATTTTAACACCACACCCCCCCCCCCAAACAGTGATGGGACAAAACGTGAAAAAAATATTTGTAACGGACTAATCCTAAAATATATTTGAAGACATCATTCCAAGAAGAAAGAAGAAAAAAAACACTCGTTATATAATAAAGACCTTGAAATTCGACAGGAATTTCTTCAAAAAATGTAATGAAACTTTCCCATGAACTTCACGAATCGATTTATCATTAAATGGCCAAAACCACTAACATTGTCTCTCATTGTTTTGGAGTTTTAAAAATGATTTTTTTTAGAATTATTGAACAGATTTTTTATTTTTGAGAAATATCTCAAAAAAATCTTTTAACATTGGTTTTTGTTTGAATATTAATTTTAGTTTTTTATACTAATATCAGTTAAACATTCTCAAGTGAATATTTCAAACCTTTGATTTATAACAGTTCAAATGAGTCACCAATTGGCCGAAATCGAGGGGTCCACAAAAATAGTTGTGGTTGTAACTAACGGGGAATCCATCAATTTGAGTCACCAAATGAATTTTCCATACTTTTTGGCGAGGACTTTCAGAAATTCGCCATCTTCAACATTTATTAAAGACAATGCGTAAATAGTGAGCTGGTCACAGGCAGCGAGAGTTACTCAGTCGACAATCTACAACAAATAAATCAACCATAAAATCCAACCATAAACCTGAAATCTCATTGAAATCTTTAGACAATTACACCATGAATGCTTTGTAATGCATTCGGAAATTTCTTCGGCAGTTTCGTTGAAAATTTCTTCAGTACAGTATTGTTCCGATTTTATCACGCCCCTATTTAAAATTTCTTTTAAATATTCTACAAAATCTATACGCGTTTTAAATATTTTTAACGTCGCAAAACGCGCCTTCAACATTCATCTTTAGGAAGAGGGGAAACACTTGTTCTCAAATGTAACAGCAAATTAATGAAAAATGAAAGACGGTCGCGCTGAGGGCGTGATAAAATCGGAACATTACTGTAGTTCCTTTCAAACTTGCTTTGAACCTTTTTTTTTAGAAATTTCACCGACAATTCCTTTAAACAATTCTCAGACAAAAATGTATGAGAATTTTTTTGAGAAATTATTCGGCATTTTTTTAGAAATCTTTTAGAAATCTCAGAAATCTTTAGAAATTTCTTCACTAGTTCCTTTAAAAACTACTACGTGAATTCCTTCAGCAATTCCTACTGTGAGCTATATTCAACAATTCCTTAAGGATTTTTTTTTGGCATTGTCTTTTGAAATCCCTGAGAATATTATCTTTCGATTCTTCAAGCAATTCTTAGAGGAGTTCCCTCAGTAAATTTTTTTAAAAGGTTCTTCAGAAATTTATTTGAGAATTTTTGCAGAATATTTTATTGAAACTTCTTTGATAATCCCAATGAAAATATGATTGGAAATTTATTTAGGGTCCCTTTGACCATTCTCATTGGTAAATGAACAAAATGGGACATCATCACTGAATGTTATGAACAAGAGATGATTAGGGCTTCATCATTGTGTAGTAAGATTTTTGAATGACTACACGGGTTTTGTCCAAATTTATTCGAAATTCTCAAATATTCTCCAACTTTGAGGGATATTGGACGAGATGTGACACTTTTTGAGGTCAAAAATAAAAAAAAAACTGACTAAATCAAATTGTCTAGCATTTCTACTTACGGTTTTCCGAAATATCTAATGTTTTGCCACGTGTTCTCTTGGATTGATATACATAAGATTTTTTAAATATATTCAGTGATTTATGGGCAAAATGAGACACATCTCGATGTTTTCCAGGAAAATGATCGGCATTAGGTGATTCCCCGGAGTTGTTTTTTTTTTTTTAATTCAAAATAGTTATTCAACGTTTGCTTGCCGACCGAAACTGCATTGTGTTCAATTTTCCCGACCGGAGCCACCTTTTTGATTTCCTGAATAGAAAAGGAGAGCTACTCTGAACTAGGTACTCAAAAATAATTATGGCAACGGCGACCAGGGGTGTTGCTATGAGAGAACAAAGGGAGGTTGCAGGGATTTTTCTGGGTGTCCAAAGGGTTTCAGCAGGGTACCAGGAAATCTTAGTGGCGTTTCAAGGAAATATCAGGGAGTACCTGGAGGACTCTGGGAAGTTTAAGGAGGTTCATGATCCTCTCAGGAGGCTTTGAAGGGGCTCCAAGGGGGGGTCTCAGAATTCTTCAAGTAGCTTAGGGGGTCTCAGGTGAACTTCAAGGGATCACACTACTGTCACACATTACATCCATGTTACATTCGATGCATGAATATTGTTGTTCGACGGGTTTTGAAGGCGTTACAGGAAGTTTCAGAGAATTTCCGGCAGGTTTAAGAGGCGTTACGCGGGGTTTCGGATGTCGGAGATGTTAGAGGCACATCAAGCATTTTCGGTGGGTTTCAGAGGCGCTTCATGGGATCCAAGGGGGTTTTCATGTGGATTTTGGAGGCATTTCAGAGCACTTTCGGTAGGTTCAGAGGCGTTAAGAGGCCGAAAAAGGTTATGGGGACGATTATGAGGGGCTCGGGGGTTTCGAGGGGAATTTTTGAAGCATTTCAGAATGTTTTCAGAGACCCCCTCTAAGTGTAGAATTCAATGTTCAATGTTAAAATACACGTTAGTAAATAAATAAATAAGAGACCCCTCCACAAAACCCCTAGAAAAGTCATTGGAATGCCTTGAAATGCACCTGAAGCCTCCACAATCCTAAAAATCCCCGTAATCTATTTGGAATATCCCTGAACCCTTTTGATTTAAAGGTGTTCCTGATACCTCCCTATACGACCCTGACTTAAAATGCCTCAAAACGACCCTGAAACCTCCGTAATCCCATTACGGCCTTGAAAACATCATCATCAATTTGAAATGCTCTTGAAACTCGTAAGAACGCCTATATAAGGCTCCAGAATCCTTCTGAATCGCACCGGCGAACCACTTGAAACGCCCCAGAAATGATAACCTCTTGAATCGCTCCTGAAACCTCAAGAAACGCCCTTAACCTTTCAGGACGTGCACCATCAAGCAGCTGAAACTGCACCGCGCTCGTGCTGTATACGACGAGCGAGGTTTTTGGTAGTGTAGTACTTTTTACTACGCCGCACGTCCTGAAGGGTTAAAGCGTTTATGAAAGCCCTTGATACTCTCTGAAATACCTTGAAACTCCCCTGAAACGCCTTTTAAGGCCCCTGAGATCATCCTGAATCACCATTAAAGTCCCTTCCCAAATAACATTGTTAAGTCAAATAGACTAGAAGAGGTTTTTAGAACCACTATAAAACCAAAATAAAAGGTATTAGGTTTTATGACGGTTTTGAAAACCGCATCAAGACTAATTGGCGATCAAAATGATACTTGGGTTGAAACGTCCCTGAAATCCTTTTAAAAAGCTAGCAAAACCTGACGTAACGCCCTTAAAAAGCTCCTGAAATCCCCTGAAACAGCTCCTTTGAAAAGCCCATGATGCCCCTTAGTTCCCTAATTTTTTGGGTGCTTTAGGAACTTCCTGGAAACCTCCTTGGCCCAATCTCAAATGCCCAGGAGCAGGACCTGTTTTAATTTTTGCATCCCCAACCAATTACATGAAAAGAAAGCGTATTTAATTGGTAAAAGAAGGTAAATAATACTCGTATTTAACTCGTACCTTATTAACGGCAATCAAAATTTTACAGCCAACCCAATTTTTGGGTTAACTTGATTTTGATGGGCAAAATCTAAACTTTAGATTCTCAAGTAAAAGTTTAATAATTTACATTAAGGTACACCGGGTCAAAATGAAACGCGAAGTTTTGAAATAGATTTCAATAAAATTTGGAAATTTATCTTTCGATAAAAGATTGTTTGAATCAAATACTATGTGTAATGGCAAACGAATTGTATATCATCATTAGAAAACATCATGTTAACCAGCAGTTTCATCTTACCCCATCCGTTTTAACTTGCCCCAATGTACCTTATTACATGAAAATCTACAGTTACACCGTGCTGAAATAAGATAACCATCACAAAACATCACTTCGTTCATTTTACCAGCTGTCCATTTTATCCCAATTTCTTCTACAAATCAATAAATTACCATACCATATAAATCAGAATTAGTCCATTTACGGATTCATTTCCATTCTTGACCATTTTACTCCAAATCCCCCACATGGGTGGGAATGGACTGCTGTTGTCTCTAAGCTCATCGAAAAAGCTTCAGCCAAAGGGAACAGTACGACAGCGAGAAAAACGTTAGCCCCAGGTCCATTGTTTGGTCCCAGCTGCCAGCCAGACATATAGTCTGGCAGCAGCACGATTAGGTATGAATATCCGGATGTGGGACGCGGCGCGGTAGGGTGGAAATCGAGAGCCCACAGTGAAAGGCGAACAAAAACCATCCATATGGCAACGTATTTTCAAACGAGAGATTATGGGAAATTCGAATATGATTGCTGCTGGTATGATGAGCATTAGGTTTCCATTACAGTTGATATCCTTTTTTCGTTTGTTCGTCCCGAGGGGGCGTATGACAATAACTCGATATCATGTATTAACTTTTCTTTCCCGGAAAGTTGGAATGTAGCATGACACTTATGTAGGTGTTGACTTGTCATGGAAAGATACATCCTCTAGTGGTATCCAATCCAATTCCATGGCAACGCATACTTGACATTGCAGTTTCCATTATTCCGGTAGAAACTAGTTCTTGAAAAATCCAATCAACTTATACCTAGTTCCATATATTCAAAATGGAATGCACACAGCTCAAGAGCTTGGCAGAAAGGAGTACATCCAGTACTATTGTCCAACCGGTAAGAAAAAATTCTTGAGTAAGTTCGTGCCGGAAAGGGGCAAACGTAAAAACGAGAAACATCTTTTTAAAGGGGATCAAATTAAGGTTCAAAAGCATTCACCGGGAGGTAAATTGAAATGCCAGCCTCAATTAGGCGAACAACTTGTCCCAAACGCAGCGAGTTGGAATAATGTTGGGAATGTAATTAAGTCGTGGGAAACATTTTCCAGTTCAGTGGATAACTTCAAGTATGTTTACCGTATCTAAAGCAATTGGTAATGTATAATGTGTTTACACCAAACGATGTACAGCTTTATGAGAAGACACGTAATTGGAAAGCTTGAATTATTTACTGTAGGATTACGCGAAATAAGCTCTCAATAAAACAGATAGACAGAGCTGATGGAAGCGTTACATACATGTATGGCATCAATAGATACTAATACACCTGACACTTTATTTTATATCACTCAATCAGATTAAAACCTTGAATTTTTGAACACAGCTACAGGGGATAGACAAAATGATCGGGACAGGCAAAATTTTCCCTTCCCAAAAAAATTTCAAATAGTTGTAACTTTTCGAAAAGTGCATCAAATATTCTCAAATTTTCACTGTAAGTTCATCAACTATTTGTGTATCAGTGGACAAAATTTGGGAAAGATCGAACTATTCTGCACGAAGTTATAAAGATTCTAAAATAAGGTAGAATTATCCGATAGCCAACTTTGAGCTGTTATATCTCCTGATTCAATGAACCGAATGCAATGAAATTTTGACCATTTATGACTTATATAATGAGCTTTGAAAACCTTTTGACATAATTTAAAATTTTTAACACGGAAGAAAGTTATAACGATTAGATTATTTTTCTAATAAAACACCAAATTTTCTTAAATTTCAACATCGTTTCAAAATTCAAGATGCTTATTATAGTTCATTTAAATTCCCTCCGATTGTCTCTAATACAGATATGTTTTGAAAGAAAATAACAACATAGGCGGCAATTCATTGAAAAAGTAATGGGATGAATATTAAAAATAGACCAATTTACTAAAAAATCATAAAATTAATTAAATCGCTATAACTTTTTCTCTTGTTAATAATTTTAAGTTTAGTCAAACGTTTTTCAGAGCTCATTATATAAGTCATAAATGGACAAAATTTCATTGCATTCGGTTCATTGAATCCGGAGATATAACAGCTCAAAGTTGGCTATCGGATAATTCTACCTTTTTCTGAAATGCTTGTAACTTCGTGCAGAATAGTTTGATCTTTTCCAAATTTTGTCCACTGATACACAACTAGCTGATCAACTCACAGTGAAAATTTGAGAATATTTGATGCACTTTTCGAAAAGTTACAGATAATTGGACATTTTTTGAAAAGTGAAGTTTTTGCCTGTCCCGATCATTTTGTCTATCCCCTGTAGATACTGTCTGTATCTCACCGTGTACAAATTATCATGTTAATTGGTTAAAATTGGAATGGGATACACAAATAAATGGGTGTAACAACATTAACAATCAACACTATTTGTCATGTTGAACATAAGAAAGCTGAAAGCTCTAATGTGTTGCGTAAGAATGACTAAATTACTACTTTAGAAAATACAGACACGGTTCTATGACCCCATCCACTGGTATTGATTGGTTCCATTTAGCCGACCTGTTTGAATTTTGAAATAGCTCCTTGCTTAATTGAAAGCACTTGCAATAATGAATGCCTGCTTTCCATGCTCTATGCTACATCCTTCATAGTGTAATGAGGACCGACGATTTCAAACTTTTCTCCAGGAGAGGTTCACTTCCCAAGCAATGCTTTCAATTTGGTCTTTTCGACCCTAATTCCATGAAGGATATCCATCAAAGATAAAATCTGACTTTTATTCAAATGCCTGATAACGTTTGGCCGTCTGTTTCATGCCGTTATGTAACGCATATTTTCGTTCCCATTACATTCCATTATGGCTCAACAACAGTAAACCAACTGTCAACAAATTGATTTAATTTTCTCTTTGATATCCTCGGAACGTGAGAAGAAGGACGAACGTTCAAACCAAAGTCGAACAAAACGGAACCAATTGAGCTAATTTACCCGTTGAAATGGGATAAAAGGATGTTAAGAAAAAAAAAATAAATTCGATAGGATTAGGGCACTTTACGCCACAGTTGATATGAGGGAATCTTTGACGATTCGTGGCCTTGCTGTTTACGATTCGGACTTTTGAACAATTTGTCAGCTTTCCACAGGTAGTAGTGTGATTCAAAATGTGAGTTCGTGCGCGCTGCCAAGTGTGCTAATTTATGACGTACTGGTGAAATTTTTCTAGGAGCTTCTTGTGGGATTCCTCTACAAATTCCTTTCGGGATTCCTTCCAGAATTCCTTGCGCGAAAGTTAAGTCCAGGATTTCTCCAGGATTTCCTTCTGAGGTCCATGAGGGAGCTCCTTTAGAGATTCTTCCAGGGATTAGTTTAGAATTCCTTAAAAAGTTTTCACTGGGATTCTTGCGGGAGTTTTTTCTGAGGGCATGAGCATGAGCACGGGATGACCGTACAATTCGTAGTTGCTACTCCGTTACTGCATCCTCAATGTGCACTTTCGAGGGTTCGGAACATTATATTGTCAGTATCGGCGCCGGCCACGTCCTTATGGTGAACGAGGAGGCGAAGGAGTGTTACTGTGACAGCCGCTGCTTCAGGAAGTTTCTTCTGAGATTTCTAAAACGATTCTAACTGAGATTCCTTTAAAAAATCTTTCCAAGAGTCCGCCAGGAACTCCATGCAGGATTCCCTCAAGAGTTTCGGGTCTTCCGTGGTTTCTTCAGAAATTTATTCATGATGCTTACAGGAGATTCTTAGGGTGTTCCTTCAGAGATTCGTTCAGGGGTTTATTCAGGATTCCTCCATAAGTTCCTGAGATGCCTAAAGGGATTCCACGTGAGATTCCGAGATTTCCAGCAACTTCTCTCTGAATTAATACAATGATTCCTTCTGGAATTCCTCCAGGAGTTCCTAGATTCCTCCAGGTATTCTGTTCGATATTCCTCTTGGAATTCGTTCCGAGATTCTTACAGAAATTCCTTCCAATATTCATCCAGGAGTTTCTTCTGCGAGTTATCTAGTATTACTCCAGGGATATGTATTCGGGTATTTTCTATGATTTTTCCAGTTCCTTTTGGGGATGTCTACAGCAGTTTTTTTCTGTGATTCCCACAAGAAATCCTTGGAGAAATAATATTCTTGAAGGAAGTTTTAAAGGAACTAATGTAGAAGTTTCATAAGAAACTTGTGGTAGAATTCCATACGGATCACCTGGAGTAATTCCGAAATGAATACCATTAAAACAATTTCTTGAAGTATTTCGCGATGAATTTCGAGAGGACTTCCATTGGGAACATTTGCGAGAATTCCAAAATGAAACTCCAGATAAGCTTCTCGAGGAATTTCAATGAGGAACTCCAAATGGAAACTTGGAAGAATTTTCTTTAGGGAATTATGGTAGAAGTTCCTACAGGAAGCCCGAATGAAATTCATGGGGAAATCCTTGAAGGATAGGCTGACCATCCGTCCCGTATTTAACGGGACAACAAAATTTTCAAAAACTCGTTACTGAAGCATAGTTTACATTTTTGACTCAATTATTCGTTCTTTATAGCTGAAATAGCATTATTAACAACATGCAATTCTGTTTTTAGACATTGATTTCCTTCTTGTTGAGTTTCCGAAAAGTGTCCCGTATTTAATCGGGACAAATCTGGTCAGCCTATTGAAGGAGCTTCTGGAACAATTCCGTGCGGTGTTCTTGGTGAATCTCGGACGGAGCTACTGGAAAAATCCTGAAGAAACAGCTCAAACAATTCATGAAGCAGCCCCTGAAAAACTTCTGGAGAAAATGCAGAAGAAACTTCTAGAGAATACACGGGTGAAATTGCTAGAAGGATTCCAGTAGGAAATCCAGTTCAAGTCGCAGATGAAAATTATGAAGGAATTTCAGAAATAGCTATGAGAGGAATCTCGGAAGAAGGTCCTGAAAGATTCTAGGAAAGATGTCCTTGAATACAGGAACTCCTGGATGGAGAAACAATTCTTAGAGAAATCCAAGAAGGAGCAACTTCCGGAATTCCAGAAGGAACAACTAGAGGAATCCTTAAAGAAATTCCTGAAAGTATTCCAAAGTGAACTTCTTAACAAACTAAAAGAGCTCCTGAAGAAATCCCGAGAGAATTTCCTGGATGAGTTTTAGAAAGAATTCTGGAGAAAATTCCGGTAGGAATTCCTAGATCGTTGGTGGGCTCGACTGTGGTTGGAAACTGTTGTTTTGTGGCTTCTCAGTCTTGACAAAATCAAATCGCTATTACATATTATATTTTGTCCGACGTTTCGTTCCGTTTGGGGTCTTCTTCAGGGACTAGTTTTTTATTGGCTTTTATTTTTCATAATTTATTTTAAAAACTAAAAAAAAACTGTTTTTTGTACCAACAGTTACGGTGTTCTCGTCCAGAACCTGTATCTGTTCCAGAGTCCCTGAAGAAAATCTCATACGGACCGAAACGTCGGACAAAATAAAATAACAGCGTTTTGATTTTGTCAAGACTGAGAAGCCACAAAACATCGGAATTCTTAGAAACTAACACTTATGGGGTTGTTTTGCTAACGTAAGAACTAGGTACACGACATTCACATGACGCGACACGCGAGACAAGACATAACACTTATCGTTCTTACGTCGAATGATTGTACGTTGTTCGTACTCGTCCGAGATGAAGAGAACTCAGTTGATCGTCGTCGTAGCGAGTTGGACATTGTCCCGAGGATGGGTAACATCGCACCTGAAACCGGTCGACAACAAAGGTAATTTTAACCCTTTGACGATTGTAAGAACGATAAGTGTTATGTCTTGTTTCGCGTGTCACGTCTTGTGAATGTCGTGTCCTAGAAACTATCCAGGAATCCCGAAAGGAGTTGCTGGAAGAATCTTGGAAGGAGCCACTGGAAAAACTTCTGGAACAATGAAGGAACTTATGAAGGAATCCTTAATAAACCCCTGAAAAAAATCTCTGAATGAGCTCCCTGCGGTATCCAAGCATAAAGTATTGGGGTCTCTTCTGAAGGAATGATGAATAAATCCCTGGAAAAATCTCTGAAGGGAGCTACCTCCCTAAGGAATTCCAGGAAAAAACTCTTGGAGGAATCTCAGAAAGAAAAAGAAGAAGATATCCTAGAAGAAATTCCTAGACGAATTTCAGACGGATCTCCTGTAGGAGCTTCTTCAGCAAGTCATTCATTTAGTACTTTGCTCGGCGCACACGAACCACACATTCCAATTTCTATTCTACTAAACAACAAGGCCAGGAAGCTTGAAAAATTTAGAAAAACATTACCCTATTAAAAATATTTTAAATTTTGTTTTTAAGAAGTGTTACGAAGATGTTTCTGGACCTTTCAGAAGGTTTCTGAAGGGCTTTAGAGGATTCATAGGTTCTCAGTTGAACTTCATGGTAATTTCAGGGGATGGCCGGGTTGTTTCAACACATTTCAGAGCGTTTTGAGAGGTTGATGAGAGTTTTTAAGGGCTTTATAGGTTCTCACTTCAAGAACTTTTAAGGCGTTCCAGGATATTTTTGAGGGCTTTTATAGGTCTTCACAGACTCAAAGTTTCAGGGGTCTCAGGTGGAGGCGGGTTCAGAGGCGTTTTAAGGCGTTTCAGGGCGTTTCAGAAGGTTACAGAGGAGTTTTAGGAGGCTTCACTGGCTCTCAGGTGAGCTTATGGGGGATTTCAGCAGGCTTTCAGAGGCATTTTAAAGCGTTCATATGTGTTGCAATTGCTTTCAAAAGGGTTTTTCGACGATCTATACTCAGGTGATTTCTTGTAGATCCTTAAACAGACACTGAACTCATCACTTGACATCGCATAGTAGCACGAGGTTGTGTAAGTAAGAATTTTAATCATAATGATCTAGTTTTTTACGCGGTTTTGATTTACGCGGATTTTTGAATACTTAAGGACAAGGTATTTGGAGTACATTGCTCAAAATTTCTAGAGCACCGTTTTTTAGAACCGTTGAACGGATTTGGATTAAAATGCATCACGCTGTTGACAACCATTGAACAATTAGCGTGATGCATTTTCATCCAAATCCGTTCAACGGTTCTAAAAAACGGTGCTCTAGAAATTTTGAGCTATGTACTCCAAATACCTTGTCCTTAAACGCGGCTTAAATTTTTGCAAATTTGCTGAACTGAAAATTATTTTCGACATAATATTTTTTTTTATTTCTTTCAATAAGCTTTCGGAGGCATTTCTGAAGTTTTAAGATGGTTTTCGGTGGATTTTACGAGACGGTACAGAGGCGTTGCATAGGCATTTTTGGGGTTTCGGAGGGTTTCTGTTGCGTTACATGGAGTCCGAGGAGTTTCGGAGGCATTCGAAGAAGTTTAAAAGGATTTTCGGCGGCGGTTTTAGAGACGTTACAGAGGTGTTACGTAGACATTTTCAGGGGTTTCGGAGGGATACTGGGGGTTCCAGAGGGAAACGCACCTGAACCCCTCCGGAATCCTCTAAAACGCCTATGAAGCCCCCTATAATGCCTATGAAATCCGCTGAAAATCACCCAGAACTCCCTGAAATCCCGTCGAACCCCTTGTAACGTACCTTTGAAACCCAAGGAAACGCCTCTGAAGCTTCTTGAAATACGTGTGAAATCCCCCCAAACCCCCTCGGACTCCATATAACGCATCTGAAACCCTCCTAAAATCCTGAAAACGCCTATGTAACGTCTCTAAAACCCGCCAAAAATCCTCTGAAACTTCATGAAATGCCTTCGAAATCTACCTTCAATCCCATCGCACCCCATGTAACGCACCTGGAGCCCCTGCAAACGCCTATGTAACGCTTCTGTAACATCTCCAAAACCCGCTGAAAATCCTCTGAAACTTCTTGAAATGCCTCCGATATTCCCCTAAAGCCCCCTTGGACCGTAACGTCCTTGAACGAACCTGGAACCCTCTGACACCCCTGACAACGTCGATGTACCGTCTCGGAAACCCACCGAAAACCCTCTGAAGCTTCTTAAAATGCCTCAGAAATCTCCCTTAATTCCCTCGGACCCCTTGTAACGCACCTGAAATCCTTTCGACACCGAAAAACCTCTGAAACTTCTTGAAATGCCTTCGAAATCCCCCTAAAGCCTCTCAGACCGTAGCGTCGCTGAACGATCCATGTAACGTCTCGAAACCCACCGAAATCTTCTGAAGTTTTTTAAAATGTTTCCGAAATATAAGAGGCAAATTATTTTCCAATGGCATCGTAAAACCAAGAATGAAAATAAAAGTAAGGAAGAATTTGTTTTAAAAGATAAAAGCTGTGGTTGTAAACTTCAAGAAACTCGGTTCAACTCCATCAATCGTCACATGAAACAAAACAGATTCAATGAAACGACCAGATCGATATTTATTACGACTTTTCCTTTGCTTCCCCGATTTCCCTTACGTCCAATGTAAACAAATCGTTCGTGGAGCCGACACACTTTCGCTGCACATTTCCACCCCCAATATAATCGGTAATTTTCACACGCTCCTGTTTCACAATGTCCGTTGTAAACTACAACGGGACACAACAAGAGAAAATTCGTCATCCTTGAGTAGCTGCTTTTTTGGCGAGCAGCATCTGCTACCACTAGCATCCATAACAGAAGGAAGGATGATGCATCAATGGGACATTTCCCCTTCCAATAATATCCCACACGGACCCCCAGTGCCAAACCCCCAAATCGCCAGGGTTCTCCTTCTCTCGGTGTTGTGTTTGCTCATTTCGGCGGAATCATGTGTACAGGATTATTTCGCCTTGCGAGGCTTCTCGCGAATGCGTGCGAGAACAATTCGGCTCTCACTTTTTGTATCCCTGCTGTATTGGAGTGTAGGTTGGATATTTGGGTGAAAAAATCTCTCACTGCTGCTGCTGCTGCTGTCGCTGCCCCGCTAATACACATTCTTCTTCTTCGCGAGCATTGCCCTGCGGAACAAATCAAACATAGAACACAACACAGGACAGCTTGCCCCGTTAGCCGCGGGCTAGAGAAAAACATGGTGGAACAATTTTGGAATTCCTTTACCCGCTGGCTGAATGCAGCTAATTCGCTGACATCATGTTTCTGTTCAGAGCCCTCTACTCGTCAGAGTTCGATAAGTTCGCAAAATGATCCTGAATATATGCAATTTGAACGCACTTTACTGCTTGCTGCTATCTACGACATTGAAGGTAATGCGGACTTATGTATTGCGGTTGGATTTCTGCACTGGTTACTCTTACTCCTAAATACACACCAAAAACACTTTATTTGCTAAATGCACCAATTAATTAAACACCAATTACGAGGATAAGGACGAATACGGACGACAACAAGAGCTAGGATGACGACGACGCGCGGAGATGAGCCACCACTAGATGCCACGGGACATCACATCGATCATCAATAATAATTCGAAACGCTACACTTTGGCCAACAGTCCAACGCATTTCTTCACCATTTGACTTTTCTTAGTACAAATTGACCTCAGATTTTCACTGAATCTAAATGTTTCACGTTTACTTCCTAAACGTCTAGCCAAAAGCTCAACCGAACTGCTGCCTCAACTGACTGAGATTTTTTCACTTTTATTGCTGCCAGCTAGGACATCGTCGAAAAGTGTGTCCTGACAGTAACAATTTTCGCTCTTGACTAAGCTGCTCCCTTGGCTTGTGTGCGGCACGAGAAAAATCTTGGCCGCGCGACGTCGACTACGCGCGTATGTGAGAGTATTCGACAACGACGACGACGTAGAGGCGGAATCTTGGTGGAATGGTGCTTTTCCCCATACCGACCGACCAACATCGGTGACGACGCCGGGTATCTCGCCTGGGTGGTCACACCATAGTCAGTAGTGTAGCGAAGCGACCCACAAGCACAACCGGATCACTCTCACTCTCCCAGTCGACAAACCGGAACGGAACGGACGGAATGACTGGTGTGCGCTTGTGTTGGTGCTTCCAGTGGGGTCCTCCGATGAGAAGAGTAAACGGTCCTCATCCCACCGTTCTCACCGTTTTGATTACTTTTCGTGAATCTGTGAGTTTTCTTCAGACGAGACGCACAGCACTGGTAAGAATCCAAGGAAGGTCACTCACTTTGCATATAGGTAGGGGAACAAAGCCCAAAATGCCAAGATGGGGTAAAATGGCCCAACTCACAAAATCAATCCTGAATGGGACTTGATCATTAGTATTGGTGAATGGTGTCAAGATACGTTTGCATCGAACATTCTTCTAGAAGCTAGGCCACGAAACCCACGAAAAATCTTTTGATTTCCCAATGAAAACTGGCAACTTCCGGTTTTTCGTGCTTGCAATTAAGGTTTTCTGGTGATTTTATTACCAGCCAAGTGTTTCCAACGAGATTGAGGCACGTATGGAGACGCATGGTTGTTGATGTCCACGCTTTTCATGTTAGGGGTCATTCAAATATTACGACCATCGTTTTGCGGGGAGGGGGGTAACACTCCATTTATTGAGTATACGAAAAAGCGGGACAGAGGGGGGAAAAGGAGTCGGAAATGCCCGAAAACTGATGGACGTAATTTTTGAATGTTTTCATGAAGTGGCATCTTACCCCACGGCAGATGGTCGTTTTGCACCACTTCCGTTTTACGAATCAGTTTTTAAAGTCGCTAAAAATCGATGAAAATACAATAACTTAGTGAATATTTTTGCTGAAGTATCGAGCAAATATTGTCTAATTGCTGTTACCACTTTGAAAGCCTAACAAATGAGACTAATTATCATTGAAAACGATGAAAGTTTGAAAAATGGCATTTTACCCCACTTGACCCTAGGTACTCTCCTTCGCCGTTGTGACACAATTCGAGCGGAAAACAAAGAGACGGTTCCAGCAGTTGGGTCAGTCAGTGGGGTCTTCCGCCACCCCCCTGTGTTAAAGGAGGCGCCACGGGAACCCAGTGAGTGGCACTCGTGGGTCAGAGTTGGGTGACTCGTGAGACCTTTCTGTTTAATAACTTACTCACACAGTGTCTTAATACTTCGGGAGGATATTGTTGCCGTTGTTGAAAGAAGGATTTGCCAAACAGAAGAAGGGGAAAACGTTGTGAATGAGGCTCAAAGGATAACATTGCGTGATTGATTTTGTTGTAGTGGCCAGAATATTTCTTTCAACGCCGGTTTATTTTACGTCAATTTTGTATAATCTTGATGTTCCGTTGAAAATCCAGATTAACGTCAATTTCTCTAATTGTTATCTACATAAATACATAGTTACATGTTTTGTTCAGTAAAGTACAGAAGACAGTAGACGAGGGTAGAATTGGATCCGGTTTGCACAGCTGGCTCTGTTCATATCGCCTTCAATTTCCAAAGTGTTCTAAGTCGAAAATATCCTCTGCCACGTGTCCATATCACATACTTAATACTGGGAGCGGTTACGCCAGTAACTGGACAACCCACTTATCACAACAGTAAGCAGAATTGTTACTGCTGTGTATCTCTGTGGAAGAATCTCTGGAGAAAGCTCTAAAAACCCCCAAGAGGAGTCATTGAAGAAACTGCTAAATTTCCTGGTAAAATTTTTAGAGGATCCCTGGAAGAATTCCTGAGAATATTACCTGAGAAATTACAGGACGAAACTCTACAGGAATAGGTATCCGAACGAATCCCGTAAGAATTTTCTGCAGAAGCCTCCAGAAGAGTTCCCGAATAATCCCATGAGTAATTTTTGTAGTAATTCTATCACCGAATAAATCCCTAGGGGCTTCGCTAGAGCAATTTCTGATAAAAGATTCCAGATTAATTTCTACAAGAGAAATATAGAAGAATAGGTAAGAAGAAATTCCATTGAAATCTGTGAAGAAATCCAAGAATTCAGATGTTAGGATTCCAGATAAAATTCCTGAAGAAAATATCGGAAGAATTCTTGAAAACAATTCTAGGGAAATATCTGGAACAATGCGTGGAGGAATATCAGCAGAAGTGGCTTGAAAAGTTCTGGCATGAAGACCATTTTAGAAGTCTCTATGCAGAAATTTTTTTACCCCTATTAACAAGATTTTTAACCCGGGGCTAGTTTATCTACTCTCCGTAGAAAGAAATCACATTTTTTGTGAGTTTGTCGGGAATGGGATTCCATCCCACTAATACTTACGTGCTTTAACCATCTTCAATAATTCCAGAAGAAATCATAAGGGAGATTCCTTAAGCAGTTTCAGGGAGTATTCCTTTATGAATACCACTAGAACATCCTGAAGGAAGTTCGAGAAATTGGTCAAAAAACCTCTTCTAGGAAATCTGTAGAGGAATCCTAGAGAAACTTCCCGATGTATTCCTGGATTAATTGTTCGAGTTATTTCTGGATAAATAAATGAAGGCATCCAGGAAATCCGAAGAGAGGTCACCGGAGAAAGCTTTGAATGATTCCCCGGAAGCCCAACAGGATTTTCTGAAGGAATCATAAGAGATAATTCCGAAAGAATTCCTAGATAAATTCCTGGATAAATCCGTAGAATAATTATGGGAGGAATAATTTGAGAAATCCCTAAAAAATATCTGGATTCATCCCTAGATGAGATCCTGTAGAAATTACTGATAAAAGCCCTGCAGGAATACCAGCAAGAACTTCTCGAGTAATTCCAGCAGCAGTTTCTAAATGAATCCCAAAAAGGTATTGTTATAAAAATCTATGGAAGCATTGCTGGAAGAACACTGCAAGAAATTTATGAAATTATATCAACATAAATTCCTGATGGAATAGAAACAAGAATTTCTGGAAGAATTCCACCACGAATTCCAGAAGAATTTTCAGTATGAATTCTGAGAGAAACCTAGTCCCAAGTTGGGCAAAATGATCCGCCAGAATGGCCGATTTCTGTACCTACTTACGATTTTATGCGCACAAATAACACTATTCGTGCATTTAAAGCTCTGATGCGAAATTGAACTGGGATTCCAAGGCGTATGTCCTCTAATCTGGCCAAAGAAATGAGTCAAAAACATCTTTTGTCAAGGTATTCTCAAGAAATTATCTATTAGTTACTATTGTAATTTCTATGTAGATTCTAATAGTGTGCATAAACAAAATCGTCAATGAAGTTCAACAAGTAACTCCCAAGGAATATAACCACAATGTCTTTTCTAACCCTCTTTGTGCATTAGGGTCATTTCTGATCCATATCGTCCACTACATCAGCGAGCTGCTGCCAACGTGATGCATTGGAAAGGTTAAAAAATTGCATCTACAGTTTTTTTTTCGTAAATCCAAGAAGTCTTTATTTTCCAAATTTTGTTTACCTCCAAGATTTTTTTCACGGGTTTTCCAAGAAACTTTCCGAATATTTTTGGTGTATTCGTCCGAATTCTATTACCCTCAAAAACCTGGGACGAACCTTGATTCATATGCCTCGTTCCCAGTAACTGAGGCGTGATATTGCAATCCGTTTGGCATTGATCCTCTCCCTATTTTGGCCGGAGCGGACATAATATTTTAAATAAGTTTGATTATTTCGACGTGATATCAAACGAAGATTGCAGTTTTTTCTTATATTTTGAAATAGTAGTTTACGCAACAAGGTGCAGAATGAAGATTTTTACAGCACGAGTCGTACATTTGTCCAACGAGGCTTGCCGAGTTGGATAATTACGACGAGTGCTGTAAAAATCGAGTTCTGCACCGAGTTGCGTACAACGTTTTTTGCAGCTTCATAAATTACCACTTGAGGAAAGTTTTTAACAAAACTGTTTCATCAGACTGCACACTAATGTTCATAGCCATGTTTAGGAAAGTCTGATTATAGCAGGTTACACTGTGAAGTTGTCACATTTTTCAAAACTGCATCCAGAAAGCATCAAGAAGTTGACCAAAACTGAAAACAGTGCTGCTCATTTGGTGTGGGAAAGTAGGCCTTTTCCTGTCAGATTTGCGTGAGGTAAAACAGCCTATTACGATGAGAAATTGCAAAAAATATTTTTAAGGGAGGACAGCAGAAAGTGTTCTGGCGACGTTCGCCACTTTCTTCGACGTTCCGGGAACCTGGGTCCCCCCGGGGATTGGCCTTAATTTTTTTAAATGTTTAAAATTAAAAATTTTTGAAATTTATGATTTTTTTTAAATTTTTGAAAATCTTAAAATTTTTTAAATTTTTAAAAAATTGTATATTTTGAAATTTTAAAAAAATTGTAAATTTTGAAATTTTTTAAATTTTAGATTTTTTTTCCTAATTTTTAAAGTTGTTAATGTTTTTGAAATTTTGAAATTCTTCAAATTTTTTAAATTATTTAAATTTTGATAATTAGAAATTAGCCAAATGAATTTTATTTTTCATAAATCTTTAGGATCTCTTGTTGTCAGAAAATCTTAGGCAGAAAATTTGGTCACTCCCGACAAACAAGCAAAATGTGAGTTCTTCCTTCGGAAGGGAAGTAAAGCGTGGGTCCCGAGATGAACTGGCCTAGGGCTAAAAATCTCGTTAATACAGCAAACAAAAAAAAGTTCCCTGATTTCCTGAAATTTCTACAAGTTCTGGCAATGTCAAGCATTTTTATTGATTTTATTTTCAATTTCATTAAAATTCTAGAAAGACTTTTAACACATTATTCCTCAGCAGTTTTTTTTTTCTTGAAATTCGTTGAAATTAGAAATTAGGATTCTACAGCAAGTTTTTCCAGATATTTCTTCAGGATTTCTATTTAGTAGTTCAATTCAAAATTCTTTTATTTGAGACCTATATTGAATTTACATGGGCTACCACAAAAATACTTCAATGAATTGTATCCGAAAAATCTGTAATTATCAGTCAATTTCGATTCATTTAAAACAAATAGCCTGGGATTCCGGTGTCATCAGAAAGTTTTATTCTCATATACATGTACCTTGGTCTAACCCAAGTACAAGTTTCATATCAAGCGGACTCGAAAATATCCCTAGAACCACCATTCAACCAAATGTAATCCTTTGCAGTTTTATGGACGGTTCGCACAACTTCCTTGAAACCATTTTTCCTTGAAATTGTTACTTGAGAATACGAGAATATTCTACAGGTTTGGCCCAGTCAAAATAAAATTTATTCAGAATTTTCAGAATTAGCTTCTTTGGCGGTGTTGAGATAACTACATATTCAAAATATGCATGCCAAACTGAGCCGAAGCGCAAATTTTCATGAATTTTGGTTCCAGGGAACCCACTTCAATATTGCTGAAGTTTATTATTTGTAACTTATTTGTAATTGTTGCGGCCAGTTGAGGGCACAGACGTTCGGACGGTCTATTTAGCAAACTCGGGTTTTGACGGAGAATGCTTTAAACTGTAATTATATGTAATTCATTGTCGTGTACACAGTTTTAGCTATATAGTATGTCTACCTACATTTCTAAGTCCTTTGTTGTAACTAATTCGTCCGTGTCTAACTGTAGCAACTGTTGTAACTGTCCTGTGTGTATTCGTTTTATTAGTTATATAATTAATTTCAAATAGGTTCAATATCGTGTACTTACAAAGTTTAAATGTTACAGTGTCCAAAATATACTTTAATTACAATCAAATTAACTGAATAAATTCTAGTTTAACATGCGTGATGTAAACTCAATGTTTTTCGTATAACAATCAATTCTGTGCTATTTTGTGCGTTTTGTCTTCGTCATGTCTGTCACTCGTCTGCCAACGTGACGTTCTGCACTGACCTCGAGTCCAGTCTATCAACTGGAGTCAGTGTTGCCGGGTGATCAGTTTCTCCAACATTCCCCAACCCGTATTGCTGGTAACTTCCTGCAGCTGTACCGTCCTTCATCACCTCAAGCACTGCTAATCCAGTAACCGACCTCTGAAACAATCCGTTGGCAGTTTGGACGTCAGCCCGTCGTACAATTCCACCTGCTCCCTCGTAGACCTTCACAACCCTGCCACGCTTCCAGCTGTTCCTTAAGCCCGCATCCACCAATATCAGGTCTCCGGGTTTCACTGGCTTGGAGTTGGTCAAGGTAGATACTCCAAAAGATGCCGGACTTGGTCCCAGTTTGTCCTCAAAGCTCTCTTGTCCACTGGAAGCTGTGCTGGCTGTACCACCCCAGACGAGCTAAGCAGTAAGAAATGATTGGGTGTAATAGCCTCACCATCCTCGTATTCCAGCGGCACGTCAGTTAACGGACGGGAGTTAATTATGGACTCCACTTCAGTGAGGTAGGTGTAGAAGGTTTCTTCGTCCGGCTTTCTTTCGGATGAAATGGTCCTCAGCGCCGTCTTCACCGACCTCACAATACGCTCCCAAGCCCCACCCATGTGTGGGGTAGCAGGCGGGTTGAAATGCCATTGCGTATCGGCGTTCGTGAACGTTCCTGCTAGGTCTTTGTTGATGTTGGTTATCTCCTCTTTCAGCTCTCTGCTTGCGCCGATGAAGTTGATCCCCTGGTCGCTATATATTTCCTGTGGTGCTCCACGCCTGGCTATAAACCTTCGAATGGCCATCTTGCACGCCTCCGTTGATAGGCTTCCCACCACTTCAAGGTGCACGGCTCGTACTGTAAGGCACGTCACCACTCACCAGCATCACCCATCTTTTCACCTCGTACCTTCGAACTCGTAGCGAGAATGGCCCGCAGGATTCTACGCCGATGTACGTGAATTCACGGACGTAAGGAGTTACCCGAGCTTCTGGCTGTGGAGCCATCTTGGGAAATCGTGGACTAGCTTTATAGACAGTGCACCAAGCACACTGTTTCGCAACCTCTCGAACGATGATACGAAGACTTAAGATGTAGAATCTTTGGCGTATTTCGTTGAGCACGGATTGGCCATTTCCGTGTGCGAATCGCTGACGGTACGTTGAAACGAGCAATCCGGTAAAGAGATGCTTTTTTGGCAGAATCACAGGAAATTTAGCAGCATACGGAGCATGTGGAGCGTTTCTCAATCGTCCATCCAATCGTATTGCCCCTGCCTCGTCGATGAAGCATGAAAGTTTACGCAGTGTACTGTTTTTTTCCGAACTTTCTACGCTCATGTGTCTCTAACTGCTGATTGACATGAAGTGTATGTAGTTCGTCAGAGTAGACTTCCGCTTGAACACAACGCGTTGCAATGCCATAGCGTAAACTCCGCTTCCTGAATCTCTTGGCGAGACAATATCGCAGAAGCAGGAACTTCTGCAACGAGTCTTCTTCTAGCAACGGCAATGAAACGACGCACGTAGGCTACAGTTCTAATCAAACGTTGAAGACTGGAAAACCTCCTGAAGTCGACGAGTGGTTCCTCTGTCGCTCGATGGTGCGCGTGCATTGGTCGTTTTTCTTCCACCGCACAGTGGGCAAAATCGACCCAAAAAACGGATCTTTTAACGCCGCTGGTTTCGGTACGTGAAGTTGACCATTTCTGACGTAAAAAAATACGAGAAATCGATTGGTGCTAAATTCATTCACCGCACAGCACGGGAAGTGGTCCATTTTGCCCCATTTTGCCCTTTTTTCATACAATAATAGAATCAAAATGTACTTGTACTGTAGATCGTTGAAAATAGCTGCAAATATAATTAGTGGTTCATAGCATATGGTTCATAAAAATACAATAAAGATCCTTTCAAGTGATTATTTTGCCCCATATGCCCCAACAACGGCCGGATATTCACACTTTTACCTAATTATGAATAGATTTTTAATGTTACTGATTTGAAGTAGATTTTTTTGGCATAAACAAAAAGCGCTAAATCTATTATCACCAGAATCATCTTCGGGAGTTGTCCAATTTGCCCCATTTTGCCCTATTTTCATAGAAGGAGATTTAAAATGTATTTATAAGAAACAGATACTGCTAAGGAACGTTAACATTAGTTTTAGGTGCAATTGGCAGCTAACAGTAATTATGCGCGTATAAGAAAAAGATCTTTTCCCTATTTTACCCTACATGCCCCAAAACTTGCTGGATAATACCATATTTTGTATGGTTTTGCAATGTCATTGATTGCAAAACATAAAT